>NC_135900.1:30057821-30490403 GCF_964194155.1 Cetorhinus maximus
TCATTTTGGAAATTCCGGGATGTGCATTGTGAAGTTCAGATAACAAAGGCTTTTGTCCTTTTGGAGGAACAATCACTCATGCTCCCCACAATAAGATACCTTCCTGGCTGGTTATATCGTATCTTCTCTGCAAATGAGGTTTCACTTCATCAGATTCTTGTTCTTGTGACCAATCATGAAGAAATTGAACTCACACTTTGGATAAGACTGCGTCTCGATTTGTCCGATCTTTAATCCGTCTAGCACATGTCAGTGATGAATCCAGGAAGTTCAATAATAAGAAGAATTCTTGAGGAATTGGAACATCCTCATCTTTTACTTGCACGGGCAAACGACTGAGTGCATCTGCGTTTGCAATTTGACTTCTGGGTCTATTAATGAAAATATACTCATACGCTGCCAAGATCAACATTATTATTTGTGCTTCTGTGCCTCCTTTCGATGGGCATTCTTCTTTCTGAAACTGACTTTATTCTCGGCCTTCCATATTGGCCAGACTAATCTCAGATGTAAGCTTGCCTTGAGTTAACTCAATGGTTCGAGTTTTCCAGAATTTCATCATCTGACTGCTTCTTGGAAAATTTTGCGAATTTTGCCTCCAAAGCCTCTTTGGTTTCATGTAGCTGATTTTTCAGCTCTTCCATCTCTTTTTTGCATTGGTGTACTGCCTCCTGGAAATTTAAGCATTGTCATGTCTTCTCTGCCAACTCATCCTTCATTTTACCTGAACTCTTCCTGTTTCTCTTCATACTTTTTCAGATATACATACTTGGACAGGGGGGAAACTGGTCGTGTGTGAAGGTCCTTCGGCAGGTTTTCACTTTTCTCTTGGAGTCTCTGTGACAAATCAAGGTTGATTTCCCTCAGCCAGTTTCATCCTAGTATGCTTGGATCTCTTCCTGCTACCATCATCAAGGGTAATTTCATTGTTTGACCTCCATAGTTTACTGTGACTTTATATATGCCCTTGACTTGTATGTCTTCTCCTATGTAAGTTTTCAATTTAGCATCAGTTTGTTCCAAACTTAATTTACGTTCCCCATGATTCAGGTATTTAAAAGTATGCTCACCTATCACCATAGTGGCTGCTTCAGTATCCACCTCCATTCTGATAGGCCTCTCATTCACTCTCATGGTTACATAGATTCTGATCTTCCTACCTTTAAATTATGTAACAAATAAATATCTGAATCTATTACTTCGGGCTTTTCAATGCTGTTAATCTCACTGGATCTTTGCTTTTGTCTGAAAGTCTGCCTGATTCTATCTTTACAGTGTCTCATGAGGTGTCCATTTCGATCACAGAAAAAACATTCGATATTTTAAAACTGTGCTGAATTACAAGATTATCTGCTTCCACCCGTGTTACCATTATGCCATGCTTTTGCTGCTAAGTTATTTCTTTTAATTTGTCTGCTAGTGGTGGCTGCTTCCTGCTTCTGAGTAAAGCTTTGCACTTTCATGCTCTTTTTGGCTGAGGCTCCCTGTCCAACATGGAGGATGGCGCCATTTTGCGCTCCTTGTATGGCTTTCAAGCTTCGCACTGCACCCTCCATTGCCAGAGCGATTTCCAATGCCTTCTGAAAATCTAAACTTGTTTCAGACAGTAATCTCTTCTGAATCGCATCTTCTTTTATACCGCACACGATACGATCTCTAAGCCTATCATTGACAGATGTACCAAACTCGCAATGCTCAGTTAATTGTTTCAGACTTCCACACAACAAGCAACTGTCTCCCCTGCGGCTCTATTCCTTGAGTTAAATTTGAACCGTTGCATCGTCCCCGACAGCTTGGGCTGGTAATGATTCTTTACGAGGCTCACTAAGTTTTCAAAACTTTTTGAATCTGAGGCATTGTTTGCCGACAAATTTCGAATTAATCCATACGGCTTACTCCCACACGTGGAAAAGAGGATTGCACGCTTCTCCTCCCCGTGATGTCGTTCACCTGGAAGAACGTGAGGCGTTCAACATAATGAGACCAGTCGTCCGATGTTGGACCGAAAGGCTCCACTCTCCCAAATTGCAGCTCCACTCTCCCACATTGCAGCTCCACTCGCCCACATTGCAGCTCCACTTGCCCACATTGCGGCACCACTTGCCCACATTGCAGCTCCACTCTCCCAAATTGCGGCTCCACTCGCCCACATTGCAGCTCCACTCGCCCACATTGCGGCACCACTCGCCCACATTGCAGCTCCACTCGCCCACATTGCAGCTCCACTCTCCCAAATTGCAGCTCCACTCGCCCACATTGCAGCTCCACTTGCCCAAATTGCAGCTCCACTCGCCCACATTGCAGCTCCACTCTCCCACATTGCAGCTCCACTCGCCCACATTGCAGCTCCACTCTCCCACATTGCAGCTCCACTCGCCCACATTGCAGCTCCACTCGCCCACATTGCAGCTCCACTCGCCCAAATTGCGGCTCCACTCGCCCAAATTGCGGCTCCACTCGCCCAAATTGCAGCTCCACTCGCCCACATTGCGGCACCACTCACCCACATTGCGGCTCCACTCGCCCACATTGCAGCTCCACTCTCCCACATTGCGGCTCCACTCACCCAAATTGCAGCTCCACTCACCCACATTGCAGCTCCACTCGCCCACATTGCGGCTCCACTCGCCCACATTGCGGCTCCACTCACCCACATTGCAGCTCCACTCGCCCACATTGCGGCTCCACTCGTCCACATTGCAGCATGCTCTGAGGGGATTGCTTCGACGACCAGGAAGGAAATTTTTCTTTACTTACAATTACCGTGCGAGGTATGGCCCAATTTTGGTTCTTCTGATTTCCTTCTTTCTTTCTTGCTTTTTACCTCATCCTTTTCATGTCTTTTCTTGCTTTTTACTCTTGTCGCCGGTTTGTTGGATCCAATGCCCTGCTTTGTTGGGGTTAGAGGATGCGGGTTTCAGGGTGACCTGAGTTGGTACCAAGACAGAGAAGATCAGTAGACTGTTCTTAGAAGAAACACATTCTGTTTGTTTATAAAAGGAACTCAGCAGTTACATTCATGTGCTTACAACTTAAAACCCTGTCTTTACTTTTCAGATTCTAACTCAAGACTACTGACTACAGAGTAGGCCGCACTACTCTGCTATTGGATATCAAGATTATGTGATCTTACGTTACAACATTTGTCTTAAAGGTATGTTACACATCTGGGCGAGGTAATGGTGTATTGGTATTGTCGCTGGACTAGTGATCCAGAGACCCAGGGTAATGCTCTGGGGACCTGGGTTTGAGTCCCACCACAGCAGATGGTGGAATTTAAATTCAATAAAAATCTGGAATTTGAAGTCTAATGATGACCATGAAACCACTGTTGATTGTTGCAACAACCCACCTGGTTCAATAATGTCCTTTAGGGAAGGAAATCTGCCATCCTTACCTGGTCTGGCCTACATGTGACTCCAGGTCCACAGCAATGTGCTTGACTCTTAAATGCCCTCTGGACAAGGGCAATTAGGGATGGGCAATAAATGCTGCCCTAGCCATCAACACCCATATCCAATGAATTAAAAAAAAGATTACCACACAATTAGATTATTACAGAAATTACACCAGCATTATTAGTTACACTCTGAGCATTGACTTAAAGTTAATACTTTGTCACTTTGTCCATTTTCTCAATCAGGTCCCTGCAATTTGCCGTTCACATCTTTCTGTCCTCTGATCTCATTTCTGCTCCTTGCTGCTATTTTCTGATCCCTGTTCCCTTGACAAATCAGTTTAAATTCTCCCTAACAGTACTAGTTAATCAGTCAATGAGAAAAATGGTTCTAACTTTGGTGCAACACATCCAAATTCTACAGGTGCCCCTTTCCCCAGAAACAGTCACAAGTCATTAAAGGGGGAAAAAATAGTTGTCCACGGCCCATGCCTGAAATTGGTATTAGTTCCTTTGCATATGCAATGAAGAGACCTAATATAAGAGCATAAGAAATAGGAACAGGAGTAGTCTATACAGTCCCTCGAGCCTGCTCCTACAGTTAGTAAGACCATGGCTGACCTTCAACCTTGAATTCACCTTCTTCTCTGATCCTCATCTCTCTTGATTCACTTCAAGTCCAAAAGTCCTCGCATATCTAAGGTCCCCACTGTAAGAAGGGTTTGTTGTAAGGCAGCAGGCGACAATGCCAGCAGCATTCAGTAACATTGAAATGTACTTACTTGAATTTGGAGCCAAGAGGAGCCAGCGTGTTCCTCCTGACCCCACATTTAAATAATGCCCGTCACCACATTCCTCCCCTGCCCCTATTGCTGCTGCTCTCCCCAATATGGACTCCATTTCCCCCATACCATGAGCTCTATTCTGCTGACACAAATCTTCGGAGCCCACCCACCCCCAACTCCTGGTCTACGACTCACAGGCTTGACTTGGATTAGTAACCCCAGTTTACGATTCCCTCTCCATAGCCCCCATTCACCAAGCCCCATGTCCTCACTTACCTGATGCTAACAGCAGTCAAATCTTGCCTTATACTTTGCCCTGTGGCTGTTTGTGCCATGCTGGCTCGATTGAAATGAGGTCTGAGGCCCAATATCAGGAGCCCATTTCATTAATTGTGGCCTCATAGCCAGATGGCAAAAAGAAGACCTTCTATGTGATTGTTGGCTTGTCCAAAGTGGCAAGGTGGCATACTGAAAGTGCCCACAGAGCATACCCTCACTTAGTGAAGAGGAAGGAATTCCACTGTATTAATGTGCAGTTAGCATGTGACTCCGCTTAGAGAATCCTCATGTCGGCAGCCCACATACAGGAAGCTGGCATGATGCCTTCATCCTCTGGCATTCAGCAGTCTCTCATCTCCTCAGGGAAGAAAAGCATCCAAATGTACACAAGACATCCTGGTGTTAAAACTTGACAGTGCATAGACAGCCATTGTATTGCTACTCCCCTCACGTGAACATATTTTAATGCAGCAGAGATGTAATTTCTGGTGACAGCGTTGAAGCTGGGCACACTTTTCAATATTTACCAGTATCAGTGAAAGCTACCTGTGTGTCCACAGTGTGCCTGACAGGTTTTTTGAAGTAAAAGTGTGTGAGGAAAAGAGAAAGAAAGTTTCCAGGTTTTGCATGCAGTATCCTTGAAAGTTACTGATGCTCCGAATTTTCATTTCTGCCATAAGTATTATGCTGCAATAGGTGCAATGATGGATACATACCTTACCCGACACTAATAACTTCTTCGTCATTTACTTCCAGGTCCAACAAAAATTGAAGACTCCATCCAAGTAGGATGGACATCTGCTTTCACAGGAGAATGTCCAGCAGTGGGTCATCTTCCTGAATAGCATTTCCTGCAATAAAACCTCCAAGAAGTCATAGGATATTGAAGTTTTGATGACGTTTCTACTTGTCTTCAATATGCTGATAACCAAACTGTTTCTATGCCTTAAGAAAAATACGTCCCTTTTAAAGGATCGGATGCTGACTTTTACGAACTGCTGCCTGGTCAGATTTTCTTCCTTAGGCTGCACCTCTCCTTACTCCCCCACACCTGCCTTGCCAATTGTGCTGCAGATTATTGTCTATTCAAATCAGGAGAAGGGGCTAGACTTGCAGCTGACACAGGTGTGCCCTTGCCATGGGTGAATGACGGGCTATCATGTTTCTTAGTTAGTGGTTATATACTGCCTGACAACCTTCGTAAAATTGCTAATTATGCATCAGCCTACCATCTCAGTATTAGCATTCCACAAAGCCTCAGGTATAGTAATGAATTGTAGCTGAAGCTATGTTGCAAGAGCCACTCGGCTTTCTGAAGCTGATACCTTTGTATGCAAGCTATTTCCCGTGGGACTTGCTGGAACTGGCAGGGCTGGCAGAATGGATAAAACTATACTGCCAGTCATGAGGTGTTCCATTGAGGGAACTGAGGGAGAGACGAGCTGACTTTAATTACTGTTTTCAAAGCACTCAAAGGCAGCAGAGGGTCAGAAGCTGAGACTGTGCATTTTGGCATTGATTTGTGATTTCTTATTAACTATTCAGCAAACTGCATATTGCCAGAGGCAAAGTTACATCATTTAAGAGACGCAGTATTTAATTTGAGCTCAGTCTGCTGTAAATGTAGTTTGTAACAAAACATTTAAAATATTTTAAATGCTATTTAGCTTTCCAACAGTGTGAGCATATTCATTTTTTTTCTATCATATCCCCTTTTTTTCCCTTGTCTAAAGTTTTTAGCTCTTTGCTGGGGTGTGATGTTGCAGGGGCCAGGCACTCAATTGTACTTCAGTCCATGTGACCTTTGCCTTGTAGAGAATTGGAATGTTATTTACTGTGGGTAATATAGTTGAGCTCCATCCCATTTTGAAATCCACCATAATTCACTGGACAGTGATTAGAAGTAGGAACTCTATTGATGTTTCTGACTTTAATCCTGGTTACTTAGGTGAATGATAGCATGGCTGAGACCCAGTCCAAAATAGTAATTACCTGAGATCTTCCTGGTTTATTTAGATCAACCACTCAAAGCTACCTTAACCAGAGCCTATTTCTATTAGTTCAGTATTCTGTCATGCCCAGTACGGAGAGTTCAAATTATGAACTTTCAGTCAATACTTTTAAAAACTGGACACAAACAAATAATTAAAATAGCAGCTGCAAATAGTGTGACCTCGTGACCTTTGGCATTTGAGCTACAGACAGTGCTAATTCTAAGGGAATATCAAATTTAATATAGACATTTACAGCCATTTGGGGAATTCACACATCTCTTTAAGTATGGACCAACACAAAAGACTGGAGATTTCTAGACTGCCTATCTCCCTGTTTCATACGGAACAAAAGGGAAGAATGAAAGCCAATTGGTGGGAGATGGAAGTGAATGGCCCTTATCACCATCCCATTGTATCACGGTGGTTCTCCCCATCCAAACTAGACTGGGTGGACCTCGGAGATGTGCACCCACTACAAATAAAAATGGACAGATCAGATCCTACAATTGAACCAAGATGAAACATCAAAATGGAAAGATTTAATAAGAATTTGAGAAAGCTGTCAAAGGCCAGAGAAGCCTAGGTTGTTCTCCTTAGAGCAGAGAAAGTTTAGGAAATATTTAGTACTGATGTTCAAAATCATGAAGGATTTTCATCGAGTAAATGAAGAGAAATTGTTTCCAGTGGCAGAAGCATCAGTAGCCAGAAGACACGAGAAACAGAGGTCAGATGAGGAGACTTTTTTCTTACTTCTTCCTGGATATGATCTGGAATACACCTCTTGAAAGGATGGTGGAGACAGCTTCAATGATAACATTGAAAAGGAAATTAAGTAAGTACTTGAAAGGGAAATATTTGCAGGGCTATGCAGAAAGGACAGGAGAATGAAACTAATTGGATACCTCTTTCAAAGGTCAGGCCGAGGCAAGATGGACCCAATGACCTCCTTCTGTACTGTATCATTCTATGATGAGCAAATGTCATTTGACACGTTGAGTTCATCCCCACAGTACTTCACACAAATAGGCAAACATCTAATCGAAATATAAACTCCTTAATGTCTTTGCCGCAATTACCTTACATGGTATATCAGTTTGAATTTTAATCCTATTTTGAGTAAAGAAAAGCCTTCTAAGGCCTAATTCACCCTGAAATAATACTTTGGGTTTGTATTATCTTTGTCATTTAATAGTCTATACTCAATGGGGGGAATTTTCCCGGGCAAGTGGAGGTGGGTTTGGGTGCATACAAGGAGTTAAATCCCACAAAAGTGATGTTGGATCGGGTGTCCAACAAAGTCATATCCTCTTTTAGGTTTTAACGCAGGAGGGTTTTAAAGGTGAGGGGAAACCATCCTTCCCCAACGTAGTGCGGCTGTCTGATAAGACACTTCAATATTCTAAAAGCAAGTAAGCCCTATTTTGATCCAAGATTCCAAATATAACAGGCAGCGGACCTATATCCCGGGCTGTAAGGAACTTGTCAGGGTCAACAAGGCAAGTGGACAGCAGGGACTGATTCTCCAGTAAAACTGACAAGCTGGAACGCCTTTGATCAGTGAAATTAAAGAGCGGCAGCCATGGTCAGGTGAGAGGCTGCTGCTCACAGTGCTCCTCCGAGAGTGCATTCAGTGCTTGACTGGTGATTGACGACTTTTGGGAAGTCACTTCACCGGTTTACCACTTCACTTATCTTCAGCTGCGCTTCCCCGTTGCCAGCCTTCACTACATCATGACAGTAGCTTATGCAGCTCTATTGGACTTGCGGCAAAGTGCAAGATGTGCAGCAAGACCAACACCAAATGGCACCAGCACCAACAAGAGCAACACCAGCGGCAGCACCAACGTCTTCTCCTCAGCCACATGCTGCTCTACAGGACAGAGGGGATGGGCACAGAGATCCAGCTCCAAGGGGAAGGAAACCCCAACACAGAGTCTATAGATAGCAGTCTCGGCATGTCTGAGCACCAGTGCTTCAGGAGGCTCAGCATTTCATGGCAGATCACTGCTGACATCGTAGCGTCTTGGAACATGACCTCCTTCTCAGTGGGGCAGGTGGGTACACATTGCCTGTGGCTGTCAAAGTGTCTGTCGGTGGAGGACCACCCCCTTCCCCTCTGCACCTTCCGGGGCTCTGTGTCTCCCTGAGGTGGTTCCCTCTCTTCTGCAAGGAGAGAAAGCAGAGAGGTGTGAGTGTCAGTAATGGAGAGGACTGAAGAACAACATTTGTGGAAGGTAAGTATGAGATACCGGTGTGAGAGGGCATTAGGATGAAAGTGAGTGTGAGCGTTGGCCATTCAGAAGGAGATGAGAGATGCCTGAAGAAAGAATGAGTGTTGATCTGAGGAGTGTTATGCAGGAGAATGCTGGGAAAGTCAGAATGTTGAAAATGTTATGTCACTCACCCTTCTGCAGTCTTGGATCCTCGAGGTGTACTGCCTCCATGTCAGAGGAACCACGCTTCTGATGCTGACTTCCTTGGCCACTTTTGCTTGGTTAGAGAGGTTGCCCTCTTCCTTCTGTCTTTGCGAGATCTCGCCTCACTACACACTCGTATCCCACAGCAGGGCCTCTAGGTAAGACTGAGAGACCCAGGGAGCAGCCTTCCTGGCTCTCCTCTCCATTCCTCAAAAATCCATCTCCAGTTGATCCATTGCAGCCTATGCTGGGTTTCCTTTAATTAGAAAGCCATCCTTTACAGAATTTACACACCATTCCACTCACCCACACTGATTGACTGTGGAGCCTGGAGACGGGATGTTAATGCTGTGACTCAGTTAAAGCCCACTGAAGAGCTCAGTGTGTTCCTGACCTGGTACTGAAGAAGAATCATACAGACTTTAAATGTTAACTCTGTTTCTCTCTCCTCAGATGCTGACAGACCTGCTGAATTTTTCCAGCATTTTCTGTTTTTATTTCTCGTAATGGTCCTATTGTTTTGGTAGGGACTAAGGTGAAAAAATTCTGTCCAATGAGGTCCCTTTTTTTAAAAAGAAATTATATTTTTCTTTTCCCACTTATTTTTAAATTTATTTCAATCTGTTGTTTTATCTCCACATTTTAGCCTATTTCGATCCCTTCCCCCCCACCACACCTCCACTAGGGCCATCTGCCACTAGCTTGTCCTGCTTGCTACCCTTAATGTCCCCATTCCTTAGATAATATCACCGCCGTCAACACCCCTTTGTCCTTTTGTCTATGACATCTTTGGCAATCTCTTCTTTGCCTCCACCTATCACTGGCCCCCTATCCAGCTCTACCTGTGCCACCCCTCTACCAGTTTATATTTCACTTCATTTCTCTATTTCCTTAGTTCTGATTAAGAGTCATCCGGACTCGAAATGTCAACTGTGTCCCTCTCCGCAGATGCTGTCAGACCTGCTGAGTTTTTCCAGGTATTTTTGTTTTTGTTTGAGGTTCCTTATGTGTTGTTTCATCTTCTCAACCTTATCATGATTATAACATAGAGGAAAAGAATGTGGAATCTCATTTGCATGTGATGGTTGATTTTCTGCTTTAATTGTTTCTTTTTATTCATTCATGGGATGTGGGCATCAGTGGCTAGGCCAGCATTTATTATCCATCCCTAATCATCCTCATTCAGAAGGCATTTTAAGAGTCAACCACATTGCTGTGGGTCTGGAGTCACATGTAGGCCAGACCAGGTAAAGATGGCAGATTTCCTTCCCTAAAGGGCATTAGTGAACCAGATGGGTTTTTATGACAATCAGCAATGGTTTTGTGGTCATCGTCAGACTTTTAATTCCAGATTTGTATTGAATTCAAATTTCACCATCTGCCATGATAGGATTCAAACCCAGGTCTCCAGAGAATTACCCTGGGTCTGTGGAATACTTGCTCAGTGACAATACCACTATGCCACCACCTCCCCAGTATTGATTAACATTGCCTACTGGCTCAGAGTGTGGTGGGATGGGGCATCTCACATGCAGTTAGTTAGAATTTTTCCTTCACCCGTAAACTCGAATATCTGTTGCCTGTAAATTGCTGGAAGTGAGATCTGATAACAGTGACACTGGGGTATCTGGGTCCTTGGTGAACAACAGGACCAACAACCTATTAAAGTAATCAATAAGTTTTAAGGATTAATAAAGAAACAGAAGAATGATGGAGAAGGAAATAGAGTGTGTTACAGTCAAATCAGGTGCATGATGAGAAACAAAATAATGGAAAGAAATATTAGTTTAAGAGAGTGATGCAAAAGACACAGAAAGAAAAAGCAAAATTTTAAAAATGCACTTTTAAATTTTAAAAATCTCTACGAACAATGTACTGTCTGTAGGAATAAGACACCATGGGTTAAATTGCTCCATTTCTGGGTCAGAGAGGTTGATTGGCTTTGTAGGAATATAAATCTCATTAAAAAGGTTTTTATACTGTTACCTAGCAGCAGTAACTAACTACATTGAGTTTAATTGTTGTTTATGTGAAAATGTAATAACTTCATGCAGGGAGGTTGATGATGAGCTGCCATTTGTGTGAGGCCAACAGCAGAGTGTTCAAAATCATCCAGCGATGTGTGGAAATTTGCAATTCTTGGGGTACTTCTTCCTCACCACAAGCTGCAGGCTGATTTACACACTGATAACAGTGAACGCATTAAACTTACCATTATTTTGGCAGCAACATTATTTGACCTTGTCAAACTGGCTGATCAGGCCAGATGATATTAAGATCCAGATTAGAATGGACACCAACTACATTGCATTGTTTTTGATAAATATCCAGCAATAATATTTGCTATGATGATAATTAGTGGTTCCAAAGAGAATTAGTTTAACACTCCTGACAATGTTGAATAGCTCTCCAAATACAACATTTAATGTTATGTTCAATTTGGTTTGAAGTAGGATTAAGGGTTATGAAGGTAAGTACAAAAGTGGAAAACCAGATAACCAAATGCGTGTAGAATATGATGGTTCCTGCAGTGGCAAAAAGCAACTGGTCTAGGATGCATAGAATAGAATGTCGGATTAGATGTGTACCCTAGTGTTTTGCTTGACTTGCATGTTTTTGGAGCCTCCCTCCCTGAGCATCAGGGAGAGAATTTATGGAACCTTCCTTGTTAGATTAAATAGCTTGGGCAGAGTTTTTCAATGGGAGAATCTAGGTGCAGGGTAATTTTAATGTAATTCACCTGTTGGGAATGAGATGGGTTTGGGTGGGATGCCCCACCTAATTTTGAGCTCCATTGAAGTTTATGGACCATAAAAATTAGGCGAGGTGTAAAGTGATCCAACTAGGCAGGTTAGGTTAAAATTACCCTCATGATCTGTTGAAAGAACGGGTTTAATACTCTTTTCTCAATCTGTATTTCCTTTGTTCTTAAACCTTTGTTACCTGCTGCATTTTTCTTATTCATATAGTGTGCAGCCTCAAAGGCAGCTCATTCAACACATTGTGATATTGAACTAAGCCACCAGTGGCACAAAACAACATTTGAGTTTTGTCTGTTGGCAAAGCTGACTTCCACAACATAATTACACTAGAACCAGAATAAACTGATTAAAGTTTGGAAGTGAAATGCTATGACAATCAATTCCAAATTGACGTTCCAGAAATGTAAAAATCTATGTACCAAAGAAGATGTTATGACCTTATGCAAAAGTTAACAGAAAATTATATTCCTGATAATACCTGGAGTGTTAGATAACTGCTAATAATTTTTTTCACAAAACTCCAAGGTTGGATTCTCCTCTTTAGGGTAGAGCTTCCCATCAAGTATCAGGGCAGGATTCCGCCTGATTCCAAAACCACTCCAATGCCAACTCATTTTCTGGGTCAGGAGTTAGTAATCGTACAGGCCGAGATCCCGGTGGGAGTCTTACAAGGAAGCGGGAGCTGACCAAGGTGGTAAGAACAATTTCCAAGGATGCTCCAGCCAGGTACCTGGCATGATGACTCCCATTGAAGGCCTTGGCTGAGACCTACTACATGGCAGTGGGATGGATGAGGGGGAGATCCTTTGCTTCTGAATGCTGCAGGCAGTGAAGTTGCAGACAGAATCCCTCCTGGCAATTTGGGTGAGAGAAATGGCAGTTAGGTCATTCAGAAGACAGTAGGTTTCCCTGCCTGAATTTTCCCACAATTTTTGCCACACTCTCCCAATTTTGGGTATGTTACAATCTCAGTAAAGGCTGATAACTGATAAAAGAGATTTGAATTCCTAGTGACCGACTCGAAGGATCACATGATAAGATTGCACATTTTAAGATTTTTACAATAACAAACAAATTAAAGTCAACATTGAGTAAACATTACTTAGTAAACGTCATTAATACATTAAACTACAGAAAAGATAACCCCCTTCATTTCACAACACCACCGAAAACCCCATTCCACTTTTATACTTTACACTGCACTCTCTGCAGAATTGTAGTCTTTTCAGGAACCAGACCAAAGTTACTCCCAGCTTCCAACACACTCATGTCTGCCCGTTTTGCTGAGGCATAATGTTCAGTGTCCACTGAAAGTTACTTCCCTCAGTCTTCTAAGATTCCCCGAACACAGCAAGGCCCACACCAGAGATAGCTTCTCCTAGTCTCACCAGGGCAAGTATTTCAATGTTCTCCAATCTCTACAAGTCCCACAAGGGAGTAAGGCAAGGCTGGATCTCTTTGACTAGAGAACAAGCTCCCACCCACGTTCTGCCTGGCGGCTAACAGAGAACAGCCTTATCTCCCTGCTGTTCATAGCAGCTGCTGTTTCCTGTTTCTCTCTGCATCTCTCTCTCTCTCTCTCTGGGACCTTCCCTCTGTCCAGGATCTCTGAGTCAGTAAATCTGAGAGTCTGTAAGTTTGCACACAGCAAAATCAGCTGCTCCTTTCTTTACGTCCAGATGTGAAAGCTGCACTTAAGTTTCAATAGGACCAGCTTTGGGCCCCCAGTCATGATGGCAACCAAGGCACTTCAGCTTATTGGTAGGCAAACTACTAGGCATCACATGCTTCATTTTACCTTTATTAAAATATAATTAAAAGAGACAGTTTAAAACATAACCATCCTATAAAACCTCGCACAAGTGGAATTGCAATGTAAGACCCAGCATCAGGAATATTTCTGACTCAGAAAGTTTTAATATTGCACTTTTCACAATTTCAGAATGTTTGAGAGCACCAATGAACTATTTTTGAAATTTAGCCACGGTAAGGATGTAAAGAAACACAGTAGTCAATTGGCAGAACAGCAAGGTCCCCAGAACAGAAATAAAATAAATGACCAGTTAAATTTTTTTTTTAATTTATTGTTTGAGGGATAAATACTGACCAAGACACTGGTACAATCGTCTGTTTTCCTTCGAGTAATGCCATGGGATCTTTCAAGATCAGCTAAGTGAGCAGACGGAACCTCAGTTTAATGCCTCATCTGAAAGATGGCACGACCAACAATATAGCATACCCTCAGTACTGCAATGGAGTTTCAGCTGAGATTTTGCACTCAAAGTCCTAGAATGGAACTTGATCCGATAATCTTCTGACTCAAAAACTAAAATGCTTTCATTGAACCAAGGCTGAACAAGGATGAGTGAATGTCAGGCATCTTCAGGATACTTGAATCAGATTTTGTCATAGAAGAATGACTAAATACAGGATTTTAACTATCCTCCTATCAGCAGATCTTATTGTAGAGGAGAAGCTTACTATGAACAAAACGTGGCTCTTGAATCTGCTATAATTGCCTAAAGACTGGACATCTAGGGATTTATGCAATACATGTCTAATACCAATCTTTATCTAAGATGTCTTGTTGCATATTAGTGCATGTCATTAGCCCAGAAATGTGCAGAGAGGCTTGATTAGCATTAGAAGAATGTCAATTACCTATTTCAGAATAATTCAGTTTTGTTAAAAATCTATGTTCTGTATAAACTCTAACCTTTTCATTAACTCAATTTTAATTGCTGTGGGGTGCGTTTTCTTTTGAAAAAAATCAATAAAGTAGATGTTGAGAATTGTAATGTTCCCTGACAAGATTGGACTTGTATGTGGGGAAGGTGGGACCTGTACAAGCGGGACGGTCTACATCTGAACCACAGCGGGACTAACATCCTTGCAGGCGGGTTTGCTAGTGCTGTTGGGAGGACTTTAAACTAATTTGGCAGGGGGTGGGGACACAGAATGCTAGCAGAATAGGGACACATCATAATACAGTAAAACAATCAAGTCAGAGGGAGTACAGCTGCAATAAGCTTCAAGGGAGTAAGGCAAGGCTGGATGGCCTCTACTTTAATGCCAGGAGTATTACAGGTAAAACGGATGAGTTAAGGGTGAGGATTGACATGTGGAATTGTGATATATTAGCCATCAATGAGACGTGGTTGAGGGAAGGGTAGGATTGGCAGCTCAACATTCCGGGATATAGAATCTTCTGGTGAGACAGGGGAGGGGGTATAAGAGGAGGTGGCATTGCATTATTAGGTAAGGAGTCAGTTACTGCAGTAAGGAGAGATGATATGATGGAGGGGGCATCGAATGAAGCTTTGTGGGTACAGCTTAGGAATAAAAAAGGGGCAACCACATTATTAGGTGTTTATTATAGACCCCCAGATAGTCAGCGGGAAATTGAGAAGCAAATATGTGCATAATTTGTGGAGGTGTGTAAAAACAATAACAATAGGGTAATGATATTAAGTGATTTCAACTTTCCCAACATTAATTGAGATAGACATAGTGTTAAGGAATTGGATGGAGTGGATTTCTTGAAATGTGTACAGGAGAACTTTTTAGGTCAATATGTAGAGGGTCCAACAAGGGACAATGCATTGCTGGACATAATTCTGGGGAATGAAGGCGGACAGGTGGCTGATGGTGGTGGGCGAGCGTTTTAGCGATAGCGACCACAACATGGTACAGTTTAAGTTTGTTACGGACAAAGAAATCGACAAGTTGCAAAAAAATGTTTTAGATTGGGGGAGAGTGGATTTTAGTAAAATAAGGCAGGATCTGGCCAAGGTAGACTAGGAACAGTTACTTTTGGGGAAATCTACAGAGGAACAGTGGGGGGTGTTCAAAAAGGAAATGGGGAGAGTACAGGTTCAACATGTTCCCTCTAGGGTGATAGGAAGGAGTAACAAGCCCAGAGAACCATGGATGACCAAAGATATTCAGGTTACGATGAGAAGGAAAAGAGAGGCTTTTAGCAGGTACAAGGGAAGCAAATCAGCAGTGGCATTAGTGGAGTACAGACTGTGCAGGGTGGAGCTTAAGAAAGTAATTAGGAGAGCAAAGAGGGGATATGAGAAAGCTCTGGCTGGTAAAAGTAGGGAAAATCCCAAGATATTCTATCAGTATATCAATGGGAAGAGGATAACCAGGGAAAGAGTAGGGCCCATAAGGGACCAAGGGGGCAATTTATGGATGGAGCCAGAGGACATCGCTAGAGTGTTGAATGAATACTTCATGTCCGGTTTCACCCAAGAGACTGAGGATGAAGGTATCGAACTCAGGGAGAGAGACTGCGAGGTTCTTAAGCGAATTGATATAGGGAGTGACAAGGTATTAGAGGTGTTGGCAGGCTTAAAAGTCGACAAATCTCCAGGTCCGGATGATTTGTGTCCCAGACTGCTGAGAGAGGCAAGGGAGGAGATCGCAGGGGCTCTGACCCGAATTTTTAATTCCTCTCTGGCCACAGGGGAGGTGCCAGAGGACTGGAGAACAGCTAATGTGGTTCCGCTATTTAAGAAGGGTTGTTGAGATAAGCCAGGGAACTACAGGCCAGTGAGTCTCACATCATTGGTAGGGAAACTATTGGAGAACGTTCTGAAGGAGAGTATCTATCTCCACTTGGAGAGGCAAGATTTGATCAGGGATAGTCAGCATGGCTTTGTCAGAGGGAGGTCATGCCTAACAAATTTGATTGAATTTTTTGAGGAGGTGACCAGGTGTGTAGATGAGGGTAGTGCAGTTGATGTAGTTCATATGGATTTCAGCAAAGCCTTTGACAAGGTCCCACATGGGAGACTTTTAAAGAAGGCAAAGGCACATGGGATGCAGGGTAATTTGATAAGGTGGATTCAAAATTGGCTTAGTTGTAGGAGACAGAGGGAGATGACAGAAGGCTGCTTTAGTGACTGAAAGCCAATGTCCAGTGGCGTACTACAGGGATCTGTGCTCGGTCCCCTATTATTTGTCATTTATATAAACGACATAGATGACTATGGGGGGGTAGGATTAGTAAGTTTGCGGATGACACAAAGATTGGCCGGGTGGTTAACAGTGAGGTTGAGTGTCTTGGGCTACAGGAAGATATAGACGGGATGGTCAAATGGGCAGATAAGTGGTAGATGGAATTTAACCTGAAAAGTGTGAGGTGATACACTTTGGAAGGAGTAATTTGACAAGGAAGTATTCGATGAACGGCATGGCACTAGGAAGTTCAGAGGAACAAAGAGACCTTGGCGTGTGTGTCCATAGATCTCTGAAGGCGGAGGGGCATGTTAGTGGTGTGATGAAAAAGGCACATGGGACACTTGCCTTTATCAATCAAGGCATAGATTACAAAAGTAGGGAGGTCATGTTGGAGTTGTATAGAACCTTGGTGAGGCCACAGCTGGAGTACTGTGTGCAGTTCTGGTCGCCACATTATAGGAAGGATGTGATTGCACTGGAGGGGGTGCAGAGGAGATTCACCAGGATGTTGTTTGGGATGAAACATTTAAGTTATGAAGAGAGGTTGGATAGACTTGGGTGGTTTTCATTGGAACAGGGAAGACTGAGCGGTGACCTGATTGAGGTGTACAAGATTATGAGGGGCATGGACAGGGTGGATAGGGAGCAGCTGTTCTCCTTAGTTGAAGGGTCAGCCACGAGGGGACATAAGTTCAAGGTGAGGGGCAGGAGGTTTAGGGGGGATGTGAGGAAAACCTTTTTTAACCTAGAGGTTGGTGACGGTCTGGAATGCGCTGCCTGGGAGGGTGGTGGAGGCGGGTTGCCTCACATCCTTTAAAAAGTACCTGGATGAGTACTTGGCACGTCATAACATTCAAGGCTATGGGCCAAGTGCTGGTAAATGGGATTAGGTAGGTAGGTCAAGTGTTTCTCATGTGTCGGTGCAGACTCGATCAGCCGAAGGGCCTCTTCTGCACTGTGATTCTGTGGGAAAGCTCTCCGTTGAGGTGAAATGGAGGTGGAACTAGAACAAAGATATCATGGGCAGAATTTAGCCCTTGGCTGGCGTGCGGGCCCCACTGGCTCGGCGGCGGGCGGGCAGCCGAACCCCGCTGCCGAAACGGGGCCCACCGCCATTTTGAGTGGGCAGGCCAACTAAGGCCCGCCCAGCAGGCTGCCCGACAGGAAGCGCTATGCTGTCAAAGTGCGCTCTTTCACGCATGCGCACGAAAGTCCTGTCTCAGGGAGTTTAGCGAAAGGTAAGTAAACTCTAAAAATAGAGAAATATTGAAATTATTAACATGTCCCCCTCATGTGACAATGTCACACGAGATGGGACATGTTAATAATAAACACATAAAATTTATGAAATTTTAAAAAAACGTACAAGAAACTTCATCCCGCCAGTGGATCAAGTTTCATTAATAATTTGGAGCCCGCTGGGGCTCCTGGCCTACCCGCCAGCCTTAAGGTTGGCCGGGCAGGTCTTTAACAAGGTTAATTACCCTGTCAATGGCCTTAATTGGCCATTGACAGGTCGGCGGGCAGACAGCTGATTTCGCTGTCCGCCCGCTTTCGTGAATATTTAAAGGGACCAGGATGACGTCGGGGGTTCCTCCCGATGTCATCCTGCGTCATTTTCCCCTCGGAGAGCAGGCCCCACCCCCAAATCGCCAAGGGGAAAATCCTGGCCAATGGCTGTGACCTTGTTATTGTTGCTACTATTTAATACCAGATTCAATAAGTTATTACAGAATTGCCCGGAATTCCCTAAGAATCTCTTCTGATTGGCCACTGCAATACCAATGAAAGACCACTGGAAGCTCCGTTTACATGCTTTTTTTGTGGTTTCCACCAATCTTAATTCTGCTGAAAATTTGAAGAGTCCTCAATGAAGATCTCAAGGAATAATGAGAATGTTTTAAATTAAAAAAGCTTTTGGATTGTTTTCCTGCATTCTATCAAAATGAACGTAATAGCTGTCTATTACACAGGAGGCAATGGCATAGTGGTATGGTCACTGGACTAGTAATCCAGAGACCCAGGGTAATGCTCTGGGGGAACTGTGTTCAAACCCTGCCACAGCAGATGGTGGAATTTGAATTCAATAAAAAGTCTGGAATTAAAAGTCTAATGATGACCATGAAACCATTGTCATTTGTCATAAAAACCCATCTGGTTCACTAATGGATCTGCCATCCTTACCTGGTCTGGCTGACATGTTGTTGACTCTTAAATGCCATCTGAAATGGCCTAGCAAGCCACTCAGTTGTATCAAATTGCTACAAAGCCCCAAAAAAGGAATGAAATTGGGCGGACCACTGGCATTGGCCTTGGCATCAGAAATGACAATAGCAATCTCAGCCCTGTCGACCCTGCAAAGTCCTTCTTACTAACATTTGGGAGAGCTATTTCTCACAGACTAGTCAAGCAACAGCCTGACATAGTCATCCTCATGGAATCATCACCTTTCCTGCCAGTGAGACAGGACATACACAGCAGAGGTGATGGCACATCAATGACCTTCCTTCCATTGTAAAGCCAGAAGTGGGGATGTTTGTTGATGATTGCACAATGTTCAGCACCATTTGCGACTCCTCAGATACTGAAGCAGCCCAAGTCCAAATGCAGCAAGTACTGGAAAATATCCAGGCTTGGGCTGACAAGTAGCAAGTAATGTTCTCGCCACACAAGTGCCAGGCAGTGACCATCTCCAACAAGAGAGAATCTAACAATTGGCCCTTGGCATTCAATGGCATTACCTTCGCTAAATTGCCCACTATCAAAATCCTGGGGGTTACCATTGATCAGAAACTGAACTGGACTAGCCACATAAATACTGTGACTACAAGAGCAAGTCAGAGGCTAGGAATCTCACGACGTGTAATTCACCTCCTGACTCCCCAAAGCCTGTCCGCCTCCTACAAGGCACAAGTCAGGAGTGTGATGGAATGCTTGCCACTTGCCTGGATGAGTGCAGCTTCCACAACACTCAAGAAGTGTGACACCATCCAAGACAAAGCAGCCTGCTTGATTGGCACCACATTCACCCCTTCCACCAGCGATGCACAATGGCGGCAGTGTGTGCCATCTACATGACACACTGCAGGAATTCACCAAGGCTCCTTCGACAGCACCTTCCAAACCCACGCCCACTACCATCTAAAAGGACAAGGGCAGCAGATAGATGGGAACACCACCAGCTGGAAGTTCCCCACCAAGTCACTCACCATCCTGACTTGGAAATATATCGCCATTCCTTCACTGTCGCTGGGTCAAAATCCTTGAACTCCCTTCCTAACAGGACTGTAGGTGTACCTAAACCACATGGACTGCAGCGGTTCAAAAAGGCAGCTCACCACCACCTTCTCAAGGGCAACTAGGGATGGGCAATAAATGCTGGCCCAGCCAGCGACACCCACATCCCGTGAATGAATAAAAAAAGATGCAGAAGAGTATGTTTTTATGTATTTGTTCTTGGGACGTGGATGACACAGGCAAGGTTGCATTTATTGCCAATCCCTTGTGTCTTGGATAGATGATGATTGCCCTTCTACTTGAACTGCTATTATTCTTGATGTGATGGTTTTTCAACAATAATATTGACCCAACTGAATGTGTGTGACTTTGAGGAGAAATTGGAGGTAATCGCATTCTCACACATTTTTGCATTTGTCCTTCTCCGTATTAGAGTTTGCAGGAGAGAGAGGCAAATTGTGAAATGCATCCTGTAGATCATACACACTGCAGACTTCATAAATTGGTGATGCAGAAGGTAAATATTGAGCCTAGTGACAGGGTACGATCAAGTGAACTGCTCTGTCTGGAATGGTGTTGAGCTTCAGAGTTGTTACAAATTCAACCATTTAGGCAGGTGGTGAGTATTCCATCACATTCCTGTCTTGAGCCATGCAGATAGTGGAGAGGCTTTGAGAGGTCAGGAGGTGAGCATTTGTGGCAGACTCAGCCTCTACCATGTTCTTCTAGCCATGGTGTTGCCAGGGTTTGCTGTCATCTCCCATGGGTTACTTTATTACCAAAGAGGCTGCAAATGGAGTTGAACAACATAGAACCATCAGCAAACAACCCCATTCCTAACTGTGTGTAAGCATAGTCATTGGTGAAGTAGCTGGAGATAGTTGGGCCGAGGATGCTTCTCTTAGGAATATCTGCATCGGTAACCCAAGGGCTGTAATGATTGTTCTCCAACAACCACAGTCATATCCTTAGCGCCAGGCATCCCTCCAGCCACTGAAGAGTTCTCCTTTTAACCCCTGTGACCGCTAAGGTTCAATGCTGTATTTAGCGGATAATGAGCAGCTATTCTAGGACACTAGTACCACCCCAATAGTAACAGGTAGTGCAGAGGGTTTAGAGAAGGAGGAACTTCAAACAATCACCACCACTAGAGAAAAAGTACTGAGCAAACTATTGGGATTAAAGGGTGACAAGTCCCCAGGACCTGATGGCCTACATCCAAGGGTCTTAAAGGAAGTGGCAGTGGAGATAGTGGATGCATTGGCTATAATATTTCAAAATTCCCTGTATTCTGGAAAGGTACCAGTGGATTGGAAAAAATGCTAATATAATGCCCTTATTCAAAAAGGGGGGGAGGCAGAAAGTAGGAAACTATAGACCAGTTAGTTTAACATCTGTCGTTGGGAAATTGTTGGAATCCATTATTAAGGAAGTAGTATTAGGGCATTTGGAAAGTCAAAATGCAATCCATCAGAGTCAGCATGGTTTTATGAAGAGTAAATTGTGTTTGATTAATTTGCTAGAGTTCTTTGAAGATGTGACAAGCAAAATAATGGATAATGGGGATCCTGTAGATGTAGTATATCTGGACTTCCAGAAGGCCTTTGGTAAGGTGCTGCACAAAAGATTAATTCACAAGATAAGATCACATGGAGTTAGGGGTAATATATTAGCTTGGATATAGGATTGGCTAACCAACAGAAAGCAGAGAGTTGGGATAAATGGGTCTTTTCCTGGATGGCAAGCTGTAACTAGTGGGGTGCCACAGGGTTTGGTCCTTGGGCCCCAAATATTTACAATCTGTACTGATGACTTGGATTCAGGTATAGAAGGTACTATAGCTAAATTTGCAGATGACACCAAAATAGTTGGGAAAGTAAGTTGCAATGAAGAAATAAGAAATTTACAAATAGATATGGACAGGTTAGGTGAATGGGCCAAAATTTGGCAGATGGAGTTTAATGTGGATAAGTGTGAGGTTATCCATTTTGATCAGAAAAATAAAAAGGCAACTTATTATTTAAATGGAGAGAAACTTCAGAATGCTTCAGTGCAGAGGGATCTGGGTGTCCTCGTGCATGAATTGCTGAAAGCTAGCATGCAGGTACAGCAGGTAATAAGGAAGGCAAATGGAATTTTGGTATTTATTGCCAAAGGAATAGAGTATAAAAATAGGGAAGTGTTGTTGCAACTGTACAAGGCATTGGTGAGACTGCACCTGGAGTACTGTGCACAGTTTTTGTCCCCTTACTGAGGAAGTATGTAGTTGCATTGGAGGCGGTTCAGAGGAGGTTCACTAGATTGATTCCAGAGATGCGGGGCTTGTCTTCTGAGGAGAGATTGAGCAGTTTAGGCCTATACTCACTAGAGTTTAGAAGGATGAGAGGAGATCTAATTGAGGTATATAAGATGCTAAAGGGGTTAGACAAAGTAGACATGGAGCGGATGTTTCCCCTTGTGGGGCATTCTAGAATGGCAAGCCATAGTTTTAGGCTAAGGGGTGGTAGATTTAAATCAGAACTGAGGAGGAATTACTTTTCTCAAAGGGTCGTGAATCTGTGGAATTCACTACCTCAGAGTGCAGTGGATGCCGGGACGCTGAATAAATTTAAGGAGAGATAGACAGATTTTTAATTAGTAACGGGTTGAAAGGTTATGGGGAGAGGGCGGGAAATTGGAGTTGAGGCCCAAATGAGATCAGCCATGATCGTATTGAATGGCGGGGCAGGCTCGAGGGGCTGAATTGCCTACTCCTGCTCCTAGTTCTTATGTTTTTATGTTCTTATTCTTATCTTTCCTCCAGCATTAAGATTTCGTGCCCGTATCTAGATCAAAGCTGTCATCAAATCTAGATTGTTTCTGCTGGATTATGGAGTTTCTTTGAGCAGTTAGTTGTTGATTACGTGCTGTTCAATGTCACTATTCATGGCTCTTCCATTATTTTACTGAAGATTGGCTGTTTTTAATGTTTGGCATGCAGGCAGCCATGTAGGATAATTCTTTCTTCCAATGACATGGTATGGACAACAAATTTATGACTTCTCTTGTCTCAGATGATCTGCTTCATTGGGCTGCTGACACAAAGACTGAGCATATTCTTTTGTGTGAGAAGCACAGGAAATGTTAATATCCACTTGTAATAGGCACAGTACACTTGAAGCAGTGGAAGCTATATCCACTTTAATTATCCTGCCTGATGCTTGTCTCTGAATTCTCCTATCACAATCAATGTCAGCCATACACTTCACAAGTGTTCAATCTATGAAGCTCTGGGTCAGTAAGTCAATGCAGCAATTCAGGGAACAGGTAAATTTTGCACTGAAATTTACAGTATAAATTCAGGATTCTGAAATTTTAACAATATCGTTATAATAAACATTTATGCCTTGTCTTAATTTTTAAAGTATGTTCGTAATTAAGATTCACATTAAGGTGTTCAATTAAATTATTTTTGGGGTGTACAATGGCATTTAACAATAAATAAAATTCAAAAGGAAGATTAGGAGTACATCATCTATCTTTGATTAGAAATGCACTTTTTCTAAATAAGTTGTGATCTATACTGTATATTGGTTAAGATTAAGGGAAATATATATATATATATATAAAAACACAACCAAAGAAGAGATCTTCTTGTGGAGGCAGAGGATTTGCTGAAGTAATGAGTACTTGGCATCTATTTTCACTAAAGAAGAGGATGCTATCAATTTAGTGAAGGAGGAAGAAATAGCGATATTAGATAGGATGAAAATAAAGAGGGTGTACTTAAGAGGTTGCCTGCCTTGAAAGCAGAGGCATTGTCAAGATCTTGGAGAGGATGCAGAGATTTACTAGAATGGTACCTGAGATAATGGAATTATTCTGGTGGTGCAGAGAAGCTTGGGTTGTTCTTAGAGCAGAGATGGTTAAGAGAAACTTTGATGAGCTGTTCAAAATGGCTTTGATAGAGTAAATAAGGAGAAACACCTTCCCAATGGCAGAAGGGCCAGTAACTAGAATTTACAAATTTAAGGTGATTGGCAAAAAAAAAAACAAAGGCAACATGAGGAAAACATTTTTACACAGCAGCTGGTGGTGATCTGGAACGCACAATCTAAAAATGTTCTTTCTTTATGCAGTCACAGGACATGGGTTTCACTGGTAATGCCAGCAATTATCTCCCATCCCCTATGATGGTGGCAGTGAGCTGCCTTCTGGAATACAACTGAGTGTCTTGCTAGGCCATTTCAGAGAACAATTAAGAGTCAACCACATTGCTGTGGGTCTGAAGTCACACATGGGCCAAGGACAGCAAATTTCCACCCCTGAACAATGAGATGGAGATTGAAGAGGGACCCGGGCATAGGTGAGTGATGGCGGGAATGGGGTTGTGGGGTGGGGTCACGGGATGGGGGGGTTGGCAGCAAGGGCAGGGGCATTGGCTCTCAGCTAGGTCCCCCCTTTCCAAATAGCAGGACCCTCAGTCAGGCACTGAGTGCCTTTGAACGAGGGACCTCCCTTGGGAGCCCGCAAGCAAACACGTCAGGATTTGCTTGTCCTGCTGCCCAAATGGCGAGCCCCTGTCCACTGCTGGGTTAACACCAGTGGCAGCGGGATGAGGCCCCTAAGTGGGCATTAATTGCCCACTTAGGGGTCTCAATTGGCAGCGGAGTGGGAAGGCTGTCCACGGGGTGGAGGTGGGAAGGTGGTGGGATCCCCCTCCGCCACTGTCCCACCTGATTAAATGCTCCCGCCCTGCCACCAAACACACCAGGGGGCAAGATTCTGCCAAAAACCCCGATGCTACCATATCCCAACAGGACAGTGGAAGCAGGTTCAATAGTAAAATTCAGAAGATAATTGTATGAATAATTGAAAAGAAAATTACAGGCCTATGCCCAAACAGCAGGGAAATGGGATTAATTGGCTGTTCTACCAAAGAGCTTGCACAGGCATGGTGGGCTGAATGATCTTCTCCAGGGCTGTGTGAATCTATGATTCTATGAACCAAAACACAATGCAAATCAGGGACTCCTTCATTTAATGAAGTGACTAGATTATGTAAACTGCTTGAAGCATACAAATATTAATTAATGTTGTAAGTATTCCAGTCGACCGTGTCATCCTGAGTTTAAAAGATGGGAAACATAATGTTTGTTGATGTGTTTTGATTTATATTTTTGAACATGTCTGATAAGACAATTACTTGAAGATTTTTTTTTATACATTCGCAAAGCATATTTTTTCTCAAAACAAATCCCCAAAAAGTTTCAGTTGAGTAACGTATGATTTCATATTTATTTTTATAGTTAGATGGTTTGCCAAGCTGAATTCTGAAAACTATTTGACAAGGCTATTTTCTGGAAAATGAAGCACAGAATTACTTTATGCAAAATAGCCCCTGCAGAAATAATTTTACGTTTTAATTTAAATATAAGATTCATTTTGCTATGCAGATATTGAAGCATTCCATAGTTTATAACGATTTGCGAGTTTAAAACAAAGATACGGTTCTCACCTGAAGAAGAATACCACTTCCACCAATTGTGTTTGCTAATTCGTGGATTAAATTGCTTTAGTCATGAACAATGGACATACGAACAATGAGCAGGAGTAGGCCATTCGGCCCCTCAAGCTTGCTCCGCCATTCAATAAAATCACGGCTGATCTGATGGTAATCTCAAATCTGCATCCTGCCTACCTCCAATAACCTATCACCCCCTTGTTAATCAATAATCTATCCAGCTGTGTCTTAAAAATATTCAAAGGGCTGAAGCTTCTGGCTGATGTGTGGGTGGCGGAGCCCGCACGCCAGAGCTTAAAATGTCGCGTGCTGACGTTGCACGAGCGTCCTGACGTCAGCGCGCGGCATCACAATGTCTAGGTCGGCGGGCGCGCTATGCAACGGGACGCGCACCCGCCATTAATTAAAGGCCTCGTTAAGGCCCTTATATCACCAATTGACCAGGATTTTGAGGGGCCCGTGCGAACTTCGGCTCGGCGCAAGGGCCCAACGAGCAGGCGGGTAAGTGATTTTTTAACAAACCTCATCCAGTGGTGGGATGAAGTTTGATATCGGATTTTAAAAAGTTTCATAAACTTTTGGTGTACTTCATTAACATGTCCCATTTCGTGTGACATTTTCACATGAGGTGGACATGTTAATGATTTTTTTATTGCTCTATTTTTAATGTTTCATAGCCTTTCGGCGATCGCCCTGAGGCAGTACTTAGCCTCAGGGAGGTGTGCGCTCTTTCGCATGCATGCATGAAAGAGTGCACTCTCGCAGTTGGGGAATCCCTCCCACCCGCACAGGGAGTGCATAGCATTTCCCATTGGGTGGCACGCTGGGCAGGCTTTAATTGGCCCACCCACGTAAAATGGTGGCGGGGCCCATTTCGGCGGCGGCGATCGGCTGCCCGCCCATCAAGGGAAAAATCCTGCCCAATGACTCTGCTTCCGCTGCCTTTTGAGGAAGAGAGTTCCAAAGACTCGCGACCCTCAGAGAAAAACATTCTCCTCATCTCTGTCTTAAATAGGCAACCCCTTATTTTTAAACAGTGACCCCTCCACACCCACCTTGTCAAGACCCCTCAGGATCTTATAGATTTCAATCAAGTTGCCTCTTACTCTTCTAAACTCCAGTGGATACAAGCCTAATCTGTCCAACCTGTCCTCATAAGACAACCCACCCATTCCTGGGATTAGTCTAGTAAACCTGCTCTGAACTGCTTTAATGTATTTACAACCTTCCTTAAATAAGGAGACCAGTACAGTACACAATGCTCCATATGTGGTCTCACCAGTGCCCTGCACAATTGAAGCTTAACCTCCCTACTTTTTTAATCAATTCCCCTCATAATAAATGATAATATTCTATTCGCTTTCCTAATTACTTGCTGTATCTGCATACTGGACTTATGTGATTCATGCACTAGGGCGCCCAGATCCCTCTGAATCTCAGAGCTCTGCAATCTCTCACCATTTAGATAATCTTTTTTATTCTTGCTGCCAAAATGGGTAATTTCACATTTGCCCACATTATACTCCCAGATGAAGCTATGAACTCTCCCATCATGTAGAGCAGCAGAAGCCACAACAACCGTTTATACCTCTTAAAAGAAACCATTGTAAGCTTTCAAGATGTAACCACAATGCCAAAGATGTTTATTGATCTCAGCAGATCTGTTAAGGTAAGAATCTTACCTCTCAGTTCAATTATTTTCTTCCCTTCATTCTTCTAAAATCATTGCACCACAGTTCTGCTAGCTCCTTCTCCTATTCACATTCCCTGCAGCTCCTTCTTGCAGCACTACTGCAACCCTCAATTCTCCACTAAACACATCTTGAAAACAAGATATGTGCTTGTCCACCATAACAGACACATTCACAACACACCTCAGAAAGCTATCACTAAAACATTCCCTTTTTCTTGCAGAAGAATGTCAAATACTACATGAGGTAGCAAGTAAGACTCGGTAAAGGTTGCACACCCTCCCTCCACTGTCTGGACATCACAAGCAGGGCAAGACTGCAGTAGCGAGTGGCAATGCTGGAGGAGACATTACATAGAGTCTCTTTACACCTTATCCTCTTTATCCTTTCTCAGTTTTATCTTGCCCTATATTTGTTGCTGATATCATTGCAGCCTGGAGTGACCCCAGTCACTTCGACAAACACAAACAGTACCAAACAAACAAAAAACTACTGCGGATGCTGGAAATCCAAAACAAAAACAGAATTACCTGGAAAAACTCAGCAGGTCTGGCGGCATCGGCGGAGAAGAAAAGAGTTGACTTTTTTTTTGCAAAGATATACTTTATTCATAAAATATCTTCAACCACATTCCAAACCATTTCAAAAGCACCATTACAAAGGTACAATCAGGTTCAACTTTTACAACATGTATCACCAGGTGCATCAGTACAAACAATATTGCAATCATTTGCAGACATTCATTTTGAGCTGTACAGCCCGAGGGGATTTAAACAGTTCACAGTCCCTCGGTGCACTGTGGCAGAAAGGTCTTAGACAGCGACCCTTCCCCATTGCGCCTTTGTGGCAGCTGCCCCAAGCTTTAGTGTGTCCCTCAGCACGTGGTCCTGGACTTTGCAATGTGCCAGGCTGCAACACTCGGTCGGGGACAACTCTTTGCGCTGGAAGACCAACAAGTTTCAGGCAGACCAAAGAGCGTCTTTCACCGAGCTGATGATCCTCCAGCTGCAGTTGATGTTTGTCTCAGTGTGTGTCCCTGGGAACAGCCTCGAACCAATCTTTGTTCCTGTTTCCTCATTTACCAAACGTGATTATTGCAGCTTCATAGATGATTGACAGCAGAGACTTCCTGGCTTCATCAACATTACCTGGTGTTGGAAGGGACTGCCTGAGAGCTTCTGAGAACTTCTGACATCTGTCGTCATCTCTCGTGCATGTAATGTTGATGCTGAGCCTGCCATTGTGATTGGACTTGTATGTTTTCTGTGATTGTACCTTCACCCTGCTACTGACAAGTGAATTATCAGTATTGCTTGTCAGGATAGGATCTCTGACCCTCATGCACCCATAGAAAAGGCAAATGTTGATGGGTCAGTACCTTATTGGCTGTGGCTGCCCAGCTTGAGGTAGGTGGTGACTGCCCAATAGAATCCGATGATCCTTCGCACTGTCGGAGGCAGCCTGAGCCGCCCTGCCCATACACCAACCAAGCTGGACTGATAACCCATAGGCTTGCTACCTCCCATGTTGGTTCCCTCACTGGAAAGAGTAAGGATGAAGTGTCCTTGCCATTTGTTATTAAAGGCAAAGTGTCCTCTCAATTTTCCTTTTGGCTACATAGCCTGGGCAGGATTTGGAGACACAGACTTGCCCAGCATTTGCATCCCCCTCTCGGTCTTATAGACTGAATCCAGAGGAAAGGCGAGAGCCACTATGTGTGGAGCCCACTCGGCAGCAAGAGTTACTGGAGGTGCTTGCTTAAAGGGATCACCAGCTGCCTATAGAACGCCACTCCATTGCCTTTGACTTTCCTGATCTGGACCCACAAGGCATTGGGTACTATTTGACCCATAGCTGGGGCCTGGTTGATGGAAGTCAGAGCATGACCACATGTCAATGGGCCTGTATATTGCATCTCTGGGGGGCCAAGGGTTGCTCCAAGACCCCTTGCAGTTCAGTATAGGTCCATGGGGTGCCTGATTGCCATGTGTTGCCGTGAGCAGGCACTACAGGGACTCTTGGTGATGCAGAGACTGTGTACTGGCAGGAGAGACATACACATTCGCGGTAAGCTTTGGATCTTCCGACTTCATTTGACGCATATCATCGCCTTGTGGTAAACCACTGACACACTAATCCTTGTGGTATCATCCTAGTTACACCTTGCCAACCTGACTGATCCATTTATTCCTATTTTCTTCTCTCTAACAAATTCTCAACCCAGGCTGATATATTATCCCCAATCCCACGAGCTTTAAATTTGTCAATGACCTGTTGTGGGGGAACATTATTGAATTCTCTGTGAAAACCCAAAGGCATTGGGTAGAATTCAGCAAAGGAGGACCAAGGGATTGATTAAGACGGGGAAAATAGGGTAAGAGAGTAAGCTTGCAGGGAACATAAAAACAGACTGTAAAAGTTTCTATAAGTATGTGAAGAGAAAAAGATTGGTGAAGATAAATGTAGGTCCCTTACAGTCAGAAACAGGGAAATTTATAATGGGGAACAAAGAAATGGCTGACCAACTAAATACATACTTTGGTTCTGTCTTCACAAAGGAGGACACTAATAACATATCAGAAATGTTGGGGAACACTGGGTTTAGTGAGAGGGAGGAACCGAAAGAAATCAGTATTAGTAGGGAAATGGTGTTGGGGAAATTGATGGGATTGAAGGCCAATAAATCCCCAGGGCCTGATAATCCACATCCCAAGTACCTAAGGAAGTGGCCCTAGAAATAGTGGATGCATTGGTGGTCATCTTTCGAGATTCTATAGACTCTGGAACAGTTCCTACAGATTGGAGGGTAGCTAATGTAACCCCACTATTTAAAAAGGAAGGCAGAGAAGAAACTGAATTATAGACCAGTCAGCCTGACGTCAGTAGTGGGGAAAATTCTAGAGTCCATTATAAAAGATTTATTAGCTGAGCACATGGAAAACAGTGGCAGAATCGGACAGAGTCAGCATGGATTTAGGAAAGGGAAATCAAGCTCGACAAATCGACTGGAATTTTTCGAGGATGTAACTAGTAGAGTTGATGAGGGGGAGCCAGTGGATGTGGTTTATTTGGACTTTCAGAAGGCTTTCGACAAAGTCCCACATAAGAGATTTGCATGTAAAATTAAAGTACATGGGATTGGGGGTAGTGTATTGAGATGGATAGAAAACTGGTTGGCAGACAGGAAACAAAGTGTAGGAATAAACGGGTCTTTTTCTGAATGGCAGGCAGTGACTAGTGGGGTACCGCAGGGATCGGTGCTGGGACCCCAGTTATTCACAATATATATTAACGATTTAGATGAGGGAATTTAATGCAATATCTCCAAATTTGCAGATGACACAAAGCTGGATAGAAGAGTGAGGTGTGGGGAGGATGCAGGGATGCTTCAGTGTGATTTGGACAAGCTGAGTGAGTGGGCAAATGCATGACAGATGCAGTATAATGTGGATAAATGTGAGGTTACCCATTTTGGTAGCAAAAACAGGGTTATCTGAATGGCTATACATTGAGAGAGGGGAATGTGCAACAACACCTGGGTGTCCTTGTACACCAGTTGCTGAAGGTAAGCATGCAGGTGCAGCAGGTGGTAAAGGTAAATGGTATGTTGGCCTTCATAGCCAGAGGGTTTGAGTACAGGAACAGGGATGTCTTGCTGCAATTATATAGGGTCTTGGTGAGACCACACCTGGAATATTGTGTGCAGTTTTGGTCTCCTTATCTGAGGAAGGATGTTCTTGCTATAGAGGGAGTGCAGCGAAGATTTACCCGACTGATTCCTGGGATGTCGGGACTGACATATGAGGAGAGATTGAGTCGATTAGGATTATATTCGCCGGAGTTCAGAAGAATGAGGGGGGAATCTCATAGAAACCTATAAAATTCTAACAGGGCTAGGCAGGGTAGATGCAGGAAGGTTGTTCCCAATGGTGGGGGAGTTCAGAACCAGGGGTCACAGCCTGAAAATATGGGGTAGACCATTTAGGATTGAGATGAGGAGAAATTTCTTCACCCAGAGAGTGGAGAGCCTGTGGAATTCATTACCACAGAAAGTAGTTGAGACCAAAACATTGTATGCTTTCAAGAAGGAGTTAGATATAGCTGTTTGGATGAAAGGTGTCAAAAGGTATGGGGGGAAAGCAGGAGCAGGCTATTGAGTTGGATGATCAGCCATGATCATAATGAATGGCGGAGCAGGCTCGAAGGGCCGAATGGCCTACTCCTGCTCCTATTTTCCATGTTTCTATGCATGACATCTACTGGTTCCCTCTCATCCAGCCTAGCAGTTAAATTGTCAAAACTCTAACAGATTTCCCTTTCATCAACTCGTGTTAACATTATGATTACATTATGATTCCCTAAGTGCCCCGATAATGCGCCGCTTATAGAGACATATGGCCCCAACCATGGGCAAATGAGTGTAGGAGGCCTCACAATTTCCCGACCAGCAATTGCCAAGCTGCCTACAGGCAACTGCCAGGCTTTGTCCCCAGCAGAGGGCCTGTCCACTGCCAGGAAGTTCCCAGCAGTATCCTCAACCATCCCATAATTGGGTAAATCCGCTACTTGCTTTGGCCGGATGGGTAGCCCTTGCTGCTTCCACCCTGTCTCTGACAAAATCGACAGGACACAGCCTCCCCCTTTCTATTTTCCTCTCAGTCCCACCATCATAGCCCCCTTGACAGGCCTGCAACAGAAAGTCACAGAGTCTTAATGGCACAGAAGGAAGGCATTTGGTCCATTGAGACCATATTGCTTCTTTGTAGAGCAATGGTCAATCCCTGGCTCTATCCCCAGCAATTTTATTTCTCTCAAATGCCTATCCAATTTCCTTTTGAAATCATTTATCATCTCTGCTTCCAACACCCTCATAGGCAGCGAGTTCCAGGTCATTACCGCTCGCTGTGTGAAAAAAAATTCCATGTATTACTTGCAGTAAACCTTAAGGCTGTGCCTCCTAGTTTGTGTACTATTAGCTAATGGGCACAGCCTTTCTTTGTCTAACTTATCTAAAAACCTGACATAATGGGTTGTAGCTTCTGACTCCAGGGCAGTGTAACTGGGGTTTACCCCAAAGATGCGCTGGGTAACCACCCTCCCCCCAACCCCCGACCCAGAGATTCCCAGGTAGAGATTGCCTTGCACTGGGAACCATCAAAAAATGCGATCTCAGTCGTAAACTTCAGCTGGTTCCGACTCTGTTACATCAATAGTTACCCAGAAAAAGTTAGAATTAAAACCACTTCTAATTTCTGAGTAACTATTGTACATACCCACACTGACTCCCCATGGGACTCACTCCACACCCCCGAACTCCAGGGGACGTCCCCCTCTCCCCCAAGGGATTTCCCACCTACCCCCTGCTGACTACCATCCCCCCCGCCCCAGGACTCCCCAGCCCCAGGCAGAAATCCCCCCACCCCTGGAACTCTTTCCCCACCACAAACAGGATTCTTTCAATGCCACGAAACTCCCCACCCCACTCCATAGGGACTCTCGCTCCTCCCCATCACCTCCCCGCCCCCACCTGGCCAGATCTGAATCCCAGCTCTCACTACACCCCCTTTCCCCGCCAACCTCCCCCCCAGGCCTGACCTAACCTACAGCTCCCCATCCCCTACCTGAGGCCTGACCCACCACCGTCCTACCCCTTCCCCCTCCTCCATCAAATCCTACCCTCTTACCTTAGAGACTTGCCTTGCCTTATCCCTGGCCTGTCAAATACCTTTAAACTTGGCTGGACTTTTAACTTACCTGGTTTACAGCAGCTGGTGCTGCAAAAAAAGGTTAGGCCTGCTTACATCCAACTCTGCAGCTCTAAGCTGAAGGCCTCAGGAGCATGCTCCAATGCATAGATCTCACCAGGCCTGAGTCAGAAGGTCAGGAGAGATAGGAATGAAAAACGTTTCTGGTAAGAAAGTAGGAGCAGAATGGCAATCCAACTCTGATCGCCAATCCGCAGAAGTTCAGGCCCAATCATGTATGATTTGCAGATGTCCTCTCAACTTCCTTTGCTCCAAAGAGAACAACCCCAACTTCTCCAACCTAATCTTGTAGCTAAAATCCCTCATCCTTGGAACCATTCTAGTAAATCTCCCCTGCACCCATTCAAGGACCTTCACATATTTCCTAAAACCAGAACTGGATGCAATACTCTAGCTGTGGCCTCTGGTGCAGAACTTTGTAAAGATTCCGCCCTGATTTAATGCTCAATACCCACGATCCCATATGCTTTGCTAACTATTCTCTCAATATGTCCTGCCATCTTCAAAGATTTATGTATATGAACCCCCAGGTCCCTCTATCCCTGCACACTCTTTAGAACTGTGCAATTCAGTATATATTGCCTCTCCCTAACCCTTGTGCCAAAATGCATCTCCTCACAATTCTCTGTATTAAATTCCATCCGCCATTTCTCTTCCCATCCTGCTAGCCTATCCGTGTCCTGTTGCAGTTAATTGATATTGTCCTAATAATAGACTCTAATGTTTTCCCTATTAGTGATGTCAAGTCAACTGGCCTATTTTTTCTCTCCCTTTCTCGAATAGTGGGATTGTGTTTTCTACCTTCTAGTTTACCAAGTGAGTTATAGGACAAGGAATTAGAGATGGGATGCTGCAGTGGGAACCCTGGTCTCACATTTTTACTTTAAAGTTCATTTCTGGTCATGGTTCTTCAAGAGGAATATTGAAATTTTTTTGGCAAAATACAGAACAATCCATTTTCAAAGCGAAGTAGGAAAGATTTTTCTAGGATCTAGAGAAATTCTGGAAGATCAAAAGGCATCTATCCTTTATCTCTGCAGTCATCTCTTTTAAAATCCTAGGGTATAAATGATCAGATCCAAGGGATTTGTTGGCTTTTAGTCCCATTAATTCCTGCATTACTATTTCTTTACTCATACTAATATCCCTAAGTCCCTCATTTTTGCTAGAGCCTCGGTTCCCCATCGCTTCCAGGATGTATTTTGTGCCTTCTATCTTGAAGACAGATACAAAGGATCTGGTTTTAACTCTGTCAGTGAATGGGCTTTGAGTGAGTTAAAATCTGTTTAATTTCCATATTTCCTATTGCAATTTCCCTTATCTCTGCATGTTAGGAGCTGATATTTACTCTCATTAATTTCTTCTTTTTCACATACCTATAAAAGTTTCTACAATCTGCAATTATGTCTTTAGCAAGTTTACTCTCTACCCTATTTTCTATTTCTTTCTCAGTTTTCATGACATCCTTTAGAGAATTTTAAAATCAATCCTCAGGCTTACTACTCTTTTTGGCAACTTTACAAGCCCCTTCCTTTTATTTGATACTATAGCTTTAACTTCTCTCCTTAGCCATGGTTGGACTACATCAATAATGAAATAATTCTTTAAATATTTGCCATTGGCTATCTACCATCATACCTTTAATCTAGTTTCCCGCTCTACCTGAGCCAACTTTTCCTGAAAAAACAATATGGTTTGGTTCGGTCATAGTTAAGACGCTAGCTTTGAAATTAACTCTCAAACTCAATCTAAACTTCTGTTGTATTATGGTCACTCTTCCCCAGATGCTTATTTGCCACAGGTTTATTAATTAATCCCATCTTATTGCACAAAACTAGATTTAAAATGGCCTGTTATCTAATTGGCTCCTCGTCATACTGACCCAGAAAACTACCCTGAATGCATTGCATGAAACCTTTCTCCACACTATTACTATAATTTTGAGTTTCCCAATCTTTATGCAGATAAAGTCCCCCACAATTATTGTATTATCTTTCTGAGATGTAGTTCCCTGAAGACCCACTAGGAGTAAAGTCTCCTGTGCAATGGCCTCCTTCCCCCACCCCTTCTCACAGCTGTTCCTGCTCTATTCTGTCACTTTTGCACTCAATGCAAACACTTTCAAGGTATGCTAAATTCTTCTCATGCTCAAACATAGCCACCCAATATTTACTGGTTATGCTTGCTCTATGGGTACTTCTGATGTAAAACTCTAAGCACAAAGTAGTAAAGCTGTGTAAAGATCGACACAGTGATAATTTTACATTTTTGTCCTTTTTTTAAAAAAAACAAATCTTTTGTTTTCAAAGGTTCCCTGGACAACAATTTATTTTTAGGCATTTGATGTGATGACCTGATCCCTAAACTACGGAGACTTCACTTATTTTTCCCCATTCTATGCACTCGATCAGGTTCGTTTGTACATAATATTAGAGCCCTGGGCATTGATTTTGAATTTTACTTTGTCATGGTTTATACAGTAATGTTTGTGGAATATTTTTGATTGTGTTCAAATTGCTTTATTTATAATTCTAGCTGCTGCAGCAAAACCCCTTTCCTACTTCACTTTGAAAATAGATTGTTCAGCATTTTGCCAAAATAAGTTCAATGCTCCTCTTGAAGAACCATGACCAGAAATGAAATTTAACATAAAAGCATGAGACCAGGGTTCCCACTGCAGCACCCCCTCCCCAACTCCCTCTCCAATAACTCAATTGGTAAATAATTTGCTACATCATCGGCTTTACACAGTGTGAGTAAATACAGAGAACAAAGTGTTTCGTCGAGTTCAGTGTCTAGATGGGGTTTCTTTAACATTTGCCTGTTACCCTAAGAATGCTACAATAGACTGTTATTTGTAAAAAGCATTCTTGTTTATTTATAGATCTATGTACATCTCAGCACTCTACACGAGGTTGTACTTCTGCTTCCCACTAGATCACAGTCTGTTCGTCACATGGCATTGCATCATAGTTACATCAGCAGTTACATCAGAATCATGTGCTTCTGATGTTAATCCCTTACTCTACATCTCCCTCCAAGTCTTTACCCCAACTATATACATCCTCCTACATCACCCCCCTCAGACGTTACATGGTTAGTCTCTGTGTTGACCAACCTCCCTGATCTGGTCCTGATTTCATTACGAGGTTGAGGAAGAACTGAACTCTCTCATCATTTGTTAGGAGTGGTTGCAGAGTTTCTACTTGTTTCCAGTTTCTTTTCTCCATCCGAATCTAAATAGTATGCCCAAGATTCCATTACTTTCTTTTCCAATGATATCAAGGCTCTTCAATTCCTTTTGATATTTCCCTGGTCCGTCTCAATTCTGTAAGATCTCGGCTGTGGAGCTCTTTCTATTACAATGCCTTCTTTCTGTTCTGCCTTCTTTCTGCCTTCTTTCTGATCTTGTATCCACACTCTTTCCCAGGGCTGTAGCACTTTCAAGTTTCGTGCTCTGTGCCTGATGTTAACCCTTTATTCTACAGAAAGGATATTAGTTCCATTGATGGTCTGTACTTTTGTAGATGATCTTAGTTTTGGCAACAGCCAGGATGCTAAAATTGGCCTCATTAACCTTGGGTTGGGAGAAAGAAAATTAAGTATTCCTAATCAACTTATACTGGAAATGATGCGCTTGTGCAGCAGTTTCTACTTCCAAGATGGAATTAACCTGTCAGAGTAACAATTAAAGTAGCCTGTCAGCCGTAACAATGGAAGTAGCCTGTCAGCAGTAATGAAGTAGCCCTGCCAGGAGTAACAATGGAGGTAGCCTGCCCACAGTAACAATGGAAACAGCCGGCTGACAGTAATGTTGGAGGCAGCCTTCCAGCAGTAACAAAAGAAGTAGCTTGCCAGCAGTAATGATGGAGTATCCTGTCAGAAGGAGTAATGGAAGTAACCTGCTAGCAGCAATGAAGTAGCCTGTCAGCAGTAACATTGGAGGTCTGCCAGCAGTAATGATGGAAGTAGTCTGCCAGCAATAATAATGGAAGTAACCAGCCAGCAGTAATTATAGAAGTAGCCTGCCAGCAGTAATGATGGAGGTAGCCTGTCAGAAGTGTAAGGGGGGAAACACATTTTCGTGCAATTTCTTTTTCACCTATTTGCTTGTAACATTTTTGCTGAATTTCAGTTTTTGGATTAACTGTTTTATCAAAGTGCAAATTGTGCTTGTTACAGATGTAAGCTGACTTTGTGATTTTGTGTGCAGAGTTTGACAAAGGGTGGTGGTAGAAGATGACAGACCGAAGAGGCTGCTATGCATGATGGGATAATGGACAATATTGTAAAGTTGCTGAGTGAACTGGTTCTGCAAAAGGTTAATGGATGACCTTTGACTGCATGACCCCGTGGCATTAGGACTGTAGAAATGATAAACTGACTATTGAACAGTTCAGCAGAGTGTGATAAGGAAAGATCCTGTGACTGCAGAAGGAGAAGGTGATTAGCTTTAATTGATTCAAGCAATTGACGCTTAGGAGAACAATTGCAGGACATTTGGCTCATGATTTTGTCCACTATAGTGTCAAGATAAAGATGTGGACGAAGCAGAGACTGGTAACCATGTCAGCAGTGTTAACTATGTCAGCTAAATAATGATATCTTGAAGACATGTGCTAGCTGACGAGATCTACAGCCAAACTGTACAAAAGTGTGCACTTGAAGACAAGAGACACTGCAATCAGGAAGAGTGTGGCCTGGTCAGTCACTGAAGACGTGAAGAGAACCCGTTTGGCAGACCGACCACTCGGGGACGAACTCTTGCATGTGGAGTCACCAACTACCAGTATAGTGAGTATATCTGTAGTTTGGGAATAAGGTAAATAAACCAGTTTGTGAGAACAAATACTTGTTACTCTTGATAGCAGTGGTCCACAAGGCAAATTCCTGCAGTATTTGGGAATGTCAGGAGTAGCAATGGAAGTAGCCTGTCAGGAGTAATGAGGGAAGTAGCCTGCCAGCATTAAACCTAAAGCAATCAATCATTCTGTAGATGCTGGAATCTAAATCAACAGAAAAAGCTGGAAATGCTAAGCAACTTGGACAGCATCTGTGGAGAGAGAAACTGAGTTATTCGCCTGGATTTTAGCCATTGAGGTGAGAAGCTCAGAGTTGGGAAATCTCCCGACTTGGCGGACCCGTCTCCATGTAAATTACCCCATGCCTCCATTTTTGGTCTTGGGGGCAAGGCCATGATCGAGTTGGGCCCGCTAGCTCTGAAGGCAGTTCAGAGGAGGCCACAGAGACAGGAAAATACTAAAGCGGGCCGGTTAGAAGGCCTGCCTCGGTTTTCTGAGAATTTGGCCTAGTTGTATAAAAGACTGTTAGGCCCTCTAGCCCTCTCCATCCACCCCTATGCTCCCCCCTTATTCTCCCCATGCCATTTGAACGTCCCCCATTTCCTCTATGCCACCTTCAAACCCCCATACCTCAATGTAAGCTTCATGCCCCCTGTAGAAACTCTGTGTCCCCATACCTTTATGCCACCTCCATAGCCACTCACCCAGTATCCACTGTGGGAAGACCTCAGGAGCCATGTGAAGATTGAAAACAAATAAAATTCTAACAATCTAAGATAGCTCTCACTCATACTGACTTGATACAAGAAAACATATTCATGAGTCCATTCAAAATTTTAAAATCTCCTCAAGTGGTCAATCTGTCACAACATCAACAAATTTCTATTCACTAACCACATCAAAGCTCACCCTTTAATAGCCTCATAAAACTGTCAATTGAAATGTGAACTTAACCACCACCCCCCCTCCCCACCCCAAGAGATATGGTTTTTGAACTTTTGAAATTCAGCCAAGCATTAATAACGAGCTTAACTTTAATAACAGCCTTTGGAAAATGACAACAATGAAGTCTATTGAAACTGCAGGAATAGATGGATAATATTTTTTGTAAACTGCACTAGATGGACTCTTAATCAATGAATTCCAGCAGAGGATATCTGCTTTTTTATTCTAACTGATAGTTGCAGCCAGGGCTTTTCTCATCATTACTCATCATTAAAGAGCTGGCAATTTAAATCACTTTAGATCATGACATTTAAACAGACCTATCCACCCTTCACAAGTGTTTATGCCTCTTCCATAAATTAGTGACACCCACATTTGAGTTAAGGCCCTAGAAACAATGAAAATGGAATTTGTTTGAAATCAGCACTAATTTAAAATGGCCCTGCTGAGTTTGGTTTTCCCACCTTGTCAAGGGTTCTTCTGCCTCAAGAACCCCCGGAATTATGAGAGCAAAATGCACACAACAAAACAGGGTTCAGCTCAACCTTAGATCCATTCATTTATTGAACCCGCAAAACCACCGTACAAATCCCTTCATGATTTGACTGAAACTTACAGTCACCCATGTGGCTGGTTGTTACTGGTGTTGATTGTAGGTCTGGATCTGGAGATGACCAGTCCCCATCCTCCTTCTCCCGACTGCAGTAACCACGTTTCAATGTTGTCCCTGTTTTATAGTGTTCAAGTCACACTATCACACACCTGGTCCTCAGGGGTAGATTCCATTAACATTTCACTGGATTGTTTGCACCCCTTTACCCTGGTCCTTTCACTGTCCTGAGCTATGCAGAACTGCAAGGGCATAAACAATTCTCCTCCTGTTTAACACAACAGAATAATAATATGATTTACCTCCCACAGTGACGGGTGCTTAGCTCATAGCCTATCCAGGCGTAAATGCTCCTTTCATTCTCAGCAGGAACTGCTCGCAGCTCATAATTACAGTTAACCTGTGTCATTGATTTAAAGAACAATAGCAATGGACAATCAAGAGTCAGTTATCTCATTCCCTCTGTGTTGAGGTTAACTGTTTTTAAAAAAATTTATTCATTCATGGGATGTAGGCATCACTGGCTAGGCAGCATTTATTGCCCTTCTCTAATTGACCTTGTTCAGAGGGCAGTTAAGAGTCAACCACATTGCTGTGGGGCTGGGGTCGCATGTAGCCAGGCCAGGTAAGGACGGCAGATTTCCTTCCCTAAAAAGGTCATTAGTGAACCAGATGGGTTTTTGACGACAAATCAGCTATGGTTTTGTGGTCATCATCAGGCTTTTAAATTCCAGGGGCAGAAATTTTCGCTCAGCTGGTGGGCGAGTCACATGAGGGGACACGTTTCATTACATTTTTATATATTTTTGCATACCTCTTTCCATATCTCACTCGTGCGCACGCACGAAGTTTGCGCTGGGCTCGCTCGCTCACCTCCCCCCCCCCACCCCACCCCCTCACAGGCAGCGCTAAGCGCTGCCGCTGGCGTTTCACGCTGAGTGGGCATTAATTGGCCCGCCAGCATGAAATCGCGGTCCGGTGCCGATCATGGGTGGCAGTCGTCTTCCCGACTGCCCCCACCGAGCACCCTCGCCAAGGGCAAAATTCTGCCCCAGGTTTTTATTGAATTCAAATTTCACCGTCTGCCATGGCGGGATTCAAACCTGGGCCCCCAGAGCTTTACTGGGTCTCTGGAATACTAGTTCAGTGATAAGAGCACTATGTCACTACCTGTTATATGTCCTTCAGCTCGGGTGTTAACCTTTTCATGTCCTTCAGTTCCCTCCCCCTTTTCATATCTCTTTTACAATAGAGATACTACTTCTGACGATCCTCCTGCTGCGAGTGTATTGCTGGTTTTAGTGAAATCTTACATTCCTTTAATCAGTTTTTACCCTTGGTTACATCACCCCCGAATCCCCTTTTTATTAATCCTTCAAGTTTTCCCCTTTTAGCCTTTCTTTTTAGCTTACACGACAATATCAACAAATACGATACGTTAATCAATTGCACAATCATTAACACACATGATGCAAGTCCCAGGAGGAACCTCAATGTTGAGCCCAATATCCCCCCTAGGTGGAGTAACTATTTCTTCGATCTCATCCCTCGTTTTCTGATTTTCTATACCCCCCAAATTAGTGCTGGTCATGGAGTTCTGCAAAAGAGAAATAAAAGATAGCATCGCTCTGCAAGAGACTTTCCCTCCACAGGTCTGACTTAGGTTATATGCATATTTACACCGCATGCTACAATTACCACTTTCCCTTTTCTTTCCCCCTAGGTTTGGACCTCATGCGGCTTGAGGTAGAGGAGGAGGCATCCAGGGCACCCTGGATTGAGGTGTCCAACTACTCCTTACCGCCCCACCCACTGGGTCATCCTTATCATCCCACAACATGGGAGGAAAGCTTTCGCTGCTTAAACTCATGATTGTTTTCTGCTTCCTGGTCTGTTTTGTTATCTTCCTGGTTGATGTGAAACCATTTCATCTGTTTTGGCAGTTGTACAACATATACCATAGGGCTTGCCTTATCCACTATTCTATATGGTCCCTTATCCAATGAGTCGAATGCCCCTACTCTTGCATAATTTCTGACCATGACCTGGTCCTCTACTTTCCCCTTCTGTGCTTTCTGTGGTTCTTACAGCATTTTATTCTTTTAGCGCTGACTTCCCATGTTATTAGCTGCCTCCCAATGCATTTTCCTTAGAGTATCATGTAGATCTCTCCTAAATCTGTCTTGGGTGACCTCCCTAGTTTGGTTTTCGGTCAGGATCGGTACTAACACACGAGTCGGAGTCTTCATTGCCTTTCCAGTCATCAGATCAGGCTGAGAGTGCCCTGTGCTTTTGGAGAGGCTGGCCCTGATGTTCATTAGAAGTAGGGGCAGGACCTCACCCCATCTCCTTGGACCCTCTCCTATCTCCTTCCTAAGACCCTCTTTTATGGTAGGGTTCATTCTCTCTGCTGCACCCAATGATTGAGGGTTATGGGCCATATGCCATTTTCCCTGTAACCCTAGGAGTTTCAGGGCGGCCTGCATAACCCATCCAGTGAAATGGCTTCCCTGATCTGATTCCACTAATGCTGTAGCTGTTCTACAGGGGAAGGTCTCCACCTACTTAAAGAAGACATCCACCAGCACTGAACAATATTTATTGTCTGTTTTTGTGATGGGCAGTGGCTCAATGAAGTCTATTTGTATAGACTGCCACGGTCCCTCTACCTCCTAGTGTGTCCTAAAGGAACATTTCTTTAGTGGGGGTCTGGATTATTCATGGTCCACACTAAGCAGTTATCACAATACTCCTTTACATCTTCCCTGAGATAAGGCCACCATCCCAGCTCCTACGCTTTCTCCCAGGTAATTTCTGGCCCTGATGTCCAGCTCCCGGACCCCCATGAACTAATTACCTGAAACCTTCCCAGTATTGTATGGGCACGATCCATCTTCCTCCCTTAAAACAGCATCTCCTCTTTAACCACTACATCTGCTGCTCCAAAGAGTCCCTCAATTGGTTCCCCTTCTTCCCTTAGGGGGCTTGACAGGATAAATGCTGAGAGGTTGTTTCCCCTTGTGGGAGAGTCTAGGACCAGAGGACATAATCTCAGAGTAAGGAGTCGCCCATTTAAGACAGAGATGAGGTGGAATTTCTTCTCTCAGAGGGTAGTGAATCTGTGGAATTCTTAACCACAGAGGGCTGTAGAGGCTGGGTCATTAAATATATTCAAGGCTGAGATAGACAGAGTTTTAAATCAGTAAGGGGGTCAAGGGTTATGGGGAAAAGGCAGGAAAGTGGAGTTGAAGATTATCAGATGATCTCATTGAAGGGTCGAGCAGACTCGATGGGTCAAAAGGCCTACTCCTGCTCTGTCTTATGGTTTTTTCCTAATTACTGCTTTCAGAACCACATCTTACGTTTGAACCTGTGTCAGATCTGGAGGCGAATTTACCTCCTTTCCCTTGGCCATGATTTTTTCAGATTGGTGAGGGTCCCAAATTGCTCCTTCGCTGGTCCCCCTTTTTTCCAATTCATTGATTGACCTTTCAGCTGCCCTCCCATTTAGACACCTTCTGAATATAATAATCCCCTTGGCTATTACTCGTAATGCCCAAGATAATTTCCAGCAGTGGGGCCATCACTAATGGTCTCCCACCTGAAGACCTGAATCCTCGCCTAGCCCATAATCGCCAGATGAAATTCAGTACAGGAATTGGAGGTGAACGTGGAGTCTGAGCGTATGGTGTAGGGAGTTGGGAATTCATTAGGGTGCATCACTACATGGGTCACAACTGCCAGTTTGGCCTGTTATGTGCACTTAGTATGTTGGGGAGTTTTATAGCTTTCTCTATTCCAGCTCTGGGTCATAAATGGAGAATGTAGGACAGGGTGCGGGGTTTATCACTGAGTTGGATCCATCCACATAAATATCTCTACCTGTTGGGTTAGAATCCCACATCTACATCCAACACTCCTACTGAGCACACATGATCTGTTCCCAGGTAGATTATATTGAGGGCTTGGGTTCTGCCAGTCTCTCCACTTGCAGGTCATCTGAGAGAGCAACAACATTCAGTGGGTGAGACAATATATACCTACTGTTCCATCTTTCATCTTATCATCTAATAGCATTTGTGTTGGGGTGTGACAGGTCAATAGGGCCACCAACGATGATCCCATGAATAACTGAAAGTGTTTGGCAGCCCAAATATGTTGCCAGATGTCGGTCACAATTTGAGTAGCTCCTTTTATACGTCGTCAGGACTTGGGAGGCGTAGGCTACTGGTCTCAACTTGCCATGTCACTCTTGGAGCGAAACTGCACTCAAACTATCCCCAGTAGCTGCTATCTCCAGGTAAATGTCCTGACTCCCATTTATCATTCCTAACGAGGGTGCGGTTTCTAAGTCTTCCTTTAGGCAGGTGAATGCCTCCTGGCAACTCTCATCCCATTCCCATCCGACTCCTTAGGAAAGGAGCTTACAGCAAAGGGGCTGCCGTGGCTGTATAACCTTTGATGAACTCCCTGCATTACCCTATTATTCACAGAAGGACCTCACCCTGGCTACATCCTTCAGGGAGGGTGGTTCCTGAACCTCTCCTTTTCGCCCCGGGCGTAGCTCTCTCTCCTGCCCTAATTGTCAGTCCCAGAAATTGCGCCCCGCCCCCCACCCCGCCCACCCCGTCCAATCTGGGCTTCCTTAGGGTTAACCTTAAAAAATGCCTCCTTTAATAACTTAAATAACTTCATCGAGCCGTGGCCCATGATCTTCTGCACTTTCGGAAATTAACAAGTCATCCATGCATTGATCAGCTGGTTGGGTTGACTAAAATCCTTTAAAGCGTTGGTGAAAAATTGAAGGACTGTTGTAAAACCCTTGTGGGAGACATGTCTATATATAACACAAACACAAAAATAGCTGGAAAAACTCAGCAGATCTGACAGCAGCTGTAGAGAGGAAGACAGAGTTAATGTTTCAAGTCAGACTCGAACGTTAACTCTGTCTTCTCTCCACAGCTGCTGTCAGACCTGCTGAGTTTTTCCAGCTATTTTTGTTTTTGTTTCAGATTTCTAGCATCCGCAGTATTTTGCTTTTATGTCCATATATAATGCTGACCTATGAATGTAAAGGAGAACTTATACTGATCCTTCCATCTCACAGGGTTAGGCCAGAACCCATTGGCTATATCGAGCATGGTGAATGTTATCACCTCCACAAGAATACTTTCTATTGGATCTGCTACTGCTGTTATAGCAGGGGCGGAGGCTGGAATATTTTTATTCAGAATCTGGTAGGCCCATGGCTCTCCATAACTGATCATAACTGGCCAAAGGGGTGAATTCACGTGGATAAATATCAGTCTCAATACACCTTGGTCCACCAAGGAGCTTAAAGCAGTTTCCAAGTCCTTCTCTGCCTCCCAGGGAAAACCGTACTGTTTTAGATTGCAACCTTCAGTCCCCATCTACGCCTGTTACTTCACCTCTACCCCTGCTACCCTTCCACCCCGCTACCCTTCCAGAGCTATGTCTGTGAATAACAAACACAGTGATGTTACCTCTCACATTCGCTTGATACTTGATGCTTCAGGCCAATTATTCCGAATCATAGCTTCCCTTTGGTTTAGCGGTACAGGTACTGCCTTTCACCTTTTGATCCATGGGGGTGACTAAAATCTTCTCTAGCTTATCCAAAACAACTGCCCCCCTGTAGATAGTGGTTTCTCATATCCACGATCATGTAGTGGGCCAGTATGAAAACAGCCCTGAGAACCCCACCGCCAGGCTGTTCCCACTTCATAAGAACACATTCCCGCTTAGTGACCAGGGGTCCTAACTTTATAGTAAAGGGTATTGATACTGCACCTGCCTGCTCATTACCTGTAAAACCTATCAATTTAAACGGGCCTCAGCTCATCCAGGGAGAAGTGGTCAGATTTGGTGAGTGGACCACCGTACTGGAGGTCCCAGTGTCCACCAGATACTCTCCCCAAACAGTCTGTACCTTGATACTCACAGGCCATCTGCCCCTCTCATCATAGGTGAGTGGGCAGGCACAGTTATTCGAGCTGGGTGGGGCCCTGTCACTGTGGCGATGCAGACTTGTGGGGTACTCTGTCGGGCATGCCAGCATCCAATTTCCCTTAATCTCTGCCCATAACCTTCTGTAATGTGGCCACTAGGAGCTTCGTTGGGTCTTCTCATTTCTTTTCCTCTACTACCCATGGTTTCGACCGTGAGAGACATTTATATCTGATTTCCCCTTTTTCGGGGAACCTTCACTCTTTACTTCAGTATCCTGTTTTCCCACCATTGAAACATGCCTGGGATCTACCCATATTACCCCCATTGTGCTTCCATCCCCTTTTACTACCCACGTTCCCTCTTATTTCATGCATCTTCCACTTTTGTTTATTTTCTTCCCTTCTGTCTGGTTTGAAAGCCAAAGTAAATTTCCTTGACACGCCCTCCTCCGCATTTGTATCGTCCTCAGGGTCAAACCATGATTCAGCCCTCGCTCTGACAGAAACTGGTGACACGATAGTCCTCAGCCCATGATTCCTGGGAGCCCCTATAAGTTTGTGCATACTAGATTTCCCCCAGTTGCTTTCAAGTATACAGGCCATAATCTATCTGTAAAAACACCCGGTGTCTCGCCTGCAAGCTGTCTGGTCTGCTTAACCTGTAAGAAAGGGCTACATTGGCTATGTTCTAGTGCCACTAAAATCTCATCTTTCAAACTATCCAGGGTGCCCCCTCCTAATTTAGTGGTTGCCGACAGACTCTGATGCTGTCTCCCTAGACTGGAAGTTGGTATCAATGAAGAAACTGATACATCTTTCTGTTTTATGTCGGCAAAAAGGGCAGAGGCGTCCTCTCCATGCTTCAATTTCAGCACACCAGTATGCATTGCTTGTAGCTGGAGGGGTGTATTTGGGAGCACACCATCACTCTACAAATGGCGCCTGACCACCACCCGCCAGGGGTGGGCTGAACTTTTGTTTCGCAGAGTACACATCGGCCTCAGTGATCCTGGTGCCTCAGGAGCCAGCCAATGCTCACTATACTGGGTCCCATCGTCGAGCTCCTTTCCCTCCTCATCCCACTGTTCCCCAAATTCTCCCGGCACCATGAGATAAGCCAGATATTGCTTGGTGCAGTTTATGAATTTTCTTGTTACAGGGCCCATGATTGTCCTCTTCATATCCATGACTTTGAACTATTCTATTTGCCACCTTGATATCCTTTGATTGTCCCTCTGCCTCTAGATTCCTGACACTTTCCTCACAATGAACCTTCGTGCACTTCCCTTTCCTGTCTTTCATCACTTAAATCTTTCATCACCCGAATCACCGCGGTTTCTCTACCATTTGCCTTATGCTCCAAGTCCCTTTTCTCCTCTTCCGACTGCTTCACTCTCTCCATGAGAATCTGATTTTGTTCTTGTAAACACAGTAGCCAAATCACCTTTTCTTTTGATCTTTTATGGTCGCTATTACTTGTCCACTCTGTTGCCTTCTCCTGCAGATTATCAGAGTGCATTATTTCTTACACCCATGGCTTAGAAGTGTTTACTTTGATACACACACACGAGGATATCCTATCCTCCATCGAGGGTTTCTTGCCTTTGACCTTGTTCGTCATTTTATTCGAGGCCTTAGGGTCCTGAGGTGATCACCAAGATCTATCAGCAGTTCCATTCCTTTCTGCCCTTACAGTGGTCCTTGACCCCCGGAATTACAAGAACAAAATGTATGCAATAAACAGGGTTTGGTTCAATCTTAGATTCATTAATTTATTGAACCCACAAAACCACCATACAAATCCCTTTATGTTTTGACTGAAACTTAGTCACCCATGCGCCTGGTCGTTACCGGTGTTGATTATAAGCCTGGATCTGGAGATGACCAGTCCCTGGCCTTCTCCTAACTGCAGCAACCACGCTTTAATGTTGTCCCTGTTTTATAGTGTTCAAGTCAGACGATCACACACCGGGGCCTCAGGGGTAGACTGCCATTAACATCCCACTGGATTGTCCAGCTTGATGCACCCCTTTACCCTGGTCCTTTCACTGTCCTGAGCTGTGCAGAACTGCAAGAGCATAAACAATTCTCCTGCTGTTTACACAACAGAATAATAATACGATTTACCTCCCACGGTGACGGGTGTTTAGCTCATAGCGTATCCAGGTGCAAATGCTCCTTTCAGTCTCGCAGCTCATAATTACAGTTAACCTGTGTCATTGTCCAGTTGCTATTGTTCTCAAAATCACGTGTCAGCTCATTCCCTCTATGTGTCGAGGTTAACTGTTTCATGTCCTTCACCCTTTGTTATTCACATCTGCTCCCTTACCCCTGCTGGCAGAAATAGGGATAGGACTTCCCCCTCCAGGTCATGCCTGCTAATTTTAAAGGCCTCCAGAGTTGGGCTGTTTCCGCCAAAATCCAGCCCAATATTTCAGCTCAATGTCCAATGAAGAGATAGAACAAGTCTTAAGCAAGTAGAAATTCAGGGAAAGCTCAGGGCAGTGGGAAGTACAAAAGGGAAGGTCTGTGATAGGTTGGAAAGCAGGAGAGATTAAATGTTAAAAGGGACGATAGTGTATAGAAAAAGTACTAGGACAGTAAAGGAGAAAAAAGGTAGGTCTAATGGAGCTGCAGATGGTAATTTCAGAACCATTACAAGTGAAGAGGGTACTCAGGAGAGCACGTACCTCCTCTGCACTGTGTTAATTCAACATTGTTACAATGACGCTGCTTTCCCTCAAGTCTTTTCCTGCCTGGTTGATGTTCTGTAACACAAAGCTGAAAAAAGAAATCTTTTTATTAACAGCTTCCATCTCACTGAGGGAGCGTCAGACCAATCCACATCAACAACCTGCTCTGAAAACTCTGCTCGTATTTTATGAGCTGTATGAAATTCCACCACAGCAGCTGAAAAAATCCACAACATTCTGAAAAAACAAATGTCAATATGCCCTCTCACTCAATGTTAATGGATCTTTTAAAAAATTCAAGGATCCGCATTTGTAATGCAGTGCAAATTTGCCAAAAACTAATCAGTTCTTCCTTTGGCCATACCTCACCTGTGTACCAAGTTTCATTGAAATCCATCCATTAGTTTTTGAGATATATTGAAATCCATCCATTAGTTTTTGAGATATATTGAAATCCATCCATTAGTTTTTGAGATATATTGTTTACAAACAAACAGCGACTAAAACATTACCTCGGTTCACCTTCAGTGGTGGAGGTAACAAGCACCTGCTGAATCTACCAACAGTGAAGATGAAAATAACCTACCAATCACCATTTGGTTCACAAGTGGAGGATGACCAGTTTGGGAAGGGCACTGGACAACTGAAAACACTTGTGGCATTATACACCAACATAAAACAGAAACTTTTGAAAGTATTGGAGTTTAAAAAAAGTGTCCCCTAAATTGAAAATATATTTGTGTGGATATTATGATGGACTAGAACTGACCCTGATACCAAAACAATTATATAGCATAATGACATTCACTTTGTAATAAAGACAGAGCTTGCATTTACATGGTGTCTTTCATAATGTCAGGACATCCCAAAGTGCTTCAGAGCCAATGAAATACTCGTAAAGTGTAATCACTGTTGTAAAGTTGCCAAATACAGCCGATAATTTGCACACAGGTGGGAGTGGGAGAAGGCGACGGTTCGGGATAGTCAAGAAACAGCTCAACGCGTGTTTTTCAAAGCAGAGGGGAAGATCCAGCCCTATAGGTGTGCTTTATCAGTAATCATGACTTCTCTTGTTTAAGGCCTAAAACAGCTGGCCATAATAAAAAAAATAAATCACAAAATCCTCAATGCACTCCAATTCATATATAAATAGAACTGGACTGTCAGATGGCCAGTCCTCAGGCTGATTTATAAGACCCTCATTGCCATGACAACAGATAATAATCACTCACTCCATTGACTTTTCTGTGAAAGTTAGGACTGAGCCCAACTCATCACAAGCACTTTGTTTGCAATCTTCTTATAGTGTTGGTATTAGGCATTGATACGCTCCTAGAGATTGAAAACAACAAGTGTGGATTTGGCAAATCTGAAACAAGAGCTGAAACTGCTGAAAATACACAGCAGACCGGTCAAATCTGAAACAGAAAGGTACAACTCTTCATGGGAAATCATAGCAATAATACTCTTTAGCAGCAAGTTTACAGGGAAACAATAAATGTGATAAAGTACTTCAATTCAGTAGATACTTGGCTGCATATCTTAATCCCAATTTGTATTATTCAGTCTATGGATCATAATACCTAAAGCTTTGTTCAGCATTTTTATCTGCTTCCATGGGGACATTATCATCCTTGATATGTCTGTAATCAAAGTAAATTGCAACACCACAATAAAACTAAGCTGCATTTAAATCAGTTTTTGTGTTGTCAATTAGAATTTTTAAAAAATATTCCTTCATGGGATGTTGGCATCACTGGGCAGGGCAGTATGCATTGCCCATTCCTAATTGCCCTTGAAAGAGTGATGATGAGCTGTTTCCTTGAATTGCTGCAGCCCATGTGGTGTAGGTACAGCCACAGTGCTGTTGGGGAGGTAGCTCCAAGGTTTTGACCCGACGACGGTGAAGAAACGATGATATAGTTCCAAGTCAGGATGGTGTGTGGCTTCGAGGTTGTGGTGTTCCCATGCATCTGCCGCTCTTGTCCTTCGAAGTAGTAGAGGTTGCAGATTTAGAAGGTGGTGTCAAAGGGGCCTTCGCGAGTTGCTGCAGTGCTTCTTGTAGATGGTGCACACTGTTGCCATTGTACTTTGGTGGTGGAGGGTGTGAATGTCTAAAGTGGTGGATGCGGTGCCAATCAAGTGGATGGCTTTGTCCTGGATGGTTTGAGTTAGAGTGCTTTTGGAACTGCACTTACCCAGGCAAGCGGAGAGCATTCCACCACTCTCCTGACTTGAGCCTTGTAGATAGTGGACAAGCTTTGGGGGGTCAGGAAGTGAGTTATGCGCTGCAGAATTCCTAGCCTCTGAGCAGCTCTTGTAGCCACAGTATTTATATAGCTGGTCCAGTTCAGTTTCTGGTCAATGGTAAGCCCCAGGATATGGATAGTGGGGCATTCAACAATGATAATGCCATTGAATGTCAAGGGGAGATGGTTAGATTCTTTGTTGGAGATTTTCATTACTTGGCATTTGTGTGGCATGAATGTTACTTGCCACTCATCAGCCCAAGCCTGAGTGTTGTCTAGGTCTTGCTGCATATGGACATGGACTGCCTCTGTATCTGAGGAGTCATGAATGGTGAACGTTGTTTGCACATCCCCAATTCTGACCTTATGATGGAGGGAATGTCATTAATGAAGCAGCTGAAGATCATTGGGTCTAGGACACTACTCTGAGAAACTCCTGCAGCAATGTCCTGGGTCTGAGATGATTGACCTTCAACAATGACAACTATCTTCCTTTATGCCAGGTATGACTCAAACCAGTGGAGTTTTCCCTGATACCCATCAAGTTCAGTTTTGCTAGGGCTCCTTGATGCCACACAAGGTCATATGTTGCCTTGATGTCAAGGGCAGTCACTCTCACCTCAGCTCTTGAGTTCAGCTGTTTTGCCCATGTTTGGACTAAGGCTGTAAAGAAGTGAGGAGTGGGGTGGCCCTGGTAGAAGCCAAACCAAGTTTCAATGTGCAGGTTATTGCTGAGCAAGTGCCGCTTGATAATACTGTCAGCAACCACTTCCATAACTTTGCTGGTGAAAGATATAGGATACGACTGGAACAGTGAAATATCAGCAATAGTTCACAGAATCACAGAATTGTTACCACACAGAAGGCGCCATTCATGTCTGTACCAGCTGTCCGAATGAGCAATACACTGTGCCATTCTCTTTGTAACCCTGAGCATTCTACCTTTTCAGATAACAGTCTAATTCCTCTTTGAATTCCCCGATTGAACCTGCCTCCACCACACACTCAGGCAGTGCATTCCAAACTTAGCTACTTGCTCCGTGAATAAAGCTTACCCATGTCGCCTTTGTTTCTTTTCCCTGATACTTTAAATCTGTGTCTTCTCATTCACGATCCTTTCGTGAGTGGGAGCAATGTCTCCATATCTATTCTGGCCAGACCCCTCTATCAAATCTCCTCTCAGCCTTTTCTTCTAGGAAAAGAGTCCGAACTTTTCCAATCTATCTTCGTAACTGAAGTTCCTCATCCCTGGAATGATTCTCACAAATCTTTTCTGTACTCTCTCAAATACCTCCACATCTTTCCTAAAGTGCGGAGCCCAGAACTGGACACAATACTCCAGCTCAGGCTGAGGCTGAACTTGTGCTTTATACAACTTCAATATAACCTGCTAGAGGAACTTGGGAATAGGAGTGGGGCGTTTAACCCCTCGAGCATGTTCCGCTATTCAATGAGATCATTGCAGGTCTGCACCACAACTGTGGGCGGGATTTTCCGGCCCTGCCTGTGCCAGGATCGCCTGGTCCAGCCAAAGGTCAGTGGACTTTCAGCTAGACTGCCGAATCTCCCGTGGCGGGTCCTGGCATGACGGGGCCAGAAAACCCTGGCGTTCATATACTCACCTTTTACCCCCATACCTCTTAATACCTTTGGCTAACAAACATCCATCAGTCTCAGCTTTGAAGTTAATAGTTGATCAGGCATTAATTGCCATTTACTGAAGAGTGTTTCAAACTTCTACCACCCTTTGTGCGAAGAAGAATTTCCTAATTCCATTTTTGCCCTAATTTTCTGACTATGCCTTTAATATTTAAACAAAACTTAATGTTCCCACCAAGCAATTAAAAATGTTTCCTATTATTAATAATCCTGGGACTGTACAAACCAATCCTTATGTAGTGAAGCAGTGTTAGAAAATGTCAGGCTGGACTTTATTACAAAAAACTGCAAAAGTGACAATTAAATAAAGGAATATTCTTGTCATCTTTTATGTCATATTGAATGTATTAAATATAATAAAGTTAATCTTTAGTTACCAGTGAAATAATTCCAATTAAAGGACAATCCGCTATCATTCTTTCATCATGTTATTTACAAACATTATTGAAAGAATGGGATGAAACTATTTTGTGAATCCACTTGACAGGTTTTTTGTAGCATTTTGTGTCCAGACTTTTTTTAAAAAGTGCTTTGAGCTTTCAAAATAAAGTTTGGGCCATATATTCAACATAAAACAAATGGAATGATGAGAAATCGTGTGGTACATTGGCACCGTGCCAAATCTGCTCCTGCATTGGGGCCACTGTTAAATTATTCAGGGCCTTCTTAAAGTTAAAGGAAATGAAGCTCCTGTGACTATTTCGGGACCTATACACAAAATGTGTCTGCCTGGAGTGGAGCAAGAGCCAGAGATGTCCCACTGCCCGTGGTCTCCTCTCAGCACTTTGCAGGCACTGCTCATCAATGTTTGGCCTTCTGTTCTCCTCCACCCTGCCCCCAACCATACAGGGCTTACCAGAGGTACTGTGCTGGCTTGTGCTTGACCTCCACTTACCTGAAAGGTAACTGCCCTCCAGTGTTTGGCACTCCCCACATAACCAGTTTTCCTCCCATCATCCCCAGCTCAACCTTATCTGTGAATCACAGTCTGGTGAGGCAAGCACATCTAGCCACACAAACAGCTACCTTTGGAGGTGTGACAAGTGCCAGAAGAACACCTTAATTATTACAACAAGGTCCATGGACCAATTGAGGATGGCCCTTGGGCATCTTGGTTTGGGCGTGTGCTGCTAGCATGCTGCCAGTTAATCGCACTAAAACTGGCCATAACAAAATTTAGCACCTGATGGCTATTATGAAATATAGATTTTTAGTGAATCTTAGTTTCTTTCTATTTTAACTTACAAAATTGTGTGCAGCAGTTGCAAGCTTGTAGTCTTAGATAAAATGATTTTCAAAAATGCAAAGTATCAACATATGTTCCTTTACAAACTTGCTGACATCCTCAAAAACAATGCAGTTTCCCTTTCGATCTAGATCAAATTCCAGTGACAAATGCTTTGTTGCACAGATTGTGATCGATGGAATACTGGTTATAGCAAGAAGAAAAAGAAAATGTGCTACTGATTTTCTGCCATTAGATATGGCTAGATGCTCTCTAAAATTCGTATTGCTAAATATGACACATCTGAAGCTATCCAATAAAAAGCTACCCAATCTTCACTCATATAATGCTTAACAACCATAAACACACTTCTGCGTGTCAAGATGGACAATAACATTGATTTAAGTTATCATAATGACTGATATTCTGCTCGTGAACTGCTATTGTAAGCAGCATTTGATGTACAAAATAAAACACATTGCAGTTATTGTGCTTACGTTTCAAAAATATTTATTTTAAATGTGAATTAATGTTGCCAGAATTGATCTCCTTTGGGCTTTGTTTTATTTTATTCTTTTGTGCAACATTAGCATTGCTGGCAAGGCCAGCATTTGCAGCTCATCCCTAACTGCCCTCGAGAAGGACTGCAGCAGCAGCAGCCCACCACCACCACCTTGTATGGGTACACTCACAGTGCCGTTAGGAAGGGAATGCCAGCATTTTATAGAACATAGGGTCTGAAAACAGGAGTGGCCATTCAGCCCTTCAAACCTGCTCTGCCGTTTGATAAGATCATTGCTGATCTGGTTGTGGTCGCAACTCCACTTTCCTGTCTGCCCCCCACCCCCCCCCAAACTCTTGGCTCTTTTGTCCTTCAAAAATCTATCTAACGCAGCCTTGACTAAATTCAGTGGCCCAGCCTCCACTGCTTTCTGGGGATAAGAATTCCTTAGGCCCTCAGAAAAAAAAAAGATTCTTCCCATCTCTATTGTAAAAGGGAGACCTCTTATTTTTAAACTGTGTCCCCTAGTTCTATTTTCCCCCACAAGAGGAAACATCCTCCTGGTATCTGCCCTATCAAGATCCCTCAGGATCTTATGTTTCAATATGATCACCTCTCATTCTTCTAAACTCCAGTGGGTATACACCCAATCATGAGATAAGCCCTTCACCCCAGAAATGAAGCGAGTGAACCTTCTCTGAACTGCTTCTAAACCTATATCTTTTTTTTCAAAAAAGATCAAAACTGTACACAGTACTCCAGATGTAGTCTTACCAAGGCCCTGTACAGCTGCAGTTCTCTACTTCTTTATTTCATTACCCGTGAAATAAGCACTCTATTTGCCTTCCTAATCACTCGTTGTACCTGCATATTAAGTTGTGATTCATGTACCAGGACATCCAGATCCCTCTGCAGCACAGAATTCTGCAATCTTTCACCATGTAAATAATGTGCTGCTTTTCTATTCTTACTGCCAAAGTGGACAAGTTCATATTTTCCCACATTAATTCCATCTGCCAAATTTTTTTCCCAATCACTTAAGGAATCTGCAAAGGGATATAGATAGGTTATGTCCCCTTGACAACTTAGTTTCCTACCTATCATGGTGTCATCAGCACATTTAAACTATCATATATTCGGTACCTTCAACCAAGCCATTGGCCAGGATGTTCCACGCCCGATTAGGATGAGATTGTTCAGTTGTGAGATCGCAAAATATTGCAATAAGGCTCAAGGCACGTTTCCTGGTGACGTAAAACCAGGAAACAATTGTCCCCTCCCCTCCTCCATCAATGGTGCACTGCGTTTCCCACCACTGAACCTCATTAGCATGTATTTACATCTCATTATTGTGGCCACATGCCAGAATCACATCCTTCCTCATGTCAAATTCAAATGCCATGTTGGCGTGAATGGAGAATGGCGTGTTTTACAACTGCTTTTAAAAGGTGCACAGCTGGCGACCTGAACTTGGAGGGAAGCTTGGGGGAGAGTTCACACAACTCAGCGCAGCACTCGTGAGGATCCCCAGTAGGAATGCAATGAAGCACCACGGCGGATTCAGAGGATGGTCACAGGCAGGTCTCCACAGTGGCTTCCTAGTGGCTGGCTTTTAGTGTGGTGCCGGGGCAAGGGCTCCAGTGTGGTGCTGGGGAGTTGGCGCCAGGGCGGTGGGGGCAGCAAAGACTGTAGGAAGGGAACCTCAGGGCAAAGGCTCCAGTGTGTGCGAAGAGCATGGAAGGTTGTACACAAACACATAACTGTGGGGGGGTGGTTTGAAAAGAGAAGAAAGAGGCCACACAAATGGAGAAACAGTTCAAAAATGCAGATTCTGCTGCAGCCGAGACTGGATAGCATCAGCTCAATTGATATGCTTGGAGTTAGGCTAGGAAGCATTCATGCCCACTCAAGCAACTCCAATTCTTGAGAGCTCCTCTAGTTTTAACATCTCAGGCACAGACTTCAAAATCAACTGAGTGTTTATGGAACAGAAGGACCATTGGGCGACTGGAAGCCTGAGGGCCCCCATGGTAGAAGAGGGAATGGAGCACTCACTGAGGGTAGCGCTCTGAACCCCTAGCGTTAATCTGTAGGTATTAAACATGCACCCTCATGGTCCAACAAAACCATGCAGCCTTTGAGTGCAGGTTAGGATAATGCCGGTGCCCAAGGAGAGCTCAGGATGCAGTCGAGTGGCCCAAGCTGCTGTCACTCCGTCATGTGCAGTGGGGCAGAGGCGGGTGGAGTTGTGGTGAATCTTCATGCGCACTAAAAACTGGCATCTATTTGGTGGCCAGGTCTCTCCGGCGTGCATAAAATGGACCTTGAGATGCAGCCACAGGCAAAGACTTGACCAAGAGTGGCCCTTAGGACTTGAATGCTGACCCTCGTGTCTCTCTCTTTGATACTGCAGTGAGGAGACCAGCAGGAGGATAGAGCCTGATAAGAAGAAGAGAAGAAGGAAAGAAGGTGACGGAGACACCTGGCTCACCAAAGGGAGGAGCAGTACCCGCAAGACCACGGGTTGCAGGGCTTCCTCTGCACAAAGAGGATGATCTCCATAGAGCTGGAGGTTTGTAGGTGCCTCACTAGACCCAGGGTCTATAGACAGCGCATGTGCTACCTGCAGATGAGCGAGAGCCAGTGTCGCTGATGCCTGTGCATGTCAAGGGAACTGGTCACTCACCTATACTACCTTGCACAGGATTTGGTGCCATGGGGATTTGGAGGGCATCCACTGCCATTGGCAGTTATAGTTACCACCGAGCTCAATTTCTACGCCAGTGGCACCTTCCAGCGCTCCACTGGGAACCTGAGCAGGATTTCACAAGCCTCTGCTCACAAAATGTATCCAGGAAGTCACAAATGCTATTTTTGCCAAGACACACAACTTTGTCAATTTCAACAGAGATCAGGTATGCTAGGAAGCAAGTGCGCTGGGATTTGCTGAGACTTCCAGGTTGACGGTGCAGGGTGCCATCGATTACACTCATGTGGCTCTAAAATCTCCCTGGCACCAAGCAGTCCAGTACGTCAACCGCAAAGGCTTCCACTTGCTCAATGTTCTGCTGGTCTGTGACCACAACAGATGGATCATGCAGGTATGTGCAAGATACCCCGGAAGTGTCCATGACTCATAAATGCTCAACAGGTCTCAGATCCCTGATATCTTCCAGGGACCACATAGACTGCAGGGTTGGCATAGGGACAAGGGCTACCCACAAAGAATGAAGCTAATGACGCCAGTACGCCAGCTTCAGACTCCTGCTGAGAGTCGGTAAAACAAGGCTCATGCTGCAACCCGGACTTTGGTGGGGCACATCATTGGGATCCTGAAAATGAGGTTCCGGTGCTCCAACAGACCTGGTGGAGCGTTCAGTATGCTCCTCAGAGGGCATCATGTATCATCATTGTTCGCTGTGCGCTATACACCATGGCAATGCAAAGCGGGGAGGACCTGGATGATGAGGAGATGGAAGAGCTGCATGTCTCCTTCAATGAGGAGCAAGTAGAAGGGGGTGAGGGTGATGAGGTCCTGGAAGGCCATGATGAAGCCATTGCACTGGCCAAATGAGGCAGGCGCACTCCTGAAGCCCTCATTGCCAGAAGATTCCACGAGGAGGATGATGAGATGCAGTGAGGATACTCCTGAGATCATCATATTGCAGCTGGAAAGGTCTGACACCCGGCTGGCTGAGGTAGAACTGAATCCCCAGGCTCATCACCTGACTCGGAATCAGCAGATTTCTGGCCTCCAGCTGCCCCAGAGTGCTGTCACCTTGGGACGTCCATGCCTCCATCTGCTGGTGGCTCAGACAGTGCGTTGTACTCACTAAATATGACCCCAAGGCTACTATAGAACTAGATCCCAACGAGGTGTATGTCTCTGCACTGGTTGAGGGTGTGGGTGAGTGCTGTGATGGGTCTTCAATTAGGGCATTATCAGATTCTTCTTCCGAGGTATCTTCGGGGCTTGAGCTGAGGGCCCGGTCCATGGCCCTCGGATGCTTCCTAGATGTGCCTGCAAAAGAAAGGAGAGATAATTAGTGCATAGCAGGGGACTGCAAAACAAGAGACATCACTCACAGTTTGGTTGTCTAATGGATGTTGCAGTGCAGGATTCTCACTTGGATGAGCACCGCCAACCTCACCGTCAGCACAGGAATGGTCCACATCCTCACCAGCCAGGTGGATGAATCTATTCTCAAAGTCTATCAGGACATTCAGCTCGGGCATTCCATCCCAGTCTGCGACCTCTCCCTTTAGTTATGAGTCAGCTTTTCCTGCATGAAGGCAGATGGAAAAGTGTAAGCAGGATGCCTGCCAGGCCAGATGAGAAGGATGCCTGGCATGTGTGGGTGAGCGGTGCCATGGACGGGATGAGGACACGATCTGCAGAGGAGATGAAGGTGCGTGAGAGAGTGAGTGAGTGAGTGATGTTCTGAGCTGGCAGTGAGTGAGATCCCTGTGGATGTGTGATGGATTTGAGTGTGCAAGTTGAGAGCAATGAGAAGAATGACTTGCCCTGGTGGGACGGAGATCATCATTCATCCTTTTCCTGCATTGGGTGGCTGTTCTCTTTTGTAGGGCATTGGCAATCACCACTGCTGCAGCCATCTACCATGCTGGATTTATCACCTTGAATGAGGCTCTTAGCCCAGTGCAGAGGGTAGAGGACTTTGCATCAGGCCTCCACTGTGTCCAGTAGGTGCTCGAGAGAGGCATCATTGAATTTGGGGGCAGCATGTTTCCTCACTTTGGAAGCCATGACTTTCCACTAGCTCTTGGTCCCTTAGAGAGTGCTAGCTCTGTGCAGGGGTGCCCTTTAAATATGACACCCAGATTACAGAAGGCTTGAGCTCATGGCAGAGTGGACGAAGCAGAGGCCAGCGATTCAACGTGAAATTCATGCCTCTCAATTTCTTCCACCAAGTTGCACATGATGCAGTTGCTACCATTGCTGTCAGCAGGTCAAACGCCGATTTCCCCGCCCACTTTCAATTTTGCCGACTTCATGGAAAATCTCAGCCATTGATATCAATTGTAAATAGTTGAGGCCCCAGCACTGATCCCTGTGGCACTCCACTAGTTACAGCTTACCAATCCAAAAAAGACCCATTTATCCCTACTCTTTGCTTCCTGTTAGATAACCAATGCTTCATCCATGCTAATATGTTGCCCACTACACCATATGCTCTTATCTTGTGTAGTAACCTCTGATGTGGCACCTTATCAAATGCCTTTTGGAAATCCAAGTACACCACAGCTACAGGTTCCCCTTTATCCACCTTGCTTGTTACTTCCTCAAAAAAAACCAAAATCTCTAATAAATGAGATAAATACTATTTCCCTTTCACAAATCCATGTTGGTGCTGCCTGATCACATTATGATTTTCTAATTATCCTGCTACAACCTCTATTATGATTCTTGCACTTTCCCAATGACAGATGTCAGGCTAACTGGCCTATAGTTTCTTGCTTTCTGTCCAACTCCTTTCGTGAATAAAGGTGTTACATTAGCTATTTTCCAATCGACTGGGACCCTTCCAGAACCCAAGGATCTCTTCAGCTACTTATTTTAAGACCCTGTGATGCAGGCCATCTGGTCCTGGGGACTTGTCAGCCTTTAGGTCTAATTGTTTTCCCAGCACCTTTTCTCTAGTGGTGGTGATTGTTTTAAGTTCCTCCCTCCCTCCCTTTTGCCTCTTGATTTTCAAGTATCTTTGAGAAGTTTTCTAATTCTTCTGCTGTGAAGACAGACACAAAATACCTGTTCAACATCTCTGCCATTTTGTTGTTTTCCATTATTAATTCCCCAGACTTATGCTCTGAAGGATAATCACTAGCTTTAGTTACTCTTTTCTTTATTTAATTACTTGTAAAAACTCTTACTACCTGTTTTTATATTTCTAGCTAGGGTTGTCTCATACTTTCTACCTCTTTTTTTTTTAAGTCATTCTTTGCTGGTTCTTAAAATCTGACCAGCCTTCTGACCTGCATCTTCGCTGAGTTATTAAATATCTTCTTAAACGTCTGCCACGGTATCTCTACTGACCTACCTTTTAACATAGCTTCCCAGTTCACTTTAGCTAGCTCTGCTTCCATGCCCTAGAATTACCTTTATTCAACTTTAAAACACCAGTTTTAGACTCACACTTCTCATCTTCAAACTGAATGTGAAATTCTATCATGTTATGATTGCTGTCACCTAGATGTTCCTTTGAGTAATCCTGTTTCATTGCTCATGACCAGGTCTGGAATAGCCTGATCCTTGGTTGACTCCAGAATGCACTGCTCTAAGAAATTGTCCCAAATGCACTCTTATGAACTAATTTTCCAGGCTAACTTTGGGTGAATCAGATTGGCAATCTACATGTAGATTAAAGTCACCTATTGTGGTACATTTCTTACACCCCTCATTTATTTCTTCCTCTACACTCTGTCCTACAGTGTAACTACAATTGAACGACCTATAAACTACTCCCACAAGTGACCTCTTATCTTTCCTATTTCTTGTCTTTACCCAAACTGATTCTACATCTTGGTCATTCACGATAAGGTCATCTCTCACTACTGTACTAATGTCACCCTTAATTAACAGATCTACCCCACCACCTTTTCCTAGCTTCCTATCTTTTCAAAATGATTTACCATATCTATTCTCAAATTATTCTTTTCCCCCACTATTTAGTTTAAATTCCTCTCTACTGCCCTAGTTATATGACTCACCAAAAGCACTGGTCCCAGAAGAGTTCAGGTGAAGACTGCCCCAATGGTATAGCTTCCACTTTCCCCAGTACTGGTTTCAGTGCCTTCTGAATCAAACACATATTTCCCATGCCAGTCTTTGAGCTATGCATTCATTTCTGTAATCTTATTTGCCCTATGCCAATTGGCTTGTAACTCAGGTTATAATCCAGAGATTACCACCTTTGAGGCTTTGCTTTTTAATTTAGCCCCTAGCTCCTCAATCCTCAAGTAGAAGTTCTTTCCTAGTCCTATGTAGGTTGTTGGTGCCCACGTGGATCATGACAACTGGATCCTGCCATTCCACTGCAAGTTCCTCTACAGCCCAGAGCAGATGTGAACTCTGACAGTGGGCAGGCAACACAGCCTTCTGGAATCTCACTCTTGGCTGTAGAGAATTGTGTCCATCTTCTTGACTACACTTTCCTCTTGCTATAACATTCTTATTTAGCACCCCAGCCCCCACCGCCCCCCCGCCACACCCCACCTTGAACGGCTTTCCATACCATGGTCAGCTCACTATTTCACCTTACAGTTACCGCTCTCATCCATACAAGCTTCAAGAACTGTGAACCTGTTGGACAACTGCAAGGGCTGAGTCTCATCCACTTCTACCTTCTTGGTCCCCCCTTACCTGCTTCACTTGCACACCCTCTTGTCCCTGACCACTGACCAAATCAGACAGCCCTATCCTAAGGCATGTGGCTGCCTTCTGGAACAAAATGTCCAACTAATGTACCGCACCCCCCCCACCCCCCACCACCCCCCCCCCCCCCCCCACCCCCCACCGCCCCCCACTCCGCACCCGCACCCTCCCTGATGCATTGCAGTGTCTGTAGCTCAGACTCCAGCTCGCTGACCCCAAGTCGAAGCTCCTTGAGCCACAGATGCTTACAGCAGAAAATGCTGGAAATACTCAGTAGATCAGGCAGCATCTGTGAAGAGGGAAACAGTAAATGTTTCAGGTCAAAGACCATTCTTCAGGCTGTTTTTATTTCGGATTCCCAGCATCCACAGTATTTTCCTTTTGTATTAAGTTTATAGCAAAGTTGAAATAAAGATTATCATGCGGGGTAAATATTGATTTTGCATAAATTACTGAATAATAAATAATTTAATGGTTTCAAATTTTAATGACCACTGCCCGTTTCAAATAAAATACATGAAACATTGCATAATATGTAAATTTAAAGAGCCAGTTTGATGGGCCAAAGGGCCTCCTTCTGTGCTGTATTATTCTATGGCTCTACAAATTTTTACAGAAAAGTTTTCTGCAAAATACTTCATTTTATGTGCTTCATTTACAATATAGGCCAATTCACCCAAAGTAATTAAGTTGTTTGCATGCCTGACACGTCCATAGAATGTGGTCAAAATATCCTTAGGGTGAAAGGCTTGCTAATAGGTTCAATTTTCATGTTCATTAAAAAAGCAACTATAAAATTCCCATCCAGAAAAAATTAAACAATCGTTCCGCCCACACTCCCTGCAAAAATCAGAGAGTCTTGTTATTACTATGACAGCTAGCCTCCTCATTAAGTTACAACCCACTCTCTCCACATTATGGACTCCTAATAGAATTCACAGAATAAAGGGAAGCCATTCTGTTGGCTATGGCTGTGCCAAATGTTAGCTTTCCAGCTTGCTGCTTCAATTCTATTTCTATTTCCTCATTTTTCCCTATACTCTTTTGATATTCTACCTTTTCAACTACCTACCTAATTCCTTATCAAATGATGTTATAGTTTCTGCCACAATAGCCACTTGTAGTAAACATTCCAGTATCCCTGTGTGAAAATTCTCTTAACATTCCCAATCATGCTTGTAGTAATAACGCTGAATCCATTTCCCACCGCTACTGAGTCACGGACCAGTGGACGTGTGGAGAGAAATCGCCCTGGTCCTGGGTAGGTGGATTAGGAGCAAATTGAGAGAAGCCTGTCAGATCAGCCCCCTGGCATATTCCTGCCTCCAAGTGATCTCGCTGGAGGCAGGCGCAAAGCAACAGCTGCTACCTACCCAGAAACAGCAAGTAATGAATTAGGAGCAAATAATTGGTTGTTAAGCAGCTGACAGAGAGAAAGGCATGAGACCCTGTGAAAATCGCAAGGGCCGCACACTGTGTCAGCACCTCGGTGGCTCAGCTTAGCAGGAAGCCATTATGTGATTACATGAAGTCCTCGCTATAAAAGGGAGGAGGGAAACAGGGGTGACCCACTGCTTTGACAAACACCTGCCATAGAGGAGTTATTGCTCCGATGCCGCAGTTGTAAAAAGTGTCAGGGATACAAATGTAGGTTGGATTGGGACAACATAACTGGTCAGAACAACTGGGCTGAGCAGACCATAGCAGTGACATGCCCAAGCAGACATGGGGTAGTCAGCTGGACCACAAAAGAGGAGCAGCATGGAGAGCAGCACAGGTAGCCAAAGGCAGCATGCCGGATGAGGATCAGAATGGAGAAGAGGGCGCAATCCTCAGCGGAGGTTTACAAGAAAAGCCTCAGCTTCCTAGGCCTTTAGGAGTAGCAGAAGGCTGAGCTTTACAAGGCAGATGCTTGACGGACACCTGCAAACTTCTGGATGAGCCCCAAGGAGCAGGCAACATCCAGTTCCCATGGTGTTTAACTTCTATGCCATTATTTTCAGCCATCGGCTGCAGATATTTGTAAAATCTTTAAATTGATCACCTTTTCTTGCATGATGCAGGTGTCCTATATTTCGGGGTTTCTGACTGCATCGAGTTTTACAAATATCCAGCTAGTCTGGCCCAGAGAGCTGTCGGTTTTCTTCAATGGCAGGATTCCCTCAGGCGCAGTTGGTATACTGCACCCATGTGGCCATTCAGAGCAGACAAGGGCATTCAGGAATAGGCAGGGCTTCCATTCCCTCAATGTGCACCTCTTCTGAAGCGTTGAAACATTTATGGTAGTCAGACTGGCTGGAGGTTTACACACCTGCCCTGTTTAATAACCGGGTGCTGCCAAGACTCCTTCAATATCATCAGTTCACCATAAGGCCCAGTATTGGTGGGACTTATTTTAGCTGGGCCACTGCAGTGCCGAGGCCAGCTACACTCAACAACCCTCATGTCTGGCACCTTAAGAGCTCTTCTCACTCACCTTGTCAGAACGTAACTGGTCACTGAACTACTTGTGGCTTTGAATCCAGGTCCTTCTAATGATACTGTGTCTGGAGGCCTCCTGTGCTACCTCCACCATCATTTCAACTGAGAGATATTAGTAATTCTTCAGACTGTGCTTCCTTGCTAACCCTCCATTCTGTAGCTCTCTTTCAATCCACTGCTCCTGCTGGCACTGGCAGCAATGAGTAGCTGCTGGCCTCTGAATGACTGGCAGCTCTCAGTGGGTGGGACTTCCATTGCTGGGGACCTCAATCACAGTGGCTTCAATTGCCCTTTATTACAGAACAGATATTGCTGAAAGGTACTTGATTCCATCAGCCTTCCCCCAAGGAACTGATGGGGATTTACCACTGGTTATCTGACCAACGGGCAAGGTTCCCCATCGGCCCCAGAAAAATCAAAGCCAACATTTCAATTATTGACTAACAAAAACTTGATGTTAATTTAACACTTCCATTTTTATATTCAATGCATCATATAGAATAAGGAATCCCATTTGCCTTTATCACCTTCTCTAATTGCACTCTAACCTTTAACTATCTATACTGGCAATTTTAATCCCACCTACTGGGTGGAAAAACTAGGCAAGTAGGCAGTTAAAAATCAGCCAAGTGATTTAAACACCAATGTCCCTACTGGATTCTTCCATCTTCCATTTTAGTCTGTTCTTCAATGAGCAGAAAAAGTCGTCAGTAGAGGACTGAACTTTCTTTAAGGGACCAGTAGGAGCTAGGCCAGAAGTGCTCCCCTGGGCCCCATGAGGAAGATTTTCACCTTTCTACTTCAGATTCCATCCCTTCTCCTCTGTGAGAGCCCCCCCACCTCCCCCGAGAACCACAGTGACGATTTTGGCTTGAAATAGCTCATTAGGTTTTCTGGTCGAGGCCTGATCATATCCATCTTTCTCTCAAGAACACAGGCATGTCTTGCATCCATGAATACGTGTTGATATATTGGCTAGTCTTTTGTTGATCCTTTGACCAAGTAGTAAAAATAAAGCAATCATCCAATTGCACCTTGAGCCCCAGCAGGTTTCATGATGGAAATATCGAATTGGGAGCTCCCCTTCACATTTTGCACATCTATGTTTCACTCACTATATCTACCTACTTACTGTGTGGAAGACATTTGAAATCTATTATTCATATATAAATACAAATAAGCCATTTTAATGGATTCTCCTATCTTATTTTCAGCTGTGTTACATGTCATTTTTAACTAATTTGTGTTGGCATTTATACTTACATTATCAAATAACTTTTTTTGGTCTGGTTTTCTTGAACATTAAGCAACACTGGATGTTTCAGTAATTTGTGTTTTTTTTTTAAGAACTTTGCAGAAGGTAAGGATTGCGTTCAGGAAGACTATATTAATATTCAATGGAACCAACGCGTAAGAAATGAGGCAAGCTTTGCATTTCACCTTATTAATAACATGGTTGAAAGACCATGAAATAACTACATCAACAAATAAATGGAAATTATGAAAGCAATCTGATGGTTACATCAAAGTAACAACACAACAGATACGAATCCAGTGTGCTGTCCATCAATTGTATAACGTGAAAACTCAGATGATAAAGGCTTAAGTGCCTTTAAATATTTTGAGAAAGACCAGATATATGTGCTCATCTTGAATTTATTTTTTAAAAAAACACACTATGCCACTGACAAATGGGAAACAAAGCAACAGGTTAGCGTGTGGGGGGATGGATTCAACTTCATGGAAAATTATTTAAAAACTGAAAAGAAAGGAGAGCCCAGGAGAGGCTATTAAATTCTCCAGAACACAAAATAGGACAGAGTGTTTGGAAAGGGCTAGGAATCTAACTTCAAGCACATCAGATAAAGGGACGACAATGAGAAAGGGGACGGGAAATACAGGACTGAAGGTGTTATATCTGAATGCACGCAGTATACGAAATAAAGTAAATGAGCTTGTGGCGCAGATTGAAATTGGCAGGTATGATGTGGTGGGCACCACGGAGACATGGCTGCAAGGGGGTCAGGACTGGGAGCTAAATATCCAAGGAATAAATCCTATCGAAAAGATAGGCAGGTTGGCAGAGGGGGTGGGGTTGCTTTGTTAGTAAGAAATGAAATTAAATCGATAGCAAGAAACGATGTAGGGTCAGATGATGTAGAATCTGTGTGGGTAGAGTTGAGGAATCGCAAAGGTAAAAAAACCATAATGGGAGTTATGTACAGACCTCCGAACAGTAGTCAGGATGTGGGGCACAAGATACACCAGGAGATAGAAAAGGCGTGTAAGAAAGGCAAGGTTACAGTGATCATGGGGGATTTCAATATGCAGGTAGACTGGGAAAATCAGGTTGGTAGTGGATCCCAAGAAAAGGAATTTGTGGAATATCTACGAGATGGCTTTTTGGAGCAGCTTGTGGTGGAGCCCACCAGGGAACAGGCAATTCTAGATTTAGTGATGTGTAATGAGGCAGATTTGATAAGGGAGCTTAAAGTGAAGGAACCCTTAGGAGGAAGTGACCATAATATGATAGAATTTACCCTGCAATTTGAGAGGAAAAAACTGGAATCAGATGTAACGGTATTACAGTTGAATAAAGGCAACTACAGAGGCATGAGGGAGGAGCTGGCCAGAATTAACTGGGAGATAAGCCTAGCAGGAAAGACAGTGGAACAGCAATGGCAGGAATTTCTGGGAGTAATTTGGGAGACACAGCAAAAATTCATCCCTAGGAAGAAGAAGCATATTAAAGGGAGGACGAGGCAACCATGGCTGACAAGGGAAGTCAGGGATAGCGTAAAAGCTAAAGAGAAAGCATACAATGCGGCAAAGAGCAATGGGAAACCAGGGGATTGGGAAGCCTACAAAGACCAACAGAGGACAACTAAAAAAGAAATAAGGAGGGAGAAGATTAAATATGAGGGTAAACTAGCAAGTAATATAAAAGAAGATTGCAAGAGTTTTTTTAGATATATAAAAGGTAAGAGAGAGGCAAAAGTGGACATTGGGCCGCTGGAAAATGACGCTGGAGAAGTAGTAGTGGGGAACAAAAAAATGGCAGAGGAACTGAATAGGTACTTTGCGTCAGTCTTCACAGTGGAAGACATGAGTAACATCCCCAAAGTTCAAGAGAGTCGGGGGGCAGAGGTGAGTATGGTGGCCATTACCAAGGAGAAAGTGCTAGGAAAACTGAAAGGTCTGAAGGTGGATAAATCACCTGGACCAGATGGATTACACCCCAGAGTTCTGAAGGAGATAGCTGAAGAGATAGTGGAGGCGTTAGTGGTGATCTTTCAGGAATCACTGGAGTCAGGGAGAGTCCCAGAGGACTGGAAAATCACTAATGTAACCCCCCTGTTTAAGAAAGGAGTGAGGCAAAAGATGGGGAATTACAGGCCGATTAGCCTGACCTCAGTCGTTGGTAAGATTTTAGAGTCCATTATTAAGGATAAGATTTCAGAATACTTGGAAGTGCATGGTAAAATCGGGCAAAGTCAGCATGGTTTCATCAAGGGGAGGTCATGCCTGACAAATCTGTTAGAATTCTTTGAGGAGGTAACGAGTAGGTTAGAAAAAGGAGAGCCAATGGATGTTATCTACTTGGACTTCCAGAAGGCCTTTGACAAGGTGCCGCACAGGAGGCTGCTCAGTAAGATAAGAGCCCATGGTGTTGGAGGCAAGGTACTAGCATGGATAGAAGATTGGCTGTCTGGCAGGAGGCAGAGAGTGGGGATAAGGGGGTCCTTCTCAAGATGGCGGCCGGTGACTAGTGGAGTTCCGCAGGGGTCAGTGTTGGGACCACAACTTTTCACTTTATACATTAATGATCTAGGTGAAGGAACTGAGGGCATCCTGGCTAAGTTTGCAGATGATACAAAGATAGGTGGAGGGACAGATAGTATTGAGGAGACGGGGAGGCTGCAGCAGGATTTGGAAAGGTTAGGAGAATGGGCAAAGAAGTGGCAGATGGAATACAACGTGAGGAAGTGTGAGGTCATGCACTTTGGTAGGAAGAATAGAGGCAAAGACTATTTTCTAAATGGGGAGAGAATTCAGAAATCTGGAGTGCAAATGGACTTGGGTGTTCTAGTCCAGGATTCTCTTAAGGTTAGCTTGCAGGTTGAGTCAGTAGTTAGGAAGGCAAATGCAATGTTGGCATTTATTTCGAGTGGACTAGAACATTAAAGCAGGGATGCGCTGCTGAGGCTTTATAAGGCTCTGGTCAGACCACATTTAGAATATTGTGAGCAATTTTGGGCCCTGTATCTCAGGAAGGATGTGCTGGCCCTGGAGAGGGTCCAGAGGAGGTTCACGAGAATGAACCCAGGAATGAAAGGCTTAGCATATGAGGAACGTTTGAGGACTCTGGGTCTATACTCGATGGAGTTTAGAAGGATGAGGGGGGATCTGATTGAAACTTACAGAATACTGAAAGGCCTGGATAGAGTGGACGTGGCGACGATGTTTCCATTAGTAGGAGAGACTAGGACCCGAGGGCTCAGCCTCAGAGTAAAGGGAAGACCTTTTAGAACAGAGATGTGGAGAAACTTCTTTAGCCAGAGAGTGGTGAATCTATGGAATTCATTGCCACAGATGGCTGTGGAGGCCAGGTCATCGAGTGTATTTAAGACTGAGATAGATAGGTTCTTGATTGGTAAGGGGATCCAAGATTATGGGGAGAAGGCGGGAGAATGGGGTTGAGAAACTTATCAGCCATGATTGAAAGGCGGAGCAGACTTGATGGGCCGATGGGCCTAATTTCTGCTCCTATGTCTTAAGGTCTTATTATGACTTGAGGCACGATGACCACATTAGTTGCCTTCATGCTTGTTTTGAGGATAATAACCTTGAGTATTTTCCTAGTCACACATCAGCAGGTCTTCACCAGGCATCCGTCATATTAGCTGTCCCGAGCGGTAAAAGGGCTTAATTAACAATTAAGTCGCTTCATTGCCTCCGTGCATTGTTGACCAATCTGCAAATAGGCAATCTGAAGAACCCAAACAGAATTTAGATAATGCAGATTTTGTGTATTCAAATCATTTTTCCTGAATGTACTGCCACACTCAGGTACTCACAGGATTGCTGCATTTGCTCAAAGTATAGGTCGTAACTTTTTGTACATATTTGCACAGTTGGGCTTTACAATGGTAGCTTGTTCCAGTGAGCCACTATGTTACATATTACAACCTGAATTGGCAGTGGCAAACGCATGAAAATATTTATTTTGGACTTGTACTTTCTAATTCAAATAACAGAGCAGCGAACCTCTAGTGTTATTTGCACACGTAATGCTATTAAATGAAACGCCTGAAATCTTAATTTTATTTTGCATCTTAATGAATATTGGAATGATTGATTTTTCAATAGAGCTGCAGCAAAACAAAACAAAGTGGCAAGACAGCACCATGACTGAAAGGAGTAAAGAGGTGAGTCAAATCAAGAAACGCTGATTGGGTGATGTCACCTTGAGTTTTAAAACGGGTGGAATTTAATGCTTAAGGTGGCGTTCACGTTCACCAACTGAAAAACTGGTGGGAACCCCATGGCGAAAATTTTCAGGAGGCCCAATTAAATCCTGTGAAAAATCAGGCACTTATCAGGGCAGCGTCAGGCTGCCGATTAAATTAAGCCCCAAAAAGGGCAGTGATAGTGCCTCCAAGAGCTGCTGGCCGACCACAGGTTGACAGCTCTCCAGTACCAGCAGTGCCACTAGGAACGGTGACCGCTGCCAATGCTACACTGGGGCCTTCACCAGGGATCGCCGATGGAACCCTAGAGAGAGGCAAGTGGGGCAGGATGGGATACAAGGGAGGAGGACACCAGTGTTGGTGGGGAGAGGATGCCAGCAAGGGCAGGAGTGCCTTCCTGTGGGACATGCCCTTCCCGATGCTGGGTCCCTCAAACAGGCAGAGAGAGGCTGACAAAAAGGCAGCCCCAGCAGGCCGCAGGCAAATCAGACAGGGTTTGCTGTGCCGTTGGCCCGCACTGCAAGTCCCCATCCCTACTCATATAAATCCAGCGGCAGTAGAATGAGACTCTTAAGTGCTTCAATTAGCCTCTGGGATTGGCTGGCTGGCTGGGTGGGTGGCTGACTGGGGTGGGGGAGGGAAAGCAGCCCTCCACCCTTTCCACCACAGCTTGTTGGGGGTAGTTGGGAAGGCAGTGGAGTCTCCACACTGCACCCTCCCAGTCAAACGCATCTCCAGGGTGGGGTTGGGGTGTGCATAAGGTTATAAAAATGTAATCTTGTTGCGCCCATTTTACACGTTAAAAAAAAATAATCAAATTTTGGAGACATGTCCTATGCTCCAAGGATACCTGAAAGATGTCCAACTGGAATTTAGTTTGGGCCACATTTCAAGCATCTGGGATAACCACTGAATACAAAGGTTAGGCCCTTTAAATATGCTAATAATATACTAATAATAATTGGAAAGCCCTTTGGAAACTGGCCTGGCCTGCCCTGAGCATGAGCCTGCTCCACTCTGGGTTTTGCTAAATGTGAATGCAGCCTAGTCAGCAGTAATTTCCCTCTATCTACCCTATAAACTTTGAGCATGTATGCACTTCGGAAGTTGCTGCTCAATTTGCTCCATAACAATAGTAAACCTAGTTAGATTAGATAAATATAATAAAATAGTAAATAAGTAACATTTTTTAAAAATAAGGAAGCAATTTTGGCCCCACAAACAAATATTACCATCAATATGCAATCAAAATGTCCCCATTACTGTTTTATGTGCACAGGTTCCTTTTTCTCTAGCTTGGGGCAGGTACATTAAATTTTATCATCCACTCTATTACTGCCCTGGTTGAAAACACTCGAGCTAATTATAATGCCGTGGGTTCAAACCTCCCTCCAGAGACTCATAATCCAGGCTGATACTTCAGTGCAGTTCTGAGGGAGCTCTGCATTGCTGAGGTGATGTCTTTCTTATGAGATCATATACTAAGGCCCATCTGCTTGCAAGTTCAGGTGTATCTTAACAATCCCATAATATTCTTCAAAAAAAAAGTTCAGTTGATCTTGTCTCAGTGTTCTGGCCAACATTTATCCCTTACCAACACCACTGAAAACAGAGTGTACTGTCTCAGAGATCTTGTGCACAAATTGGCTGCTATATTTGTCTACATTACAACAGTAGCTACAGAAATATTCTATTGGCTGTGAAGCACTTAATTGGGATTCTTTGAGGCTATGAAATTGTCAGGTCTTCCTTTCATTTGTCTCCTTGCTTTAATTTCAGGTATCAGAGCAGTTTGTCAATTTACTGCAATCCAGGGAGATGAAAGATATGCTGTTACAATCACCATAAAGATTGATAGCTTTTTTTTTACAGAATGCCAACGGGGGAAAAAAAAAACTATTGGATGAGATTTCCCTTTTTAAAACTTACACTGTAGCAAACAAACTAAAATCAATGTAATTCACACAATTAATAAGCGATGGATATTTCAAACAAAGGGGCAAATTTCACTTTAAATGTTCGATACACCAAAGATATATCTCACATATTTACAAACACTCGCATTGTTTCCCACCAAAACGTGGTACCACGTGCAATCTCACGGTCTTTCCAACTTGCCTTCTGCTACGTAGGATCTCTCACTTTCTACTCAATCATTTCAGCCCTTGAGACGCATTCACCAGCAGCCACATTCCATCTGACATCCCCAGACACGGTTAACCCTGACAAGGCACAGCTCTATGAACCTTTTCTGTCTCAGGTCACGACTGTCCTGATGTCGATCTTGGAGGCCTGATTCAACACCAGGATCTGATTGAAAACTGCCAAACAGAAAACTGTTCCATCTGGGGAGAACCTTGCTTGTTTATTCTCATACAAATTCTCAGTGTGTTTTGAAGTGCCAAACAGAAAACACAGACTGAAACCCAACCCCAATGCAATTAGCTTTATAATTACCCTTTGCAACCTCTGGTCACATGGGCATTTCTTGGAACCTAATGATCTAATCATCAGGAAAGCAATTAATCCTCTTTCAGAATACTCCACTGTCCAGTTTGGTGTTAAAAGGGGTATCACACAAAAATAAAATACAGGCTTTTCCCAGCACACACATTATAAAGGTGACAATTTAAATTAATGCAAAGTCCTACAAACAGTTATAAGATAAAAAAAACACAGGAAGCGATAGAAAAACTCAGCAGGTCTGGTCACATCCCTGGAGACAGAAGCCAAGTTAATGCATTCTGAAGAAGTCATATTGAGCTCAGAATGTATTAACTCAGTTTCTCTCTCCACAGGCTCCAAGCCTGCTGAGATTTTTCAGCGCTTTGTTTTTATTTCGGATTTCTAGCAGCCGCAGTACTTTACTTTTAAAAGAAAAAAAGTTAGACTGTTTTTATGCTGTAAAGAACTAAAATCGTAATAAATACAACATAGGATTTGCAGTCTCAGGGCTAGAATCGCTTTTCAACCTGTAAAACAGGTGTGAAACCTTATTTCCTGTAGTGAGACATTCACAGTTCTTTAAGAAGATGTAACTCTTTCGAGTACATTCACAGTTCTTGGTGCACAGCTTGTTGCAATGGATTAATGAAGCAATCACTTCTGCTTTTAGAGTTCCCCAAGTCAACGATCACCACATAAATCAGTTCTACTAATAAGGTGAGACACATTTGTGAAGGATACAGGCCAACAGGTGAAACCAGCTCTTGTAATAAGGTGCTTGTAGTATTCACTCTTCAAAGGCAGGTCCATAAATCTCATTAAGTCGGAGTCCAGATACAAGATAAAATGAGCTCACCATCTTCTGCATATTACAAGTCTGCTCCAATCTTCAATAGCTGGAGTTCAACGGTCGTTCCAATTTCTTTTCATCAACTTATCATTAAGCAAAGTCTTCCTTGGTTTGTTGCGATTGTTGTTTTGATTTCCTGTATCTGGGTTTGGTTCATCTTTAGGCATTGTTCTTGTTCCCTATGGCCCCCTCAGTGCCTGAAATGGGAATTTGTTTCATTCCCAATTATATCATGGCCATAAATAAAAGCAGAAACTGCTGAAAATACTCAGCAGGTCTGGCAGCATCTACGGAAAGAGAAATGGAGTTAACATTTAGGCTTGTGACCATGTGCCAGACCTGATGAAAGGTCACAGATCTGAAACGTTGGGTTGAATTTTCACTCCACTATCCCAATCCTGATGGCGGGCTGAATTTTTCCGGGTCAGGAATCTAGAACTACTGGTGATTGGGCCCTGGATGCCCCATCCAATTAAGGAAGGCGGGTGGGTTCCTGGGGCTGGAAGACCAGTAAGAGGCCCTCCAACACTGTCACATCAGCATTCCCACTGTCAGAGGTAGGAGCTGCCAATGTAGGTAGTAAACGAGAGGATGCCTCATGATGGAGGTGCTCTCTGAAGGCTTTTTAATAACTTAAAAGTACAAAGAGGCTGCATCACCTGCCAGGCCAACATCATCACAACTTTCCACAGGATGACTAGTGGCCATAGTTGTGGTCCTCTGCCAATTGCAGCTGCAGGTTGGGTGGGAGGTTAAAATGTAAGAAGGAACCCATGCCCTCTGGTCTGCCGCCTGGAGGCCATCTACATCCCTTGGCCACCTTTTGCCCTCAGCAAGGGCCTGCATACCGACTGGAAAATTCCAGTTGGCAATAGTAAAGTGGCTTTAATAGGCCCTTTAGGTTGCCTAAATGGTTAACCGCCACTTGTGGGTGTGGATCTGTCACACCCACTCCTCCCTCCTGCCTGTTCAAGAACGCCAGTAAACTAACATGCTAGCTGACAGTGGGAAGTTGTGGCTCTTCCACCTTGGGGCTCACCCCAGTGGCACTTCACAAATCCACCCAGTTAACTCTGTTTCTCTCCCCACAGATGCTGTCAAATCTGTTGAATATTTCCAGTATTTTCGGTTTTTATTTAAGATTTCTAGTACCTGCAGCTTATTTTATATCATATTCTTAACTTGACCATAATTGTTCTTTTTTTTTAAAGAGCCCGTTACATAAGAATCCCTGAGAAAGTGTAAGGGATGGAATAAGCTTTCTCTTTATTTTTAATAACAAGTATTTAGCAATAATATGTGTGCAAGAATTAAATGTAATTTGAAAATTGTCACCCAAACTGTGAAATGATATGTGTCAAACCTAAGTTAAACTTGTAATGCTTGAAACTGCTGAGCTATGGACAGGTGGTTGTTGTTGTTGAAGATCAATCATCTCAGTCCCAGGACATCGCTGCAAGAGTCCCTCAGGATGGTGTCCTAGGTCCAGCCATCATAAGGTCAAGTGGGGATGTTCGCTGATGATTGCACAATGTTCAACACAATTTGCGACTCCTCGGATACTGAAGTAGTCTGTGTCCATTTGCAGCAAGACTTGGACAACATTCAGGCTTGGACTGATATGTGGCCAGTAACATCTCCAACAAGGGAGAATCCAATTATCTCCACTTGACATTCAATGGCATTACTATCACTGAATCCCCCACTATCAACATCCTAGGGTTACCATTGACCAGAAACTGAACTGGACAACCCATATAAATACTGTGGCTATAAGAGCAGGTCAGAGGCTGGGAATTCTGCAGAGATACAAACCTCCTGACCACCATCTACATGTCAGGAGTGTGATGGAATACTTTTCACTTGCTTGGATGAGTGCATCTCCCATAGCACTCAAGAAGCTCAAAACCATCCAGGACAAAGCACCCCATTTGATTGGCACCCCATCCATCACCATATCCACTCCCTCCACCACTGATGCAGCAGCAGCAGAGCATACCATCTACAAATTGCACTGCAGCAACTCACCAAGGCATCTTCGACAGCACCTTCCAAACCTTTAACGTCTACTAACCAGAAGGACAAAGGCAGCAGATGCTTGGGAACACCACCACCTGCAAGTTCCCATTTTGCAAGCATTAAGAGTTTAGCTTAGGTTTGACACATATCCTTTCACATATTGCGTGACAATTTTCAAACTACATCTTGCCTTGGAAGTATATCACTGGTCCTTCACTGTTGCTGGGTGAAAATCCTGGAACTCCCTCCTTAACAGCACTGTGGGTGTGCCTACACCACTGGGACTGCAGTAGTTCAGGAAGGCAGCTCACCACCACCTTCTCAAGGGCAACTAGGAATGGACAATAAATGCTGGCCTAGCCAGTGATGCCAACATCCCGCGAATGTTGTGTGAGAAGAGTTGTGTTTCCTTAAGATGTTGGATAATATTATCATGGGTTAATTTACTAATGATTGTTTTACTGATTCATATGCTGATATGTTGCAAAATAGGATTTTGTCTATGATAATACATTGTGTAAATTTTAAAGGTGCAGTAAGCCAAATAGTTCTAGAAAAGTAGTTTGAGTAACTTTAAAATTTAGGCTGCATGTTTGAGCATACCTCCTGTCAGAACAATATGGGGTCTAAGGAGATTAAAAACTGAAACAAGTCAGCCACATCAGTAATTGCTGTTTTCCATAAAAGATCAATAATAAATGTAACGGTGGCTGGTTGTTGGTCCAAAGTAAGCATCTAAAAGATTAAATTCCTGGATTTCTTTTCCATGTCATAGAGACTCATCAATTGGAATATTAGACAACCATCTCATTAGGATTAAATCTTGCGCATAAAAGGGCAGCACCACTAAACTGTAGGAAACTGTTTTCCCTCAACAAATATAGGCCCGTTTTTAGAGATGCCATTCAGCTGTATTGCTCAGTTTGTAATTACTTCTGTTCAAAAGCTGTGAGATCATTTGAAGCATTGAATTCTTTTTATTGCCAAAATATGCCTTTACAAAATCGCAAGCAATGCCCATGTAGAATTGAGCTCAAGACATATAAGCTTACTCAGTAAGCAGGGAAACCAAAGTGTGAGCTGGTGTGGATGAAAATGGTTGGATTTATTAAGTCAGCTGAATTGGGGCATTATAGAAGAGGGTTTGTGGACAGTTAAGTATGGGAATAGAAGGCAAGAAAAAGACAACTTGGCTTGTATGGATAAATATAATGCTGGCAGCAGCCTTAACACCCATCCTGCTAAGAAGCTGAATAAGAAATAGACAATGCATGTTACTCTGTCCAGTATCCTAACAGGTGATAGCTGATCTGTTTGAAACTGTAAATTACTGCCTGGACACTAGGGTGTTGATCCTTGCTGTGTGCCAATAAAAGGTTCGCTGTAACCAGTGGGTAACAAGCTCAAATCTCTTGAAATTCTGACAAAAGGAAAGTAGTCTGAATTTCAAATAAAGAGAGCTGTGGCAGGGAATGTGACATAAAGAATAGAGCTACACTGGATTGGGAAAGAAAATCTTAGAGTGTAGAACGTATATCGAGAACGATTAAACATAAACATAAGTACATGAAAAATTGGAATTTTATCTTGGTTTTCTGAGCAGTTAAAAGTCATTACCAGTGGATGCTTCACTTTTTTTTAATTTTAGAATTCTAATGTTCTGTGTGAACTCAAACTAACTCATATGCTGATAGTGTTCAAGGATAACAAATAGACAGGGCTGAATTTTACAGCCCCCCCACCAGTGTAATCAGTCCCACTGTAAAATCCACTCCTAATGAGATGTTGATGATGGCTCTGTATAGTTAGACATTGGGCTGTAAATACATACCAAACAAGAGACTTGAATGTTTTGCTACTGGCTGCTTGAAAACTGCTGTCAAAAACTGATCAAATTGTGATTGACTTACAAAGGAAGGCCTTCCCCAGGTAGTTGGATTTGACCTCTATTAATCTTATTGTTACAGCTGAAGACCTTGCATGAGAGATTTTTTTTTAGTACTTCCCCAGATGAGGAAAAAAGAAAAATGGCATATGGGTCTGCCTTCATTAATGTATAGACAGCAAAGTAAATTTAAAGGAGGGGCAACTAGTACTAAAAAGAATTCAATGCTCCAAATGATCTCACAGCTTTTGAACAGAAGTAATTCCAGACTGAATAATACAACTGAGTGGCTTACTATAAAAACGGGTCTAGATTTGTTGAGATGGAAGGTAGTTTCCAACATGATAGTAGTGCTGCTCTTTTATGCAGAAGGTCGAATCCTAATGAGATGGTTATCTAATATTCCAATTGTTGGGTCCCTACGACATGAAAAAGAAATCCAGAACTTTATTTTTTTGCCATTTCTAAAAGAATGGACTTTCTTCTGAACCAAAAAAGATGGCTGTTACAAGTCACATGACCACAAGTTTGGCCCTTTATTCTGGAATCTACCACCAGGGGTTACAAGAACAAAATAATTCTTCACTCAGCCTGTGGAATTTCACACCCCATTGTACAGTCCCTTGTAATAAACGAAAACAGGGGAAGTGCAAATGAATTTGCCCCCCCAATCTGAACTATCACAAAAGAGAGAGATCAAAACTCGTTATATTGGTAGAGATGCTGATAACCACCTCATCTCTCTCCTAAGGAGGGACAATGGAATTCGGTCCAGAAGCACAGAAACTGATTGTTAAGCTGCAATTAACCATTAATGGGCCATGTCACATGATGCAAGCCTATGGCCTTTTAGACAGTTTTAACATTACATCTTTGGCCTCACAGGCAGCCTGTTGTTTAACATCTGTCAGGAAGATTTAACAGTGTTATTGGAATTTATTGTAAAATAGTGGTATCTGTGTCTGTGTGTGTCTGTTTGTATATGTGTATGAGACTTAACTGGATTAAAGGCAGCTGGTCTAAAGGCTTGGATGTATTAGGAGAAGCTAGGTTTGAAATGTTGAGTAGGTAGACATAGGGGCAAAGATAACATTTGCATTTTTAAATAAACCAGATTAGATTGTTTTCAAAGGAGGGGTGAAATGTGTTACCTAGCCGGGAGAAGTTAAGGAATAGTGTGTTTATTTTTCCTAAAGATTACTGGTAAACTTAGTACTATAATAGATTTTTATTATCAGAAAGGTAAAGTCCAAAGACATAGTGAAACAATGAGAATTTGCATTCAAAGCAGAAATATGTATAAATGAGCAAAGGCTGTGTATAAGGGAAGGCATTTTAAGATCTAACAAATGTGAAGAGCCTTCAGCATCTACACCTCAAACTGCTATCTACAAAGAACTGAAGTTAAGGAAACTCACTTCGAACTGGATTGTTCAGAGTCTCATGTTTCTTTGTCTGGGTCTTTTTAAAATCTATGGCCAGAATTTTCCCGTCAGCGATTTGTGGGCGGGGCCCGCTCGCCGACGGGAAAATGACGCGGGACGACATCGGGAGGAACCCCCGACGTCATCCCGGTCCCTTTAAATTTTCAGGAAGGCGGGCGGACAGCGAAATTAGCTGTCTGCCCGCCAACCTGTCAATGACCAATTGAGGCCATTGACAGGCTAATTAAGATAATTAAAGACCTGCTCGTACAACCTTAAGGCTGGCGGGCAGGCCAGGAGCCCCAGCGGGCTTCTGATAAAACATGAAACCTCATCCATTGGCAGGATGAGGTTTCATGTTCCTTTTTAAAAACTTTAATAAATGTAATGTTATATTTATTAACATATCCCATCTCGTGTGACATTGTCACATGAGGGGGACATGTTAATAATATTTTTATTTTTCTATTTTTAAAGTTTTTTACACTGTCATTAATGTCCCTGAGACAGCACTTAGTCTCAGGGAGCAGTGCGCTCTTTCACGTGCATGAGCGAAATTGCGCACTTTGACAGCTGGGGATTCCCTCCCCCCCACCCAGCACAGGAAGTGCACAGCGCTCCCTGTCAGGAAGGCCACTGGGGGGGCCTTAATTGGCCTGCCCACTCAAAATGGCAGCGGGCCCTGTTTCAGCGACGGGAGTCGGCTGTCCGTCTGCCGCCAAGCCGGTGGGGCCTGCACGCCCACCAAAGGCAAAATTCTGCCCTATGTGTCTTGCTGTTGCCTTAACAAAAGTGTAACTGGGAGCTAGATTAATTAGGCGATTTAGAAGTTATCATAGTAGTAATTTGTAGATCAATGTATATATTTAAAATCATTTCTTCTATTAATAAAGGTTTAATTTAGTTTGGTAAGAAACCTATAAGAATTGGTGGTCTTATTACTACTGAATTCAAGGTACGCATCTCAAAATTTATACAAATTGCAAAACAATTTGTGGCAGTTGCCTCAAGTTTCCCTCTGGGATTTGAACACCTCAGCATTTACCATTGGCAATGCCATAACACATCCCACCGGTGAACCCCCAAGAAGCAGAGCTCTAGGCAGAACAAAAGCCTGCTCTTCAAAGCCTGTCTCTGCTAGAAGATCTCCTACCATTGCCTGCAGAACAAACCCAATCCTGTATACCTACTTCATTCTGCGGTATCAGCACAAACTGTAAATGAACTTGACAACTCTGGTCTTCAGCCAGCTGAAATCAAGCTCCTACGTGAAATAATTCCTCATTGGACTCTGACTCTGGACTCTAGAAATCATGGGCTGAATTTTCCGTTCGTTGGTCGGGCGGAGCTGACCCAATCGCGGGCAGGCGCGGACAAGATCGCCGCCAGCAATCGGAGGCGCAGCACCATTTTACGTGGGTGGGCCAATTAAGGCCTGCCCAGCGTGACAACCAGCAAGAAGCGCTATGCGCTTCCGGTGCAGGCAGGGGGTAAGCCCTAAAATCGAGAGTGTGCTCTTTTGTGCATGCACACGAAAGAGCACACTCATCTCCCTGAGGCTAAGTGCAGCCTCAGGGAGATTGCCTCGACTTTTAAAGATATTAAAAAGAGAGAAAAAAACAAATCCCTTACATGTCCCCTCATGTGAGTTGGGACATGTTCATAATTTCCATAACAACTTTATTACAAATTTTCAAACCCTACATGAAACCTCATCCCGCCGCTGGATGAGGTTTCATGTTTTTTCTAGTCGCCGCCGGGGCTCCTGGCCGTCCCACCAACCTTAAGGTTGGACGGGCAGGTCCTTTAATTCCTTAACTGATCCTGTCAATGGCCTCAATTGGCCATTGACAGGTCGGCGGGCCCACAGCTGATTTTGCTGCGCCCCCGCCTTCCTGAAAATTTAAATGTTGTGGGATGACGTTGGGGGTTCTGTCCAACATCATCCCGCGTCATTTTACGCGTCAGCAAGTGGGCCCCACCCCCGCTCACCAACGGTAAAATCCTGCCCCATGTGAACTAATATGTATTTTTGTGGTTCTTAAATTGTTACTCTCCATAGTTGTAAAACTCTATTTATATTTCCTCCCCACCCCCTTACTGAGTGTGTGTTTGTGTGTGTGTGTGTATAGTGGAGTGGGAAATTGCGAACATTCCTTCACTGGATTTTGAACATGAAATAAACTCATCTTCTGTGTCAATCATAATGCAAATTTGCCACGGATTATTAATAAGTTGAATCTCACACTTCAGGAGATTGGGAAAACATGCCAATGCATACTGTAAAAATAATTCAAAACACCTTCTGCTTACAGACAGGTGGTGAGAAAAAAAAAAGCAGAGTTTGCCTGTCTCTCTCCTGCCCATAACACAATATTTACTAAGATATAAAAAAAAAATCAGGATTGCAACAAATCAAGATTACAACACTCATTTTCAAGCTTACTCGTTATACTGCGCTGCAAAGCATAAAGTTTAATTTTAGCCGAAGCTGCCTGATGAGAGTGGGGCATGTTTGAGTCAGATCCTGTTTTACACCATGGCCAATTTTAAGCTGCATTGATTTCAATGGAGCAGAAATAGGGCAGCGGTGAACCAGGTATTAAAGTTTGATTATGTGCATAATAGAGGCACCACCCTTCTGTAGGAAATTATTATCTATCTCAAAAAATATTCTTTCTTTTATAGTTTGTCAAGAGAAATTGTTGGTGTATGCACTTCAAAATATGTGCAGTGAGTTAATTTGTTGAATGTTTTATTTTTAAATAAGAAACTTCCACTTCTTCTGAAGTTCTCTGCCCGAAGGCAAGTCTGACCCAGATCAACCTCCACCACAGGTAAGACAAGGAGACAGGACCCGAATCCAGCCCAGCCAGAACGGGGATCCAACCCCATGCTGTTGGCACCAATTTGATCCACACCGGCCATCCAGCCAACTGACCCCCCCAGGGAGTCCGAGTTGCTGTAGTCAGCATACACTTTCCCATGCATATTGTAGCCTGGAGCCATGGATAGTGATAATAGAGGCTCCAATTTTCTTCCCATCACATGGCTGACCAGGAATCTCTCCCACTCTTACCACCTGCCATTGGCATTATCATTTACAAAATGACACTCAACGTTTTTGGCCACGTTACGGACACACCTTCCTTGGCCATCAAGTCCTGGAGTGAGTCCCAAACCCGGAGCTTCTGGCTCAAAGGCAGGGACGCTACCCACCGCGGCACAAGACCTCCAAATAAGAGGCTATAATCTCCAATTTTAACCTAACCTGCCTGGCTGAAATGTGGTGGGCTTGGGTGGGATTTATACACTTGCCTATTTTCTGTTCTAATGAAACCTGGGCAGGATTTTTGGTTTTGGGCCAGGACCCCGGTTTCAGGGTAAAATGCAGGTCACAACCCTCTGCTAAATAAAAAAAAAATCTGTTGTTGAGATGGATAATAATTTTCTACAGGATGGTGGTGCCTCTCTATTATGCACAAAATCAAATCTTAATGCCTGCCCTATTTCTCTATGGGAAACAGTTACCCGGCAGTGATTTTCCCTGAATTGGCCAATTAGTGGACAGAGGGAAGGCTCACAGTCCAATTAAGGATGGTGAAGCCAGCGAGCCAATAGGAAGATCTCCAGTTCAGAAGGAGCAGCAGCCTGCAGTCCAGTACCATGTTGTGGTACCCTCTTTCCAATGGTTTAAACTTTCAAATTTAAAAATACCTGGAGCAGCTAGGCCACCATTGTGGATGCGATCTTTTTTCCCCTCCAGGCTGAGGCCTGTTTCCGCAGCTGTAGCCAGGCATACTAGAGGGTCTCAAAACCTATCTGTAGCCCTGACCCCCTGGTCTACCACTGGGAAGTCACCTCCAGGAATCAGACCTAGTACCCAATCCCTCAGGGGCCCACAGGCCAACTGGAAAATTCCAGTTGGGCTCTGACAATAGGTCTTAATGGGCCATTTACCCTGCTTGATTGGCTACCCACTGCATGTGGGTGGATTGCCCTGCTGACCACCATCTCCCCTGCCCACATCCCACGTCCAGGAAAATGGTTCAAGGGCAGGATGGTGCTGCTAAACTGGCACACCAGCCAGCGGAGCGAATGTTCATATTCCCCCCATCTCAGAGTGAAAATCATGCCCCTCACGTGTTGTAAGGCAGTATCATGAGCATGTCTGAAAAAGAGCATGTTATAATTTATATTTTTTACATCTTAGTGAACGTTGAAATGAGCTCGTTTTGTTTTGCTTCAGTGGTATTGAAAACCAAAGGAGCAGGACATCACTGTGGATGACAGCAGTAATGAGGTGTGACAAATAATAAAATTGTGATTAGTACTGTGTTTTGTACCTCAAAGATATGCAGAGGTGACATTCAACAGGTTCTATGTGTACAGGAGCTTTACTACAATGCTTTTAAATATCTGCTTTCTGGTGCTTACAGCTTAGTTTCTGTTTCTCTGTAGGCACACCCACAGATTTGACTGACAGCACACAGCACAGTGAACAGTCAAGAGTCACACACAATCAAATGCCAAACAACTGAACAATTGAACACAACAACTAGGTGATGCCATTGTGAGTTTTAAAACATGTGGGAGGTTGAAATTTGACTTTGTTACACTTATTTTTCAGGAATAAAGTGAGGTCCAATTTCAGAGACAAATGACCTGTTTCCCAAGGATGCCTGAAAAATGTCATAAGGAAACTGGGCTGGGCCATTTTTCAGTTGTCTGGTGCAGGAAAATGCAAAGAGATCCTTATGTATATCTGATTCATGATTGGCTACTTCTAATTTGAAGAGTTGTATATGCACAATGTGTTCCTGCACCACGTTATTATTTGTGAAGCACAGTTATTGCAGCAGATATAGCATGAACGTTCAGGGCAGTGTAGAACACAGATTATAGATTTTCTTTAAACCATATTTATATTAGTGTTATAATTGTCAATTATGCTTTTATCTTTGCTTTTATGATTGCAAGTTCCATTGGAATGTTTCCATACTCTATGTAAATAATATTCTGTCCCAACACATTCAGCTGTATTGTTGCATTTTTGAAGATGGTGTATTATATTAGAGTCATAGAGTTTAACAGCAAGAAAAGAGGCCCTTCAGCCCATCGTGTCCATGCCAATCATCAAGTCACTATCTACTCTACTCCCATTTTCCAGCACTTGGCCTGTAGCCTTGTATGCAATGGTGTTTCAAGTATTCATCAAAATACTTCTTAAATGTAAGAGGGTTCCTGCCTCTACCACCTTTTCAGGCAGTGAGTTCCAGATATCCCCCACCCTCTGAGTGAAAAAAACTTTCCTCAAAACCACTCTCAACCTCCGGCCTCTTACCTTAAATCTATGCTCCCTTGTTATTGACCTCTCCACTAAGAATCACAGAATCACAGAATCACACAGTGCAGTAGAGGCCCTTCAGCCCATCGAGTCTGCACCGACACGCGAGAAACACCTGACATATCCACCTAATCCCATTTACCAGCACTTGGCCCATAGCCTTGAATTTTATGACGTGCCAAATGCTCATCCAGGTACTTTTTAAAGCATGTGAGGCAACCTACCTCCATCACCCTCCCAGGCATTCCAGACTGTCACCACCCTCTGGGTAAAAAAGGTTTTCCTCACATCCCCGCTAAACCTCCTGCCCCTCACCTTGAACCTATGTCCCCTTGTGACTGACCCTTCAACTAAGGGGAACAGCTGCTCCCTACCCACCCTGTCCATGCCCCTCATAATCTTGTACACCTCAATCAGATCACCCCTCAGTATCCTCTATCCAACCTCTCTTCAAAACTTAAATGTTTCATCCCAGGCAACATCCTGGTGAATCTCCTCTGCACCCCCTCCAGTGCAATCACATCCTTCCTATAAATTCCATCTGCCACTTATCTGCCCATTTGACCATTCCATCTATATCTTCCTGCAGCCCAAGACACTCAACCTCACTGTTAACCACCCGGCCAATCTTTGTGTCATTCGCAAACTTACTTATCCTACCCCCCACATATTCATCTATGTCGTTTATATAAATTACGAATAATAGGGGACCCAACACAGATCCCTGTGGTACACCATTGGACACTGGCTTCCAGTCACTAAAGCAGCCTTCTGTCATCACCCTCTGTCTCCTACAACCAAGCCAATTTTGAATCCACCTTATCAAATTACCCTGTATCCCATGTGCATTTGCCTTCTTTATAAGTCTCCCATGTGGGACCTTGTCAAAGGCTTTGCTGAAATCCATATAAACTACATCAACTGCATTACTCTCATCTACACACCTGGTCACCGCCTCAAAAAATTCAATCAAATTTGTTAAGCGTGGCCTCACTCTGACAAAGTCATGCTGACTATCCCTGATCAAATCTTGCCTCTCCAAGTGGAGATAGATTCTCTCCTTCAGAATTTTCTCCAATAGTTTCCCTAAAATTGACGTGAGACTCATTGATCTGCAGTTCCCTGGCTTATCTCAACAACCCTTCTTAAATAGCGGAACCACATTAGCTGTTCTCCAGTCCTCTGGCACCTCTCCTGTGGCCATAGAGGAATTAAAAATTTGTGTCAGAGCCCCTGCGATCTCCTCCCTTGCCTCCCTCAGCAATCTGGGACACAAATCATCTGGACCTGGAGATCTGTCCACTTTTAAGCCTGCCAAAACCTCCAATACCTTGTCACTCCCTGTATCAAATTGCTCAAGAACCTCGCAGACTCTCTCCCCCAGTTCCATACCTTCATCCTCATTCTCTTGGGTGAAGACAGATGTGAAGTTTTCGTTCAACACCCTACCAATGTCCTCTGGCTCCACCCATAGATTGTCCCCTTGGTCCCTAATGGGCCCTACTCTTTCCCTGTTATCCTCTTCCCATTGATATACTGATAGAATATCTTGGGATTTTCCCTGCCTTTACCAGCCAGAGCTTTCTCATATCCCCTCTTTGCTCTCCAAATTACTTTCTTAAGCTCCACTCTGCACTTTCTGTACTCCACTAATGCCTCCGCTGATTTGCTCCCCTTGTACCTGCTAAAAGCCACTCTTTTCCTTCTCATCGTATCTTGAATATCTCTGGTCATCCATGGTTCTCTGGGCTTGTTACTCCTTCCTATCACCCTAGAGGGAACACGTTGAGCCTGTACCCTCCCCATTTCCTTTTTGAATGCCCCCCACTGCTCTTCTGTAGATTTCCCCACAAGTAGTTGTTCCCAGTCTAGCTTGGCCAGTTCCTGCCTTATTTTACCAAAATCCGCTCTCCCCCAATCCAAAACATTTTTTTGCAACTTGTCTATTTCTTTGTCCATAACAAGCTTAAATTGTACCATGTTAAGGTCGCTATCACTAAAATGCTCCCCCATCACCACCTCAGCCACCTGTCCGGCTTCATTCCCCAGAATTATGTCCAGCACTGCACTGTCCCTTGTTGGACCCTCTACATATTGACCTAAAAAATTCTCCTGTACACATTTCAAGACGTCCACTCCATCCAAGCCCTTAACACTGTGTCTATCCCAATTAATGTTGGGAAAGTTGAAATCACCTAATATAATTACCCTATTGTTATTGTTTTTACACACATCTACAAATTATGCACATATTTGCTCCTCAATTTCCCGCTGACTATCTGGGGGTCTATAATAGACACCTAACAATGTGGCTGCCCCTTTTTTATTCCTAAGCCCTATGCACAAAGTTTCATTCGATGCCCCCTCCAATATATCATCTCTCCTTACTGCAGTAACTGACTCCTTAACTAATAATGCAATGCCACCTCCGGAATGTTGAGCTGCCAATCCTGCCACTCCCTCAACCATGTCTCTGTGATGGTTACTATATCACAATTCCACGTGTCAATCCTCACCCTTAACTCATCTGTTTTACCTGTAATACTCCTGGCATTAAAGTAAAGGCCATCCAGCCTTGCCTTACTCACTTGAAACTTAATGCAGCTGTATTCCCTCTGACTTGATTGTTTTACTGTATTATGATGTGTACCTATTCTGCTAACATTCTGTGTCCCCTCCCCCTGCTGAATTAGTTTAAACTCCTCCCAACAGCACTAGCAAACCCATCTGCAAGGATGTTAGTCCCGCTCTGGTTCAGATGTAGACTGTCCCACTTATACAGGTCCCACCTTCCCCAGAAATGGCCCCAGTGATACAGGAATCTAAAACCCTCCCTCCTGCACCAACTCTTAAGCCACGTATTCATCTGCACTTTTCTCCTATTTCTATGCTCGCTAGCACGTGGCACTGGGAGTAATCCAGAGATTACAACCTAAGAGGTCCTGCTTTTTAGCCGACTGCCTAACTCCCTGAATTCTTGATGCAAGATCTCATCCCTCTTTCTACCTATGTCATTGCTACCAACATATGCCATGACCTCTGCCTTATCACCCTCCCCCTTCAGGATGCCCTGCAGCCATTCAGTGACATCCCGGACCCTAGCACCAGGGAGGCAACACACCATCCTGGAGTCACGTTGATGGCCACAGTAGCGCCTATCTGTCCCCCTGCCTATAGAATCCCCTATTAATATTGCTCTTCCTCCCTTCCTCCCCTCTTGTACAGACAGGCTGCTTGTCATGCCAGAAGCTTGGCTCTGTCTGCACTCCCTGGAGGAACCAATGCCCTCAACAGCCTCCAAAATGGAAAACTGATTTGCGAGCAGGACCCCAGGGGACTCCTGAACTACCTGCCTGTTTCTCTTGGACTGCCTGGTGGTCACCCATTCCCTTCCTTCCTCACGTCCCTTCAGCCTCTCTAAACCTGCTATCCATGATGCTCTCAAACTCACGGATGCTGCACAGTGTCCCCAGCTGCCACTCCAGCTCTGAAACACATGCTCCCAGGAGCTGCAGCTGGACACACTTCCTGCACACATGCTGGTCCCGGGCACTGGAAATGTTCCCGGCTTCCCACATGGAGCACGAAGAGCACACCAAGGCTTTGAGCTCTCCTGCCATGACTTATCCCTTTAAATTAAACCTTTTAACTCAATTACTCTCGGGCCCTTCTTTCCTGATCCTCATTACTACGGAATATACAAGCTATAAACCACAAAAAGACCTTAAGCTATAAGTGATAAAAGCAGTAAATACTTATCCGACCTTATTCACTACTTACCAGTCATTCCTCTCCCTTGTAGCCTCTACTGCTGCAGCAGGGCAAGACCTCTCGCTGAAGATTTAAGAAGTTGTATAGCAAGGAAAAAAATGCAAATTGCACCTCTTCCCCTCTGTACCGAATTCCCACTGTGCACCAAATTGCCAATACCCGCACTCAATCTGGCTGTGTCTCACTCAGGATGAGGTCTCTCCCCTGCTCGTGTGCAAGCACACTGAGGGAGAACGTTTCTTCCTATCTACCCTATATATGCCCTTCATAGTTTTGTACACCCCAATCAGGTCCCCCCTCAGCCACCTTTACTCTAAGGAAAACAACCCCAGCCTATCTAGTCTCTCTTCATAGTTGAAACGCTCCAGTCCAGGCAACATCCTGGTGAATCTCCTCTGCACCCTCTCCAGTGCAATCACAACCTTCCTTTAGTCTGTTGACCAGAACTACACACAGTACTCCAGATGTGGCCTACCTAATGCTTTATACAGCTCCGTTGTAACCTCCCTGCTCTTGTATTCAATGCCTTGACTAATAAAGGCAAGTATCCTATTTGCCTTCTTAACCGCCTTATCCATCTGTCCTGCTGCCTTCAAGGATCTATGGGCATGCATACCAAGGTCCCTCTGATTCTCTGTACATCCTAGGGTCCTATCATTCACCCTGTAAGCCCTTGCTTTGTTAGTCTTCTCAAAATGCATTACCTCACACTTAAATTCCATTTGCCACTGTTCTGCCCACCTGGCCAGCCTGTCTGTATCATCCTGTAGTCTAAGGCTTTCCTCCTCATTATTTATCACACTACCAATTTTCATATCATCTGCAAACTTATTGATCATTCCTCCTACATTCATGACTAGATCATTAATGTATGCTACAAACAGCAAGGGTCCTAGAACCAAACCCTGCGGTATGTCACTGGACACAGGCTTCCAGCCACAAAAACAAGCTTTGACCATCACCCTCTGTCTCCTGCCACTAAGCCAATTTTGGATCTAATTCGTCAAATTGCCCTGGATCCCATGGTCTCTTACCTTCTTGACCAGTTTCCCATGCGAGTCCTTCTCAAAAGCCTTACTGAAGTCCATGTAGACTACATCAACTGTACTACCCTCATCTACGCGCCTAGTCACCTCCTCGAAAAATTCAATCAAATTTGTTAGACATGGTCTCCCCCTGACAAAGACATGCTGATTATCCTTGAATAATAATCCTTGCCTCTCCAAGTGGAGATTAATTTTGTCCCTCAGAACTTTTTCCAAAAGTTTCCTCACCACTGATGTTAGACTCACTGGCCTGTAATTATCTGGTTTGGCCCTACCACCCTTCTTGAATAATGGTACCACAGTAGCTGTCCTCCAGTCCTCTGGCAGATCTCCTGTGGCCAGAGAGGATTTGAAAATTAATGTCAGGGCCCATCAATCTCCTCCCTTTCTTCCCACAGCAGCCTGGGATAGATCTCATCTGGGCCTGGGGTTTTATCCACTTTTAAGCCCTCTAAAACTGTTAATACCTCCTCCCTCTCAATGCTAATTTGTTCAAGTATATCGCAGTCCCCCTTCCTGATTTCTATACCTGCATCATCCTTCTCTGTAGTGAATATGGATGCAAAGTACTCATTTAAAACTTCACCTACATCTTCTGGCTCCTCACACAGGTTCCACTTTGGGTCCCTAATGGGCCCTACTCTTTCTCTGGTTATCCTCTTGCCCCCTAATATGCTTATAAAATGCCTTTGGGTTTTCCTTTATTTTACCTGCCAGTGTTTTTTCATGCCCTCTCTTTGCTCTCCTAATTTCTTTTTTAAGTAACCCCATGCACTTTCTATATTCCTTTAGGACTTCCATTGTTTTGAACCCACGGTATCTACCATAATCTTCCCTTTTTTCCTTCGCCACTCCTGTAGATTCCTTGACATCCAAGGTTCTCTGGACTTTTGGTCTCACCCTTCACTGTTATGGGGACATGTTGGCCCTGCACTCTCACTATTTCCTTTTTGAATGACCCCCACTGTTCTGATGTAGATTTTCCTACAAGTAGCTCCTCCCAGTCCACTTTGACCAGATCCTGTCTTATCATATTCAAATTGGCTTTCCCCCAATTCATTATGAGGGGCGTAGATAGGGTAGACAGGAAGGAACTTTTCCCCTTGGTAGAGGGATCAATAACCAGGGGGCATAAATTTAAGGTAAGGGGCAGAAGGTTTAGAGGGGATGTGAGGAAGAATTTTTTCACCCAGAGGGTGGTGGGAATCTAGAACTCCCTACCTGAAAGGGTGGTAGAGGCAGGTGCCTTCATAACATTGAAGGAGTATTTGGATGTGCACTTGCGATGCCATGACATACAAGGCTATGGGCCTAGAGCTGGAAAATGGGATTAGAATAGTTAGGTACTTGTTTGACCGGTGCAGACTCGATGGGCCTAAGGGCCTTTTTCTGTGCTGTATACTCTATGACTCTACTATTGCTCTTCCTCTATTTCTCCTCCCACCTTATGCAGCTGGGCTCTGGCTGCACTCCCCAGAGGAACCGTCCCTCTCGCCGTTTTCCAATGCAGAAAAACTGTTGTTGAGTAAGATGCACTCTGGGGCTTTCCTGACTACCTGCCTGCCTCCCTTCTTCTGACTGGTGGTCACCCATTCCTTCTCTGATGGCACTTCCTTAAGCTGCAGGGTGACCATGCCTAAAAACATGCTTTCCACGTAACTCTTGGCCTTGCGGATGCACTGCTGTACATCCAGCTGACGAGCAAGCACTGAAACCCGGTGCTCAAGCTGGTCAAAGTGGTGGCGCTTCCTGCAGATGTGGTCATCCAGACTGCAAGGAGCGTCTAAGACTTCCCACATTCTGCAGGCCATGCAACACATGGGACTGAGCTCCCCTGCCATACCTTTGGTTAAAATACTCTCATCCTAAATTTAAGCCAAGTAGAAAATTAGTTAAGTTTCTTTCTTTCCTTAACGTAGCTCTAAAGTGGAGAAAACAATTTACCCACTACCTACCAATCAGCTCTCTGCTTTGCGCTGACATCAATTTTGTCAGCCTTTTTGAATTCTGGCTGGTTTCCTGTTGGGGTTAGCTGCTGCTCTGACTGGCTTGATCTGGGCCTTGACCCTTGGGGCTTTTATTGAGAAGCTCCACTGGCTCTGTTCACCTCCAGGCTTGTTCCGCTCCACTCCCGCTGTTGCTTCGAATGGCTCAATCTGGGACTTGACCCTTAGGCTTTTATTGAGAAGCTCTACTGATGCCGTTCACCCCCAGGTTCGCTCTGCACTGCTCCCGCTGCTGATCCTGTACCTGTTCATTAATTATTATTCAAATAAACACTGTTGATTTTACTTATTTATTTATATTCATTCATGGTATATGTGCATCATTGGCAAGGTCAGCCTTTATTGCCCATCCCTAATAGTCCTTGAGGTGGTGGCAATTATCAACAAACATATCCACTTCCTTCTTGAACTGTTGCAGTAAAAATACACCCACAATGCTTATAGGCAGCGAGTTCCAGCATTTTAACCCAGCAACAACAATGCATTTCCAAGTCAGGAAGGTATTTGACTTGGAGGGATACTTGCAGGTGGTAGTGCCCCCACCCTCCTATTTTCCTTGTCCAGGTTGTAGAGGTCATGGATTTGGGAAGCACTGTCAAATAAGCTTTGAGGAGTTGTTCCAATGCATCGTGTAGGTGGCACACACTTCAATGGTGGATGGAGTGAATGTTTAAGGTGGCAGAAGGGGTGCCAATCGAGCAGGCTGCTTTCCTAAAAGGAAAAACCAGTAACATATGGAAATGAAGGGTATAGTTAAAATTTGTCTGAACTGGTTGTATACCTTAAAATGGAACTCCAGCATTACTGGTGTCAGTATTACTGATTTTTCCTGGGATTTGACAATTTTGAACTGGCTTTTCCTAGATCGTGTTGAGCTTCTTCATTGTTGTTGGAGCTGCTCTATACCAGACAAGTGGAGATTATTCCATCACACTCCTGACTTGTACCCTATAAATGGTACGAATGTTCAGTCAGGAAGAGAGTGCTCACCACAGAATTCCCAGCTTTGATCTGCTCTTGTAACTCTTTTGAGTCAAAACGAATTAAAATAAATTAACGAAATCAGGGACAAAGTAAATGGCAGCCACAGCATTTATGTGGCTTATTCAGTTAATTTTCTGGTCAATTGTGAGCCCCCAGAACATTGATGGTGGGGGATTCAACGATTGTAATGTGGTTGAATTACCAGGGAAGCTGGTTAGACTCTCTTTTGTTGAAGATGATCTTTGCCTGGCATTTGTGTGGTGCAAGTGTTACTTGTCACTTTAATCGGTCCAAGCCTGAATGTTTTCCCGGTCTTGTTGCATATGGACATGGATTGCTTCATTATCTGAGGAGTTATAAATGAAACTGAATACTGTGCAATCATCAGTGAACATCCCACTTCTGACCTTGTGTTGGACGGAAGGTCATTGATGAAGTAACTGAAGGTGGTTGGGTGTTAAGACACTGCCCTGAGGAACTCCTGCATGCCCTGGGCTGAGACAATTGACCTTTGACAACATCAGTCATCAAGGTTTGTGCCGGCTATGAATACAGCCAGTGGAGTTCTCCCCCTGCCGATTCCCATCAACATAAATTTACGAGGGCTCCTTGATGACATACTCAGTGAAATACTGCCTTGATGTCAGGGTAAGTCAATCTCACCTCACCCCTAGAATTCAGTTCCTTTGGCCACGTTTGGACCAAGGCTGTAATGAGGTCTGGAGTCGAGTGGTCCAGGTAGGATCCAAACTAAGCATTGGTGAGCAGGCTATTGATGAGTGAGTGCCGCTTGATAACAGTGTTGCCAATACCTTACATCACTTTGCTGGTGTTTGAAAATAGTCTGATGGAGCAATAATTGGCCTGATTGAATTTGTACTGCTTTTTGTGAACAGGACATACCAGACAACTTTCCATATTGTTGGGTAGGTGCCAGAAAAGCTTGGCTAGAGGCATGGCTACTACTGGAGCACAAATCTTTAGTACTAAAGCTGGAATGTTGTCAGGGCCATTGACTTTGCTGTATCCAGAGCAGTTATTCTTGATATCACATGGAGTGAATTAAATAGGCTAAAGATTGTCTTCTCTGATGGTAGAAGTCTCAGGTGAAGGCCAGGATGAGGGCTATAGATAGGGTGGATAGGAAGGCACTTTTTCCATTAGTAGAGGGGTCAATAACCAGGGAGCATAGATTTAAGGTAAGAGGTAGAAGGCTAAGGGGGGAGTTGAGAAGAAATTTTTCACCCAGAGGATGGTGGGAGTCTGGAACTCACTCTCTGAAAGGGTGGTTGAGTCAGAAACCCTCATAAGATTTAAGAAATATTTAGATATTCACTTGCGTTGCCATAGCCTCCAAGGCTATGAGCCAAGAGCTGGAAAATGGGATTAGTATAGTCAGATGTTTGTTGACTGGCGCAGACACAATGGGCCGAATGGCCTTCTTCTGCACTGTAAGCACCTGTGAGTCTGTGAGAATGGATCACCCACTCAGCAATTCTGGCTGAAAATTGTTGCAAACATTTCAGCCTTGCTTTTGTATTCACATGCTGGGCTTTGTTGCTGTTGAGTGTTCATAAAACCTCTTCCTCCCATAATTTGTTTAATTGTCCAGCACCATTCACAACCAGATGTGGCAGGATCACATAAGCTTTGTTCTGTTTTGTTAATTGTGGGATCATTTAGTTTTGGCAATTGTTTACTGCTTCTGCTGCTTAGCATGCATGCAGTCCTGTGTTGTAGCTTCCTTAGGTTGATACTTCATTTTTTAGGTACATCTAGTGCTGCTTCTGGCATGTTATTCTACAATCCCCATTGATTCAAGGTTGATTCCTCAGTTTGATGATAATGGTAGAGTGAGGAATATGCCAGGCTATGAGGTTACAGACTGTGATGGAATACAATTCTGCTGCTGCTCAGTGCCCACAGTCTCTTCTGTTTGCCCAGTTTTGAGTTGATAGATCTGATTTGAATCTATGCCATTTAACACTGTCATAGTGCCACACACATGGAGGGTGTCCTTGGTGTAAAGATGAGACTGTGTGGTGGCACTTCCTACCAATACTGATATGGATAGATGCATCTACAACAAGTAGATTGGAGAGGACAAGGGCAGTAACTTTTTCCCTCAAATTGTTTTTCTCACCACCTGCTGCAAGACTACATTGGAAGACATGTCCCTCACAACTCAGCCAACTTGGCCAGTAATGGTGCTGCAGATCCACTTTTGGTGATGAACATTGAAGTTTGCCATCTAGAGAATATTCTACATCCTTGTTGATCTCAGTGCTTTTTCCAAGTGGTCTGCAACCTGAAGGGATACTAATTCATCAGCTTAGGCAGGGCAGTAATAGATATTCAACAGGAGGTTTCTTGTCAATGTTTGACCTGATGTCATGACAATTCTGGATCTGGAATCAAAATGTTGAGGACTCCCAGGATCAGTCCCTCCTGCCTGTACACCATTGTGTTGCTGCCATCTCTGATGGGACAGAACATATCCAGGGATGGTGATGGAGGAGTCTGGCTGATTAACTGAAAGGTACAATTCTGTGAGTATAAGTACGTAAGCCTGTTGCTTCACTGTGTGTGGAACAGTTCTTCCAATTTTTGTGCTAGTTCCGGAATGATTATTGAGTCAGACAGCACATTTCATGTCTGTAGCCTTGGCTGAAGCCAGGTGGAATCTACAAACAAGGAAAGAGTGAGGGACTTACTGTGCCTTTTCAGTGGGCAGCTAAGAGTCAACAACATTGCTGTGAATCTGAAGTCATGTATCAGCCAGGAAAGGACAGCAGACATGGTCACCATTACTGATACCAACTTTTTAATTATAGATTGTTTTTATTTATATTTATATTCCCCATGGATCTTGTGGGATTTGAAGCTATGTTTTCATATCATTAATTCAGGCCTCTGGATTACTAGTCCTGCAACATAACTACATTGCTACAATGCCCTTACGTACTAGCATAATCCCCTTAAAATGTGTGTAGTTGTTTTGTGCAGGATCTGTTTTCTTTGTATCTTCATCACGGTCTTGTTTTGTTTTCTCTCAGGAGGGATTCTGCAAGCTGGCTTATGAGACACAGATACATTCTCTGTTTCCTACTGTGTAGAAAGCCAAGTGATTTACTGGGATGCCCTAGAGGTTCAAAAGTCAATATCACTCTTGGTCTACCTCTAAAGGGATGAACTTCTTTCAAAAGGAAATTATTGACAGAAAGCAAAGCCAATAGCTTATTACAATTATCTTTCTTTTTTTAAAAAAAAGATTTGAGCCCTATAGACAGCCCTATAAACAACATGCATCTATAACAATAGTTATATAGTTAACATAGTGAAAATTCCCAACAGGAGTGATATCACTAATACCGTTTTTGACAGAGGAGTGAATATAAGGATAGTTGACCAAAGGTTTGGTCAATGAGGTAGGTTTTTAAGGACCGTCTTAAAGGAGGAGAGAAAGGTAGATGGATTTAGGCTCCGGATCTTATTATGGCTTTGGTTCAAACATGGGCAAAAAATCTGAATTCCAGAGGTGCAGTGAGAGTCACTGCCCTTGGTATTGCTGCATATTTGACCAGTGTGACATCCATCAAGAAGCCCTGGCAAAATTGAATTGGGAATTGGAGGTAAACTCTCCAGTGGGATACCTAGCACAAAGGAACATGATTGTGATTGTTGGAGGCCAATCATCTCAGCTGCAGGACATCGCTGCAGGAGTTCCTCAGGGTAGTGTCCTAAGCCCGACCATCTTCAGCTGCTTCAATGACCTTCCTTCCATCATAAAGGTTAGAGGTGAGGATGTTCGCTGATGATTGCACAGTGTTTAGTTCCATTCACAACTCCTTGGATAACAAAGTGTCAGTTAATAAGCATCTCAAATAAGTGAGAATCTAATCAATTTGCCTTGACTTTGAATGGCATTACCATCGCTAAATGTCCACGAGCAACATCCTTAGGATCACCTTGACCAGAAACTTAACTGGACCAGCCACATAAATACTGTGGCTACATAAGCAGGTCAGAGGCTGGGTATTTTTCCGATGAGTAGCACACATCCTAACAAGGTACATGTTAGAAGAATGATGGAATACTGTCCATTTGGATGAGTGCAACTCCACCAACACTCAAGATTATCATCCAGGGCAAATCAGCCCACTTGAAGTCAAGTGAAACATTCACTGCATCTACCACTGGCATGTAGTGGCATCAATGTGTAACATCCACAAGATATACTGCAGCAACACACCAAGGCCTTATTGAAAGCATTTTCCAAACGTGACCCCTATCACCTAGAAAGACAAGGGCAGCAGGCACATGGGAACACCACCACATGCAAGTTCCCCTCCAAATCACACGCCATCCTGACTTGGAACTTTATCGCTGTTCTTTCAACATCACTGCGTCAAGCTTCTGGAACACCATCTAACAGCAGTGTGAGTACCTACACCGCATGGGCTGCAGCGATTCAAGGCAGCAGCTCAATAGCACCTCAAGGGCAATAAGAAATGGAAAATGTGAAGCTATTAAAATTAGGGATGTGCTGAGTCCAGAGTTTTAGATCACAGAGATCTCAAAGGCTTGTAGGATGGAGGAGGTTGCAGAGATCATGAGGCGTGAGGCCATAGAGTCATTTGACCAGGAACCAATACAGATCCGTGAGCATATGGGTGATGTGTGAATGAGACTAGGACTGGTGTCTTCCAACCCTCACCTTGGTGGGTTCCCCCGCAGCAAGGCCAGCGAGCCACTGAAATCTCAATTCACATCAGCGGGATCAGGAGATCTCATCAGCGTGACGGGCTGGAAAACTCTGGCCTTGGAGTGAGTTAAGATATGGGTAGCAGTTTTGGATGAGCACCAGTTAAATGCAGTGTTGATGATGGGAGACAAGCCAGTAGAGCATTGAAATAGTCAAATCTGCAGGTAACAAAGGATGAGGGTTTCAGCAGATGAGCTAAGGCAGGGTCAAAGCCAGGCAGTGTTACGAAGGTGGAAGTATGCAGTCTTGGTGATGGAAGCTAATCTCAGGACAAACAAAATACCAAGTTTGCACATGGTCTGGGTTAACTTCAGACAATTGAGTTTGTTGCTGGGCCTAGAGACAATGGCTTTAGTTGGAGGAAATTTCTGTTCATACAAAATAGGCTCGTTGAACGAACAGTGTGACAAAACAGGTTGGAGGGGTCCAGAGAGGTGGTGATATGCACTTAGGGTGGGACTCACTGACTGATTATTTTAATGTTATGGAATAGGTTTCGATACATATTTTAGTTAAAGTGCGATAAGGTAATTTTCTTTTTATTATTATCATTCATTTATATGTAATTTATTAATGAACGAGCAATGTACCCAAAATGAATTTTCATAAGGACAATAAAGTGAATTGAATATTGAATATTTATGAGGTAGAGCTGGGTGTCACCAGCATAGATCTGGAAATTGATGTGCTTTTGAACAACTTCGCTAAGGTTTAGCATGTAGATGAGAAATAGAAGGAGGCCAAAAATTCCAGAGGTGACAATGCACATGTGGGAGGAGAAGCCTTTGCTGGTGATTCTTTGACTACAATTGAATAGATTAGAATGGAACTGAGCAAGAGCAGTTCCAGCCAGCTGGATAATAGAGGTGATGCTTTGGAGGAGGATGGTGTGGTAGACAAGGTATATCCAACAAAGAAATAAGCAAAACTAATTAATATCTTTTAGACTTCAGTATTTGTATTATTTTGCAACAGGAAAAGCTGCATTAATTATTAAGCAGAGTTTTCCAGTAACATGTTATTGGGATTCATGAGATGGATAGCTCTTCAATTTTTAATCAAAAAGATTATAGAAAAAAATTCCACACCTCATCTAGCAACATTCCCTGCCTTGACATTATTGTTGCCATTTATGGACTTTAATCAGGCACTTCTTGTCCCCTGTGGGCCTTTTCTGTTCATAGATTTTTGCCTTCCACAGGTAGCCACTTACCTTTATGTGGCTCTGTTTACCTGACTGATTTCACTTACCACATTGCCCCCAGCAGATTATCAAAATCAACGACGAGGCCTTGAACAACATGGACCAATTTCCGTACCTTGGGAGCCCACTGTCAACAAGGGCAGATATTGATGACGAGGTTCAATACCACCTTCAATGTGCCAGTGCAGCCTTTGGCCATCTGAGGAAGAGAGTGCTTGAAGACCAGGACCTCAAACCCAGCCCCAAGTTCATGGTCTACAGAGCAGTAGTGATACCCGCCCTCCTATATGGTTCAGAGATGTGGACTATATACAGCAGGCACCTTAAAACTCTGGAGAAGTACCACCAGCGCTACTTCCGCAAGATCCTGCAAATCCATTGGCAGAGTAGACGCACCAATGTCAGTGTTCTCGCTCAGCCAGCATCGAAGCATTGACAGCGCTCGATCAGCTCTGTTGAGTGGGCCACATCGTCCACATGCCTGACACAAGACTCCCGCAACAAGCGCACTACTCGGAGCTTCAACACGGCAAGCGAGCCTCAGGAGGGCAGAGGAAACATTCCAAAGACTCCCTCAAAGCCTCCTTGAAAAGTGCAATATCCCCATCGACATCTGGGAATCCCTGGTCCAAGACCGCCCGAAGTGAAGGGAAAGCATTCGGGAAGGCACTGAACACCTCGAGTCTCATCGCCAAGGGAAAGCTGAGGCCAAGTGTCAGCAGCAAAAGGAGCGCATGGTAACCCGGGCACCTTGCCCACCCTTTCCCCCTACCACTGTCTGCCCCACCTGTGATAAAGACTGTAGGTCACACATTGGACTCTTCAGTCACCTGAGAACTCATTTTTAGTGTGGAATCAAGTCATCCTCGAACCCACGGGACTGCCTAAGAAGAAGAAAGAGCTGCAACACCATTTGAAATTCTGTTCACTGTGAGTTCCCAGTGGCAGCTGCATTTCACTTTGAAGGAGCACAGAGAATACATGAAACCAGGGCTGATTCAGTAGATCCAAGGTTGGTCAAGTACAGAACATGCCATTGCAACATCTTTTGTGTATCAATATGGCATAAGCAGCACCAATATATAAAAATCTGCTTTTTGAATAGCAGAGGGTGCGTAATGTGTGTGTGGAATAGTTCAAGTCTTGCACGCCCAGAAAACTGTTTGCAATTCCATACTGTGCATTATGGTTTCTGTGAGCCAGAAAAAGTGAAATGTTCCCATCATATTCTACAGCTTTCCATTTACATAATTACCAAATACATAATTTATTGTCCATATGAAAATTCATTTTGGGTACATTGCTCGTCTGTTAAAAAATTATGTATAAATGAATGATAATAAAGAGAAAATTACACTATCACAACTTTAATTAAAATTTCCTCCAACTAAAGCCATTGTCCTTAGGCCCAGCAACAAACTCAATTGTCTGAAGTTAACCCAGACCATGTGCAACCTTGGTGTTTTGATTGCCCTGAGATTAGCTTCCATCACCAAGACTGCATACTTCCACCTCCCTAACACTGCCTGGCTTCGACCCTGCCTCATCTCATCTGCTGAAACCCTCATCCATGCCTTTGGAGTTTCCCCTGGGTTGCCCTGTTTTTCAGTGTGTTTTCCCTAAAGTCATCTGAACTAGCATAGAAGATCGAGGAATTTCAAGTACAAATTACAAAGAGCGCAAATCATGTTTTCCTGATCTTTTATATTTGTTTTAAAAACATTATGCTGGAAGATGCCGCCCCCCCCCCCACCCACCCCCTCTGCCACCCCCCCCACCCCAGCCCCCACAAGTTGGCCAAACCTCAATCAAATGAATCACCTTGGCAAATTTCCGCTAATGACGCCCCTTTGGTAGAGGAGGTTCTTAAAATTAAGCTTTTTTTGATGCAAGGACACTAATGAGCACTTTATAAATGATATTGAATACTAAAACATTAATTTACTAAGAAACTGTGGTAAAGTGGAGTACCATGTACCTTTAAGAAAATGCAAGTGGCCTAACTGTGTGACAGTACTGACCAATTAATGTAGAGCGCGGGCTATTGGTTAACTGTAAGCCTAGAGCTGGAGGTGGTTGTGGGAGCACGCAAGGATTTAGTGCTCTGCCTTCTGTTGCAATAAACAATCACAGTGTGTTCTTATGTTGGTCTCTCTCCGTTATTGATAGCGAGCATCAGCTAAGAAGTGTATATGAAGGCATGCAATTCGAGTTTACTTGACTAGTGAACTCATAGACTCAAGACACAAAGGCAACTGACTACTATACACCAATGAAGCTATAAATGGTTCTGCAAAGATTTTTGTTTTAAAAAGTTATTTGCAGTTATTTAAAATTGGGGTATTCAGGGGTGGAATACCAGACATTCTGGTTATTAATGCTTTTGCTACTTTACTGTAGCAAAATAAAAACCAAAAATGCTAAAAGTACTCAGCAGATCAGGCAGCAACTGTGGAGAGAGAAACAGAGTTAAAGTTTCAGGCTGATAATTTCTTGTCAGAACTGGAAAAAGTTAGAAATGTGGCAGGTTTTTAAGCAAATGCAAAGGAAGGGAAAGGAAGAGGCGAGGGGTGGGGTGCAGGAACAACAAGAGGAAAGATTTGTGATAGTATGGAAGACAGGAAAGATTTAATGACTAAATGGGTGATGCAAAGGGAGGTGGCAAAGGACAAGTAAAGAAACAAAAGATGGGTCCAGAGGAGATGTAAATAGAAACAGCAGAATCATTACCTGTCTGCTGTCTGAAAAAACAGGGGCAGAAATGTTGATGTGGAATTGTTGAACTCAATGTTGAATCCCCAAGGCTGTAAAGTGCCTGATCAAAAGATGAGGTGCTGTTCCTTCAACTTTTATTGAGCCTCATTGGAACAATATAGGAGGCCAGGGAAAGAGATATCAGAATGAAAAGGAGTGATGAATTAAAATGCTAGGTGGCCAGAAGCTCAAGGCCATGCTCAGACTGAATGGTGGTGTTCTGAAAAATCATCATCCAATCTGCATTTGGTCTCCCCAGTGTAGAGAAGCCAATTTTGCAACCTGATCTTCTGGTCACCTGTCATTTTAATTCTCTGCTCTACTTCTACTCTGACCTCTCTGCCTTTGGCTTTCTGCTCTACTTCTGCTTCTGCTTTGGTTGCGTTGGCATCACAGATTAAGATACATATTCGGCCAATAATTATATGCTAGCTAAACTAGGCATGGCCAGCTGAGATGGTAGTCCTGATAATGAAAACATATAAATGGAAATAATCTAAAGATGGATCTTGAAGATTTCAAGTGATGGGACTGTGACTATTTCTTTTGGCAGCTTGTTCCACTGTGGGTTGACCTTGGGAAGAAAAATTGTTGATAAACTGCCTTGGAAACAAATGGTCTTTATAGTTTGTGTGGATGACTACCTTGTGTTTTGCCATTGCCGGAGGACACCAGGTATTTGTTTCTGTCAATTCCTACCAGTACATTCGATATTTTACAGATCTTGGTTAGTTTATTATTCTTGATCTTTTGCTGTAGTGATTCCCAGTCCAAATCTTTGATCAAGGATGCGACACTGGTGTATGTCCCATACTGATTTGTGCCGAATCGTGCAGCATGTCTTTGGATGGCTTGAATCTTATTTATACCTCTTGGCAAATAAAGATCCCACACACAACTTGCATACTCCAGAATTGGACGCACAAATGTTTGGTAAACTATAATTATATTTTGAATGAATACCAAAGATTCCATCTCAGAAATCCAAGAATCCTCTTTGCTCTGAATGTTATCTGCTGAATGTAGTATCCCCATTGAAGATTGTTTTCAAGATGAACCGCCAAGTATGATTGTGTATCTACCTTTCGGAGAATTTGATTACAGAACTTAAACCTATCTGCTGGTGGATTCTTTATGATCCTAATACACATGACGTAGCATTTTTTGGCATTGAATGCCATTTCCCATTTGTCCTGCCAATTTTGCACATCGAGAAAATCTTCTTGTGGTGAATTGATATGAAGCTCAATGCATACTAGAGGAACAACATCTCATCTTTCAATTAGAACATGTTATATTCAGCTGGACTCAACATTGGCTTCATATTATGATTGGTCCCTGGGCGAGGTCCCCCAATTTGTTACAATTCCAGACGAGGTACCCCAATTTTATACCCTCCCGGATGAGGAGGAATGAACTACATCCCTTTCTTTATTTAAACTTCTCGGTTAGTCACAATAAGGTTAATTTAGGAAGGATCCCTTCCCTCGTGGACACCTTTTTCCAATCCAAATGTATTTATGTTTTAAAAGGAACAAATTGAACCAGGCTTTCTTGCGTCAAAGAAAGAATGAGTCTATTAGTTACTAAAATGTGAGGAAAAAAAATAAAAACACAACGCACATATACACAGATTAGAAATGAGAGATTGAGTCCAAAAAAATAAGTTAAAAAGATATATGAATCAGTCTTTGATTTGTCAGGAGGAGTAAATGGTGAAATGTTGTGGCCATTAAGTTGGATGATTCTGGTAGAGCTGCCTTTGGAAGTTGAGCAGCTGGTTTGGAGATTCTGGGTTTTGCAGGTTAGCTGAAAGGAGTTGTCCTGTTTCCTTTTCGACTGTGGCTTTGCTGACTTGTGACTTGCTTCAAGCAATCAAAGAGAGAGGACCTTTTTACCAGCAAGCACAGGGATGCCTAGCTAATGTTCTTTAGCTGTGACCTTCACAGCGCACCCTCGCACACCAGGTCTGGAACACCAAAACTAGCACACAGGGTTACAGTTGCTTTTAACCCCTTTCCTTGTGCATTCCTGGAAGGAAATAAAAAACAAACACGTCTTTCGCCCAGAAACTGCTTTCTTTCAACTCACATCATATCCACAGTCTGGGATATAACTCACAGGAGATGGTTCCTGCTGAAATAAAAATCAGCCTTATGATAAAAGGAAAAAAACTGTGGATGCTGGAAATCCAAAACAGAAACAAAAATAAAAATATCTGGAAAAACTCAGCAGGCCTGACAGCATCTGTGGAGAGGAATACAGTTAACGTTTCGAGTCTTTATGACTCTTCAACAGAACTCTTAGTTCTGGGTCTCTAAGTTCTGGACAGGATGTCTGCAATCACATTTGATTTCCCAGCATTGTGAGTAACTTTTAGGTGGTACGGTTGGAGAAACAAGCTTCAATGGAATAATCTGACATTCTGTGTCTTAAACTTTTCCACAAAGTTTAAAGGATTGACATTAGTATAGACTGTGGTCTCTCTGTATCCATTTCGGACATATATCTCATAGTTTTTGAGTGCCAGTAATAAACCAAAAATTTCCTTCTCTACTGTGGTGTACTATTTATGATGCTTGTTTAGTTTTTTGGAGAAGTACCCGATTGGTCTCTCTATCCCTGATTCGTCTTCCTGGAGGAGGACAGTCGCTCTGATGCCACTCGCATCGATGGCTACTTTAGATGTTTGGTTAAAGTTTGGAGCTGCAAGCACAAGCTCGCCTATTAAAATGGTTTTCAGCCTTTTGAAAGCTGACCGGCATTTCTCAGTCCATATTACCTTTGCCTTTTTTAGTAGTAGGTCTGTTAGCAAGGTGACTACTGTGCTGAAGTTTGGGACGAATTAAAGGTCCCACACATCCCCAAGAACCTCATGATTTCCTGTTTTGTTGTGAGAATGAGGAACTGTGCCACTGCTTGTTCCTTTGCAACCCTGGGAAGCACGTGTCCTAGATAGATAAAAGAGATGACTTAACAAATCACTACCCTTAACTGACAACTTGCTGAGGGAGGAAGGGAATGGATGAGTGAGGGGCAATTACATTTTCCTGATAGTCATTGGGGATCTGTGGTTTCCTGGAGTTTGCTTAATTATTTGATGAAGTCAGGAAGAATTGCTTAAGGTTTTCCTGAATTTGGCCACAGATTTTCCCTCATCTTTTGCATTACTGCCACTTGCCAAAGTTGTACATAAGGCTGTATTGTGTAGTAGATAAAGTGCTGATTTTATTGCCCTTGCTTTCATATGTTTATAATGCTATGTGGTAATAAAAATGCCTTGAAATGATACTTCAACTCCCAGGCTTAAGTAAGAAGTCCAAATTTACAGAATAGGAAGGCCTTTCAGAGAATCCAGGTCTTATTTTATTATTAAATTGCAATAGTGCTGACTAGGCTATGGTTTCCATGGAGAATATAGTCAAAGATCCTGAATAGATAAAAAAAAAAGCAACATCAATTTCAGTTATGGATTTTGGCCTGTGTATTTCAAGCCTGTATTTAATCTGATTAAGGCAGAAAAATAGAAAACTAAAACTTCCATACAGCCAGATTATAGCCTCCTAAAGCTATAGCTCGTCCCATTTGGGCACATTGTACATTATTATATTTGACAGCATCTTCCTGGCTGACAGCCATCAGCACTGTAGGCAAGCTATGAAGTTTACAAGAAAACGCCAATAATTGCGAAGCAAGATAAATGTTGGGTTACATCTATACATAAGAGCATAAAAATAGTGCAGGAGTGGACTATGCAGCCTCTTGAACCCACTCTGTCATTCAATAAGATCATGGCAGATCTGATCTTGGCGTCATCTCCACTTTTCTACCTGTTTCCCATAATGCTTGAGGTGGGCATGCCAAGTTGGGAAATTTCCCAACTTGAATTACCTTCTTCGATTGCCAAAAATCAAACCCATCTTCTCATCAGCTACCCTGTCAAGCCCTCTCAGAATTTTATGTTTCAATAAAATTACCTCTTATTTTTCTAAATTCCAATGAGTATCTGCCCAACCTTCTCAAAGCTTTCCTCATAAGACAACCTCCTCATCTTAGGAATCAACTTAGTGAACATCTCTGAACTGCTCCAATGCAAGTATATTCTTCTGTAAATAAGATCAAAATTGCACCCAGTACTCTAGGTGCTGTCTCACCAACATCCTGTATGGTTGCTGCAAGACCTCCCTATTTTATTCTCCATCCCCCCTTGCATTAAAAGCCAATATTCCATTTGCCTTCCCAATTACTTGCTGTACCTGGATGCTAGCATTTTTTTGTTTTGTACATACACTGCAGTGGTTCAAGAAGATGGCTCACGACCATCTTCCCTGGGGCAATTAGGGATGGGCAATATAAATGCTGGTCCAGCCAGCGACACCCATGTCCCGTGAAAGGATGCAAAAATGAATGTAGCATTTCTCTGTTTAAATAATATTTTGCTTTTTCTATTCTTTCTACCAAGTAGGTGGCATCACAGTTTCCTAAATTGTGCTCCATCTGTCAAATGTTTGCCCAATCATTTATTATACCCCTTTGCAGACTCTGTGTGTCTTCCTCACAATTTGTTTTCACACCTATCTTTGTTTTGTTAGCAAATTTGGCCACAAAACACCCAGTCCCTTCATCTAAGTTAGTTAACTAGTTGAGGCTGCAGCACTGATCCCTGCGGCAGCCCACTAGTTACTGCCTGCCAACCTGAAAATGACCCATTTATCCTGACTCTGTTTCCTTTAGTTGCTAATCCTTTATTCATGCTAATATATTACCTCCAACACCATAAGCTCTTATCTTGTGCAGGAAGCTTTTATGTGGCACCTTACCAAATGCCTTTTGGAAATCCAATTACACTACTTCTGCTGGTTTCCCTTTATCCATCCTGTTCATTACATCCTCGATGACCTCTAATAAATTTGTCAAACATGATTTCCCTTTCATAAAACCACATTGACTCTGCTTGATAGAAGTATGGTTTTCTAAATGTCCTGTAACTACTTCCTTAATAGTAGATTGCAACATTTAACCAATTACAGGCAAACTGGCCCACAGCTTCCTGCTTTTTGTCTCCCTCCTTTCTTGAATAGGAGTGTTACATTTGCAGTTTTCCAATCTGCTGGGATGTTTCCTGAATCTAGGGAATTTTGGATGATTACACCCAATGAATCTACCATCGCTGCAGCCACTTCTTTTAAGACCCTAGAATGTAAGCCATCAGGTTCCAGGAGACTTGTCAGCTTTTAGCTCATTTAGTTTGCCCATTACATTGAGGTAAACAAAAAATAACAAAAAAATTAAAACATTTAAAGCATTTAATATTATCCTTTGATATATTGGTAAATTATTTGCCTAAGCCAAATGTTTACTCAGCACTTCAATTTAATAATCTTAATATCAACTGGAGTTTAATAAGAAAATATTGAAAAACATAGCAGGGAAAGAAAATTACAACAATTTGATCTAATCTAATCTAATGTAATCTAATCTAATGTAATCTAGTTCATCTGAAATTTATAATTTTGGACCATCCAAGAGGTCTTGCTTCAGCGATGCAAGAAAGGCTAGCATTGCCCATTACTTGTTTTATAATTGGATGGCTGTCCCCTCACTACTTTCCAATTGATCTTGGTTTCCAAAAACATATTAAACTTCTGTGGAATTCTGACAACCATATTCAATATCCACTGCCTCTGCATCAAAGTACTCACAGTGTGGTACTGAATACAATATTAGAGATCAAACAGCTCAGTGGATAGCTCAGTGAATGTCCCCCTGCACTTGGCCTTACATATGACATACATAAAGCTGAAAAGCATTTTAAAACATTGGTGGTAACTTTAAAGTGTCAAGCCCAACCTTCTCAAAAACACTCAGTTGAGGTTTTGATGGAGGTGGGGCAGGGGGCAGGAGGATGGGTGGCCAACTTGCTCTCAGTGGGTGTGCTCTTATTTAAATATTTTCATAAGGCTGTGCACATACTTTTTATCTCTGTTTCAACTTTAGCACTGGCTGGCTGGGTTTCCCAGTTCTCAGGAAACCCAACAGCTGAAGGAAGGCAAAGAGTGCTGAACGGATGTAAGTTCCTTTCCAGCACTGCTTGTGGGTCACGAGAAGCAGGAATGCTTCCCTCGTGCCCTCCCAAGAGAATTTGTTGACCTCCCCAGTGATTGGTCCTCTCCCCATCCCCTCCCACTGCAATCTTATACCCTCCTGATGTCCAGCACAGCCCGTGATTTCCTGCCTATACCCTCCCTCCACAATCTCCTTGCTGCTGCGTGGGCGGCCTACCCCACCCCGGCATTCTACCCCCTGCACAATCTCTCTGCACTCCCCCCCAACCCCAGCTAATGTCCCAAATTGACCCATGATGTCTTTGTGGCCTCCACATCGATGTGCCTCTGAGTCTCAATTGTTCCCTCCCGCCTCTCCGCAACTCCTCCCTTTCAAACTTGCCGGCTGCATTGGGAAACAGATTTCAAAAGCGGTAATGGGTCTGATAGAAAAAGATAAACTATCCCCCCCTGCTGCCTCCCCATTTCCCTGTAAATACTGGGGCCTTTGTAACCCAGACAAACATGAAAGAATCATGTAAAGTATGAGGGTAAAGTGAAATCCAAAGTTTCAAGAGTATCCCAGAGGAGGGACATAGATCAAAGGACCTTGTATTAAAAACAATTGGAGCTTCAATTCTCTTCATTTGCTGAATAGCTCAATCTATTCTTCATGCACATATAGCAATACATTTCTGCTGATAGGAGTAGAGTTTCATTAGGTGTGATAGTGAAAAATGGGTGACAAAGGCCCAGCTTTAGTTGGAGGAGGACCAATTTCCCAGGTCTCCGAAATCCAGTCTATCTTTTACTCCCTTAATTGTCCTTTCTGTACAATTCACTCTCTTTCCTTTACTGTCATTCTTCTGTTTTTTTTAAAATTTCATTGGTTAAGGAGATAGATTGTTGCTCACCAAGTTCCCACATTTCCCAGTACCCGCATTTGCCATTATCAATTTGTACTTCAAGTAATTTGTCATGAAATCTTCTAAAATTCATTATCAGGGTTCAGTATTGCTTTCTGTTTGTTCTCTTTGCCTGGGACCTTCACCTGTTGAGTGTAAGGTTCCTTGCTCCACTGATGGGACATGGCCAAGAATTCAGGGTGAGAGGCAGGAATTGAACTAACTGCTCTGCCCTGGGGGTGGTGGGGGGCGGTTGATGGGGGGTGGGGTGATGGGATGAATAACTATCTAGAGCCTTTGGACTACTCAATATCCTGCCACAAGCCACACTACTAAGAAGAGCAAGAAAGGAAAAACACAATGGAACTCATGGTTCCAATACTCTCACTTAACACCAACAAGTAAATCCAGTCAAATGTATTTTGTACTAGGCCCTCCTAAGGGATAAGTGCACTATGTGCTTCCCTGGAACATGTTCCTGGAGCAGAACAAGGAATAGCAATGATCCTGGGAACACGCAAACTTGAGGTGCAATGCATCTTGTCTGTCCCAGTGCGAGAGTAGAGCCATAAAAATCCAACCTATAATTTTATTTTTGTAACAGATTTTGAAATAAAAACATGGAACATAATTTATAAGCAAGCGTTTTCAGATCAAAGTACTTAACCCAGGATGTTTCTCTCCTTTAAGGATAGTCATCCTATTTGTGCCTTCTTGCCACACAATTCTAGTCACACAAATAAGCAAAATAAACATGCTTTTGTTATGATCCCAGCTGATGTTACTATTGGACAAGTAAGATCCCAGGGTGGAACCTGGCTCAATAGATCCTAACTTTTATTTTTTGTTTAGAAACGTGGAGAGCGGTTACTGAACACATTCACAGGAGTCTGCTGATGAACTTCTAACAAATGAATAAAACATCTATTAAACAAGAAAAAGGAACTATATTATGCTACTCCTTCACCCACATCTATATCTTTACTAATTTACTATATTCTAATGTTCACAGTATATATACAGACTGCATTCTAATAGGCGAACTGTGGTCAGGCACACTACACTCCTAAACCAAATGACAGATGCCACCAAAGCAACTTCTATGGATCTGTCATCAACTTCCCCCAGATTCTCATCACACCATGAGCCAATCAGTCTCACGGAAACTCTATCTTTCACACAAGGGTTTCCAGTCCCCACTCTCGAAGAACCTGCCTTGGAAACTTTTCCCAAACAACACTTTCTCTCGCGTGTATTCAGCAAGGATCCACATCCAGGGTTTTGATCTCTCTCTCTGATGTCCCTTCCCACTGGATTGCCACGTGCATTCAAGCTTTGCCTTTCACACACACTTTCAGATACTCAGCCATGCCAACAGAACACCACTGCTTCACAGGCCTGTAGAAAGGATTCACCTTTTGCTATTTCCTCAGATCTTCTGGCTTCTTGCAAGCCCACTTTACCTTAATTCTGCTCCCCGCAGCTTTCTCTCTTTAATTTGGAGCCTTTAACTTCATTGAACTGTTCTTGTTCCTTGACTTAACTGTCTTCCTGGGGCTTTCTTCTGTCCCTCTCCCTGGTTTCTGGGGAATCTGCTTTTCTTCTGGGAAATCTGCTCTCTGCAGCTCCCACTCTAGTGTCCAGTTTCTTCTGTGCCTCTCTGTGTAACGGTGTTGTTCTTGTGAGTTGTCTGATCTTCTTTTCACGCTGTTTTACTTTTGCTTTTGTTTGCCTTCCTGCACCGGTGCAGGGTTAGCTTTACTCTTTTAAAAAAAAATGAAAAAGAACAAACTGAGCATGTGCGCAGGGCCATCTACTGACCTGAGTACGTGAACATGACCCACTGTACATGTGTGGCCATTCTCCGGCCAGTACATACGCAAGACCTGAAGATTGTAAAAAGGAATGATCTGTGCATGTGAGGCCATTCCAGCAAAGGTGCATGCACAGAAACCACTGAGGCCGACTGGGAACTGTAGTTCACAGTTTCTGAGAGCCCCGAGCTTTGATTTTAAATGGTGAGGGTTTTTTTTCCGTTTCTGGGGTCCATAACACTGTAATCACAAAGTAAAAAAGTAATGCAGTGGGACAGTATAGCCCTTCTGGGACATTCTGAATTAATAAATGCAGAACAAGATAACTTTTCAAGCATTTTTTATAAATGTATCTGCATTTTCAAAATCTAATTTGACAAAGCCTCTTTAATCTGGGGACAAAACACAGACTTCGTCATCTCATAAAACTTGATAACGAAAAGTTAACTATAATTTGGTTTGAAAATTTTATTTATTCATTAGAAATGCTGCAAAGAATCCTGATTTCAGTGGGACTTGGTGGGGGAAGCTCTTCAATGACTGGAGTCAAACCTAGCACAAAGGAAGATGGTTGAGATTGGAGGCCAATAATCTCAGCCCCACGACACCACTGCAGGAGTTCCTCAGGGCAGTGTCCCAGGCCCAACCACCTTCAGCAGCTTCATCAATGACCTTCCCTCCATCAGAAGGTTAGAAGTGGGATGTTCACTGATGATTGCAGTGTTCAGTTCCATTCACAACTCCTCAGATAATTAAACCCTTCTGTGACTGCATGCAGCAAGACCTGGACAATATGTAGACTTAGGCTGCTAAGAAGCAGGTAACATTTATGCCAACAAAAGACAGCCAAACCACCTTCCATTGACATTCAATGGCATTACCATCACTGAATCCCGACTATCAACATCCTGATGATCACTATTCAGAAATTTAGACGGACCAGCCGCATAATTACAGTAGCAACAAGAGTAGGTCAGAGGCTGGAAATTCTGTTGTGAATAACTAATCTCCCAACTCCCCAAAGCCTGTCCACTAACTACAAGACATAAGTCAGGAGTGTGATGGGATACTCTCCACCTCTCTGGATGAATTTAGCTCCAACAAGATTTAAGAAGCTCAACACCATCCGGGGCAAAGCAGATCATTTGATTGGCACCCAATCCACCACTGGTGCACCATGGTAGCAGTGTGTACCATCTACAAGATGCACTGCAGCAACTCACCATGGCTTCTTCAACAACTCATTCCAAATCCATGATCTCTATCATCTAATCAAGGGTCATAGGTGCATGGGAACTCCATCACCTGCAACTTACCTTCCAAGTCACACACTGTTCCGATCTGGAAATATATCATCATTCTTTCATCGTTGCTGGGTTCAAATCCTGGAACTCTCTTTGGAATATCATGTGGGCGTACCTAGTTGCACCACATGGGCTGCAACATTTTAAGAAAGCAGCTCACCACCATCCTCTCAAGGGCAATTCGGGGCTGGCAATAAATTCTGGCCTTGACAGTGACACCATCATGAACAAATGAAAAAATCTTACCTGCACTCAACATGTAAAAAGAGGCAGTGCAGAGGGTGGAGGGGTATGGGGCAGGAGGTTAATATAAAAACAAACTCATCCTTTAGCTCTTCTCCTTTGGATTACCTGATGCAATGCAGGTATCCTCCCTCCCCTCTCCCTCCCACCTCACCTTACTCCCACTCTCCCTGCTCCCAGTGCTGGTTCTCATCCTTCTCTCCCCCTTCTTCTCCTTCACCTCCCCCTCCCATTCCATTGCATCAGTACCAAGGGCAGAAAAGTGTAGTTACAGCCTCACAAGTTTACACAAGCAATGCCCGTTATAAATGTGAACAAAGGAATTTATCATAAGAAAAGCTGACAAGTTTTGCATTCAAATACAAAATAGGTATTTTCACAGTTCCATTCTTTAGATTTCAATCAACTTTAAAAGCATTTTTCCATGTTTAAACATTTTGGTCAAGAGATGACGCAGAATATTGAAATATTACAATGTGATCGGTTTATTTCACTCCTGGCTAGAAATGCACAGCTCACTGTGGTGGTAATAATTTTCAATTTTTTACAGCCATAAAATAAACCTGGTAATACATTAGAAATATAGTTATGCATACTAATTCTACAAAAATGGAATAGGCAGACTTCCGTCTCATAAAACAATGGTTTACACTGTGCTGGTCAACTCTGTGTTAAGCATCAACTGATGTGACGCAGGAGCTCCAGTCTGGCATGGATGCATCTGCCGCATTTGCTGCAGAGGAAGACAGTGGGCTGAAACGGTGCATAATTTGCTGGGCTCTGCTTTCCCTGGCCCCTTTTCTTGGCCAGCTGAGCTTTTCACTTCTGCTCATCTCTTCCTATGCCATTCCAAAGAGTCAGCCTCCAGAGGTCACAACCATCAGCAACTGTCTCCCAGTTGTCAGATATCCGCCATCTTCAAATCTCGCTTGCAGGTGTCCCTGTAATGGGGGTATGGACATCCAGAAGGTCGTGACAGGGTAGCCAGTTCACCATATAGAAGCTCGTTGGGTATACGGCCGTCATCCATCCGGCACAGTTGTCATTGGCTTAGCAATGAGTGTATGTTGATGGAATTAACATGCTTCAGGACCCTTGCGTTGGTGACCCTGTGCTGCCAAGAGACGCTGAGGATACATTGGAGACAGTGAAGGTGGAAACTGTTCAGCTTTTTCTCGTGCCGAGCATACATTGTCCAGGGCTCAATACTGTAGAGGAGTGCACTGAGGACATAGGCTTGGTAGACTCGCAGTTTGCTGTTCTCAGTCAGGTCACTGTTGTTCCCCACACTCTGGCTTGGACAAAATAGCTATAGTTTTTGCTATGTTGTGTTGACTTCAGCACCATGTGACAGATTGCTGGTGATTGTGGAGCCTAGATATGTGAAGCTATCAACAACTTCCAGTGTCACATTGTCAATGCTGGTAGATGGAAGTATGGCAACATCCTGGACCATGACATTTGTCTTTCTGATGCTGATGGTCAAACCAAAATCTTTATGGGTGTGAGAGAGTCTGTCCATTTTGCGCTGAAAGGCGCCCCTTGGTGCTAGTGCTAGTGCAACATCGTCAGCATAGAGCAAATCCCTGATGAGGACTTGGTGTGTCTTTGTCTTGGCTATTAGATGAGAAAGGCTGATCAGCTTTCTGTCAGTTCTGGTATGTAAGAGTAGATACCCTCTGTAGACGACCTGGAGGTATATGAAAGCATCAAAGAGAAGAATATGTCAGAGTGTTGGTGCCAGAACACAACACTGTTTGACCCTACTACATTAAATGAATGCAAAGCATTCGACCATAATTCAACAAACAAATCATGGAATTGGTGCACAACATATTTCTGCAGGTTAGGTTCAATATTTTGCACTTGTTCACCTCAGCAAATAAACACATTGAGTTTTTTTCCAGCACTGCCGATTATATGTTTGAGTGCATATTTTACTGTCTGTAACTTAATGGATGACACTGTTGGAGCTGTTCTTTCTTCAACCAGCTTTGCTATTTGTTGGTTTGGAAAAGTTTCAGCAGTGCTGTGTGGCTAAGCACTTCTGCAAAGTAATCTTCCTACAGCAGCCTCACTTATCAAGAAAATGCAATGCGACAAAGGAGGAGAGAAATAAATGAGAGCAAAAATGCCAAAGGAGACTGTTATTGAGACAATAAAATAAGCAATTTGATCAGGGACAAAAAGGAGGCCACAATAATAATAAAAATTGAGAGATACAAGAACAAATATATAAAGATAAAAAGAATTGAGAAAATAAAGGGAGGCAAAATGGAAATGAAGAAAATTTGGGTGAAAGAATAAAAGTATGAGAATATAGAAGCAATGCCTTAATTGGGCTCATAAGTAAGTGACCAATCTTAGCCAAGAATAGGCAACAGACAAATTAAATATTCCCCATAGAAACGCAAATCAGATGGTGAATCATCTTCTCATGATGCTTCCTATGCTTAGACCTTGCGTTAGTTACTGAGGTCACATTTGGACTGAAGAAGTGATGCATGACAGCTCTATAGAGCTTTGTTTCAATTTAATTTTGGTCTGCTAACGTGTTGTAAGCCAGAAACAATCATAGGATCTGCAGCTGGCTGAAATAAAGCGATTGGCAAAGCAATAATGTGGATAATATGATCAATTGACATTTTTGATAAATAGCTTCTGTCATAAAACATTTTTATAAGAGGTGAGTTCCATAGTACCCATACTTTAAAATAAAGTAAATTGAGTCCTAGAAAAGTCAAATTATGATATATATACATACACACACACACACACACACATATATATATTACACATACATACAATATATATATGTATGTGTGTATATATATGTGTGTGTATATGTATGTATATCGGTCAATATATATAATATAGATGGATTTTAAATTTGATTTTATAAACTACTTGGAAGATAGCACCTGTACAAGCCGGACGGGTTGCACCTGAACAGAGTCGGGACTGCGTTCTTTGAGGGATGTTTTGCTAGTGCTGTTGGGAGGGCTTTAAACTAACTCGGCAGGGGTGTGGGAACCAGGAGAAAATATTAGAGAGGAATACCAGGGTGCACAAAATACTGGGAGAGACAGAGAGCACAAGTATAGGGAATAGTAAGTTAATAGGTGGAGTCGGAGTAAAGGAGAAAGTCATGAAGTCTAAATCAGGGCCACTATGCATATATGTGAATGCACGGAGAATAGTAAATAAGATCGAGGAGTTACAAGCGCAGATTGCCATGTGGAAATACGATGCTGTGGTGATAAGACACCTGGCTCGGGGAAGGGCAGGACTGGATGTTAAATATTCCTGGATACAAGCTGTTCAGAAAAAGTATGAAAGGAAGATAAGAAGGAGGGATAGCTGTATTGTTTAAGGAGAGCGTTGTAGTGCTGGAGAAAGAGGATGTCCCAGAGGGTTCAAGGACAAAATCAATTTGGCTAGAGCTAAAAGGCTAAATTGCAATTCTCGGTGTAGTCTACAGGTCACCAACTAGTAGGAAGGATGTAAAGGAATAAATCTGAAGGGAAATTACAGAGAAATGCAGGCATTATAGAATAGTTATAATGTGGAATTTAATTACCTGAATGTAGATGGGGACAGCGGTAGTGGAAAGGGGCAAGAGTTCCTAGATGTTCAGGAGAATTTTCTACAGCAGTATGTGTCCAGTCCAACAAGAAAGGATGCACTGTTGGACCTGGTTCTTGGAAATGAGGTGGGCCAAGTACATCAAGTGTCAGTGGGGGAACATTTAGGAGATAATGATTATTGTATCATAAGGTTTAGGATGATGGGAGAAAAGGACAATGTGCAATCTAGAGTAAGAATAATTAACTGGGGGAAAGCAGACTTCAAAGGGGCAAGAATGATTTGGGCCAGGTAGACTGGAACCAAAGATTGGCAGGAAAAACTGTAGCTGAACAATAGGCTACCTTCACAGAAGAAATGGTTCGGGCACAGTAAAGGTATATTCCCTCTAAAGGAATAGGTAGGGCAAATAAATCCAGAGCTCACTGGATGACAAAGGAGATAGAAATTAAGATAAAGAAGAAAAAGTGTGCTTATGATAGGTGTCAGGTAGAAAATACAATTGAGAACCAAGCGGAATACAGAAGGTTCAGTGGGGAGGTGAAAAAGCAAATAATAAAATCAAAGAGGGTTTATGAGAAAAGACTGGCTGCCAACATAAAGGGGAATCCCAAAGCCTTCTATTGGCACAAAAATAGCAAGAGAGTGCTAAAAGGAGTAGGGCTGATTAGGGACCAAAAAGGGGATTTACATACGGAGGCTGAGGTGTTAAATTAATACTTTGCATCTGCCTTTACCAAGGAAGCAGATGCTACCAAGGCCATGGTAACAGAGGAGGAAACTCTGTCACTAGAAGGATTCAAAATTGATAAGAAAAAAGTGTTGGATAAACTGTCGGTACTTAAAGTTGACAAGGCACAGGGACCGGATGAGCTGCATCCAAATATTGAAGGAAGTGAGAGCAGAAATTGCAGGCCCACTGGCCATAATCTTTCAGTCTTCCCTAGACTCAGGGGAGGTGCCAGAGGACTGGAGAATTACAAACATTACGCCCTTGTTCAAAAAAGGTTGTAAGAATAAGCCCAGCAATTACAGACCTGTCAGTTTAACTTCAGTGGTGGGAAGCTTCTTGAAACAATTATTTGGGGCAGGATTAATAGTCACATGGAAAAATATGGGTTGTTTAGGAAAAGCGAGCATGGATTTCTAAAGGGGAAACAATGTTTAACTAACTTGCTGGAGTTTTTTGAAGAGGTAACAAAGAGGGTTGAGGAGGGTAACGCTGTTGATGTGATGTACGTAGACTTTCAAAAGGCTTTCGATAAAGTGCCACACAACACTTGTGAGAAAAGTTATAGCTCATGGAATAAAAGAGAGAGTAGCAACATGGATACAAAATTGGCTGAGTAATAGGGAACAGACGGTAATGGTCAATGAAATATTTTCGGCTGGAGGAAGGTTTGTAATGGGGCCCTTGCTCTTCCTGATATATATTAATGATATAGATCTTGGTGCGCAGGGGACAATTTCAAAGTTTGCAGATGATAAGAAACTTGGAAGCATTGTAAACTGTGAGGAGGACAGTATAGAACTTCAAAAGGACATAGACAAGTTGGTGGAGTGGGCAGCTAGGTGGCAGGTGAAGTTCAATGTGGAGAAGTGTGAGGTGATGCGTTTTGATAGGAAGAACATGGAGAGACAATATAAAATAAGGGGTACAACTCCAAAGGGTGTCCAGGAGCATAGGGACCTGGGTGTATACGTACATAGATCATTGAAGCTGGCAGGACAAGTGGAGAGAGCAGCTGATAAAGCATGCAGTATCCTGGGCTTTATTAATAGGGGCATTGAGTACAAGAGCAGGGAGGTTATACTGAGCTTATATAAGACACTAGTTAGACCTCAGCTAGGGTATAGTGTACAGTTCTGTGCGCCACACTATAGGAAGGATGTGAACACATTGGAGAGAGTGCAAAAGAGATTTACACGAATGGTTCCAGGGATGAGAAGCTTCAGTAATGAAGGTAGATTGAAGAAGTTGGGACTGTTCTCCTTAAAGGGGAGAAGGCTAAGAGGAGATTTAATAGAGGTGTTCAAAATCATGAGGGAGCCGAATAGAATTGATAGGGAGAAACTGGTAACTTTTAAAAAGAAATTTGAATTTCCAGTTATGTACTGAAAAGACCATGCAACAAGATTTAACGTTTCAAAGAGAAAAACTTTTACTGTGACAAATATCAGAACAAAACAAGCACTACTAACTATATCTTATAAGCAATTATACTTTAAACCAAAATTCTGAACATAACTCTCCCTGTTCTATTTTTAATTTCAACCAAAAACTGTTTTACATTATAGTTTCTTGAGTGTCCATTTATTTCTCCTGGAACCAAACCAGTGTGTGTCTTAGCTCCCAAGGATTCACTCTGATTCTCCTTAGTTCCTCAGTCTGGCAATTACTTCCATTTTTACACTGTTAACCTCGCTGTAAAAACCAATGAAAAAGTTGCACCTTGTTGAATATACAGTGTAACTGGTTTTTAATAGCATACTTCATAATTACTGTTAAATATCCTCACTGGTCCTCAATAGCTAATTTTATATTTGTGGAATGTCAAATATTTAAAAAGTTTGCTTCTAACATTTCAGCTTCTATCATAATCATTTATTTTGCTATCTGAAAATTTAAAATGAAAGAGATTCAGTGTGTTTAACTTGCTGGTTTTCTGTCTGTGAGAATGCTTTAATGTTGTTGGCTGTTTACCCTGCTTGCTGACATAACTACTGCTGCACTCCTGGAAATCACCTTAATTTGGTGCCAGAATTAAATTGCTGTTAGCAAAGGTGAAATCCATGCTACAGAGATTGCTGGACCTTTTGTGTGCATAATCTTTCAAGGGAAGCAGTGAGAACAGCTGTTTTTCTGCTGACAGCAAAATCTAGTTCATTATGTTTTAGAATCGGAAAGCAAGGGCAGGCAAAGGGAAAATGTAGGTATGTAAGATATTCTATACGTGTTATAACTAATGTCTCAAAAGGATATTAAAGATGATCAGTACCCATTTCAGGTCAAAGTGACAAAGAACTTGACAAGCGTTAAGAATGTTTGACTAGTTCTGCTTTGCATTTTTAACTAGTTTGTTAATGATCTTACACTTCTTGTTAACCGCTAGGGCTGATTTTATTTCACCGACTTCTGTTTTAAAACCATGGGCAGGATTTTCAGGTCGTCAGGCAGGCCCAGGAGTAGCCGGGAAACAGCCCCCCACCCACGATCGGCCCCCGACTGTGATTTCACGCTGGCTGGCCAATTAACGGGGTGGGGGCGGGAGGAGTACGAGCGCAAAAGTCTGCACATGCGCGGGGGAGCTCGCACTGAAAGCTCCGCTGAAGAATTTTAAACCAACGAATAAATTTTTTTTAAATCTGGAAAAAATGGACACCCAGCAGACTCACTCACCTTAACATACATATTTGAAAAATTCTTCCCAAATTTTTTGTTTTTTTTAAATTTAATTACGGAAATCTCATCCCACCCGTGGATGAGGTTTCCTAAAAAATCTGAAGGCCGCCTGGCCAATTTGCCTGCCTGCCAACCATAAGGTTGGAAGGGCAGAGAAAAATTGCACTTAATTACTACTCCATTGGCCTTAATAGGCCTCTTAATTGTCGACGGGCTGCTGCCCACTGTCACCCGCGCCCGCTGACCGAAATGTCGCACGAGTGCATGATGACGTTAGGATGCTCGCCCGACATCATCGTGCACTGTTTCACGATTGGGCATGTTGGGCACACGCCCATATGTCGGGCGGAAAATCCTGCCCCATATATGTAATCCACGTTTCAGAATTGATGCAAATTGCAGAAAAATGGTGAAAATTTGATAAACGGCTGTCGATTAGTTTGCCCTTTGAGAAGGAATATATGCTACTTTTTAAAATTGTGTTCAGCAAAAACATCCTTGCACTTTCTAGCACAGGAATAAGTCATTGCTGTTGAGCCTTTTCTCCTCTGTTATTGTCCCACATTTTACACATTAACTCCTATTGCATGCCCATGATTCTTTAACTCCTTCCTAACCTTTTAAGATACTTAGAGAAGGCAGGAAGATGAAAGGTAAACTCAAGACAGTGACTCGTGCTCAGATGGTCAGAATTCATTTCCTTCCAGGTGTAACTTGAGGGGATGTGTTGGAATATTGCCGCAGAAGTTCTTCTGCTTGCTCTCTCACTAACCTTAGGATTTTCCACACTTGTGATGGAGGGGGGTGGGACATAGAGGATACCTGGCCAAATATGGAAAACAAATAACAGGAATGTGCCATCTTATGTGTGGCCTAGTAACACTGGCTGCTAAGAATGTCTATCTATGCATTTCTGGTGTCCAAGGTTGCCAAGGCATTGCGAAGGACATAACCTTAAAGGATCTATTACAGCTGATGGAATCAACTATGGGGTGGCGTACTGTATAGGCTAAGAGTTTTTTATTTTAAAGAAAAGTCAAAATGTATTTTTTTCAGCCACGGAGCCACTGGCCACACTAAACATTTACAGATTTCTAAGGCCTGTTTGAATGGAAAATTCTACAATCTGTCCGGACTGAAAATGAAGACAAAAATATAGCATGTCTTTATTAGAGAACTTCTCTACATTGAAGATGCTGCACTAGCCACTCGCATAGAAACTCAGCTACAAAGACTCATCGATTGCCTCTCCAGTACCTGTAGATTGTTCTCTCTTACCATAAGCATCAAGGAAACTGTGGTTATGGGACAGGCGGCCATCAATCACTCTAAACCACACTCAACTGGAAGTGGTTAGCAAATTCTGGTACTTTGGGTCCATAGTAACAGACAATCTTACTCTTGATGCATAACTTGATTCATACATAGGGAAGCAGCTACCACCTTTAACTGATTCAGGAAACGTGCAAGTTGACCCTTCGGACCAAGATGCTCGATTATGACGCCTGTGTTCTCAGTGCCCTGTCATACGGCTGTGAAGCATGAATGATTTACACCACTGAAGAAAGCTCAACAATTTTCATCTTCGTTTGCGATGCGTTTTTTGGCATCACGTGGAAGAACAAGGTCATGAATGAGACAGTCTTCTCAAAGGCAAATCTCCCAAGTGGGCATGCACTCATTAAGCAGAGGCAGCTTTGCTAGCTTGAGCACATTCGCAGGTTGGAAGGTGGACACATTCCCAAGGATATTCTGTATGGTAATGTAGCTGGAGCCAGAAGACCAGTAGGATACCCAAAGCTCCACGTCAAGTTGCTTGCAAACACGAGAAGAAGATCCCAAGCATTGATCTTCACACATGGGAGACTCTAGTCAACAACAGGGGGTAAAGGTGACATTACCCATAGGCTGGCATGTGGCACCATGATGATAAGTGGCTACAGCAGCTTGTCAACAGGTTCTAATGCTGAAAACAGCACCCCACAACATTGCCTGATAATCTCCTCATATGTAACACTTGTGGCGCTAGAACATACCTCTCTTGATTGGTCTATTGGCCATCAGCAAAAGTGCACCATAAGAAACTATCCCATCGCTAGTAGATTTGCTGCATGGCCATGATATCCTGTAAACGGAAAGGAGCCGACAGGAAGGTCTGCTACAGCCATGTTCCAAGCCTCACTCTGCCTGGGCTCCCCAACAAGGTTGGGAAGCCCATTTGGATGCTGCCCATATTGTTTAAACCCCAGAAAAGGCACCCAGGACAAGAATGGAGAATTGAAATGGGCAGAAATGCCACCCTGAGGAGAATGCATAAAGGTTCCATCAAACTGGAAAATCCTACTCCAGCTCCTAGCTTGGTTTCTAAAGCATTGCTTGCCATGGGATGGAAGAAATGGAAAGGTTTAGATGTGTATTCATGCAAATTGGATCAGCTGCAAAGAATGCAGGGTATTATTGTGCTCCATATATCAAAGGGAGAGGTGTAGAGTGGTGGGGTGGTGACGTTGTGGGATTAGGCAGTAGTCATATTTTTTCTTTGAGTTAAAAGGTACTATGAATCAAATAAAAACAGAAAATGCTGGAAAAGCTCAGCAGGTCTGACAGCATCTGTGGAGAGAGCAACAAAGTTAACGTTTTGGGTCCATGTGACTCTTCTTCAGATCCGTTGACAATGCGAACGCTCTGAAGAAGTCATACAGACTCGAAATGTTAACTCTATTTCTCTCTCCCACAGATGCTGTCAGACCTGCTGAGTTTTAACAGCATTTTCTGTTTTTATTTCAGACCTACAGCATCTGCAGTAATTTGCTTTTTACCTATGAATCAAATGCTGTGTTCAGTTTCCCTTCAGCACCAAATCCTCTCTGTAGCAGCAACTACTAATACTAAACTCTTACTGCTTACACACTTGGTAGAATTTTAAGCTTGAGTAGAATTCCACTGTAGCTTTCATGGAGCAGGGCTTCAGTCCCTAGACTCTGAGTCATGCTACATTTGAAATCCCATTGATGTCAATGAACCCACTTTGAGGGAGGTGAAAATCCACTGCCTGTAATGGGGGCCAGGAGCTGAAGGCAAAAGGTGATTTTTTTTTGGTTTTAAATTCCCTGCGTAGACCAAATACAATTGATCAATAGATTTCACTCACATTAAATTTTTAATCCTTTTCTGCCTTCCACCAGGACACGCTATTTCTATTGTGCGATGATGCTTGAAAAACATCATGATTTGAGCAGAAAACTGGCTCTACCGCGCCTCATTAGAGAAGACTTTTTACTTATTTCTCAAGTACATTCTTTCCAGAGCCTTTAGATACTGAAATTATTTCCAATGAAGGAGCGGGGGCTGAAAAGAACCTTACTTAAGGCTTTTAAGTGATTGGAAGCAGAATGGAGGGACAGGGCATGACTGCAAAGCCCTCTGTATTGATGAGCACTTCAAGGCCTTACTGCTATTTGACTGCTGCTTGCCTGACACTGAAAAACCATCCAGTCAGGGAATGAAAAGCCTATTTGCTTTGCAATTGGTGTGGGAAAGCGCATGAAGTTGGATGTTTCAATGCTGGAAGCATGGGCTTGGAGGTGGGCGATCACGTGATGAAACATCCCAGAATATATCCAAGTAGAGTTGGTAACCCTAACAACAGTCCCAATAAACGTGGGGGGAGGTAGGGAGGACCCCAATCAGGTATGCTTTATCATCCAAATTGTCTGCTATTCTCTACTGTCTTCCTGCCTGCTTTGAAGTGGGATTGCAGAAGAGAAAGTCAATCCATATCTTGGTTTTTATCGCATTTGAGTGAAAGCGTCAGGGATTATTACAGGGTTTTGGATGAACAAAAGGCAAATGTTAGTGCAAACATTCAAGATATTATCTAAGATAAAAACAGAAATACTAAAAGCACTCAGCCAGCCAGGCAGCAGAGAGACATTTCAGGTCATTGAACTTTTGTCAAACTAAACTGAGATAGTTGCTCAGAGATATGCCTGTGAAAGCAGGTTTTAGGAAATGCGCGATCAAACACAAGGAGGAAAACAGATAGCAGTGAAGATGAACAAGATTAGAAAAAAAAAGGCACAAGGAAATCTCATCAAATAGAAGTCCAGAAATGCTTCAAAACGGACATTCCCGGGAGAAAAATGTTAGTGAAATAAACAAATGAAGCAAACTGTTGCAGATGCTGAGACTCGGAAGGTATAACAGAAAACGTTAGAAACTCTCAGCAGGTTCATCAGCACCTTGGTAGAGAGAAATGGAAGGTTAATGTTTCAGGTTGATGACGTTTAGCCACAGAAAATGTATGATCAATTGCAAGAAGGGAAACAGATAGTAGTCTAGGTGAACAGGGTAAAAGTGCAAAATTCAAGATATAATAGTGTTCTTTCCGTGCATTGAACTCTACAGAACACTGGAATGAGGAGAGAACTGGAAAACTAAATGTATAAGCAGCTACAACAATTAGGGTGAGAAAAACACAAATCTCTTTTCTAATTCCAAATGAGAGGCAACAGCTCTTAATTTTAATAATTCAGCAAGAGATCAAATCCTTTGCATGTGCATCAACAAAATAATTACATTTATTGCAGATGTTAAAGGATACATAAGTAAAGGGAAAAAACGCAAGGCCATGTACTAACCTCTCCAATGCCTCTGACTGAGGTTCATGCAGTTCATGGACTCCTGCTGTGTTAATACATATTTAATTGAATCAAATGCAATTTATTGTCCTATGCAAAGCAAAATTAAAACACTGCTTAAATCAAATACTAATTTAAATGGTGATTCTAGATTGAAAGTCTTCTGGTTACTTAATTCAATAATTTTATTAACTTCAGACAGCCTCCACTGGACTGACTAAAAGCCAGCAACATCTCCTCTAAGGAGATGTCAGCTTAAATTATTATTTGATGTAATAGCGCCATGCTAGCTGGTCACAAAGCGGAACTGATGACTCAAAAAGATACCTGCAGGAGTAATACAGGAATGGAATGAGTTCAATTACATTAATACTTATAATAGGGTCGAAGTCATATTGAGACTAGTTAACGATGATGGATAAAATTTTACATTTACATATTTCTGCTTTTTGAGGCTATCATTTAATGAAGTTGGTTTGCTGTATCATTTATATCAGGTGGCAATCAGAAATAAATTTCTGTGTATTAACAGCCTTATGAAAACATTACAAAAAGGATAAAACAAAACTGTCTCAAACACTATGACCGGGATTTTCCATTCCAGGCCTAAGTTCCGTGGATGGGGCGGAAACCGGGAGTGTTTCCCACCGCGGAGGCTCTTGGGGATTCGCGTGATGCTGTTCTAATTAATTTTGCAGTTAGGGGTTTCCCCACATATTGCAGAGCAGGCTGGATGACGCACGCCCCGCCCTCATATCCAGGCGGCATATTTAAAAGGCACCTGGACATCAACTTCTTTCTCGCTGAAAGGGGCAGATGGCCCGCCGATCCCAGGGAACTCCAGCCCCCAAATTTAGTGACACTTCCCTCGAAGGGCTGCTCAATGCAGTGAAGGCAAGGAGGGGCATCCTCTACCCCAAGGATGGAAGGAGGAGGCCGAGCCGTGTGACCCACTCTGCATGGGAGGAAGTCTCCAGTGTGGTCAGTGACCACGGCCTCCACCGGAGGACTACCATGGAGGGCTGGAAGTGGATGAATGAGCTCATCTCTGCCGCCAGGGTAAGTGAACCCTCAACTGCTCACACTCAGTTCACTGAATGGTACAGGGGATATGGGCCTCAGTGGCAAGGGCACCGTACATGCGGCCCATGCATAAAAAAGCTACTCAAGTGATAAGGCGATGGTCATAGCCCCATTGCAGTCCATCTAGTCTGCAGGTGGAAAGGCCACTGCAGGTTGCCGACCCTTCCACACAGAGCTCAGATGCCTCATTTTAACCTTCACCATCCCTTCCTATCACCTCAATATGCCCCAGGACTCAGCAGTAGACACCACAGACCCCTCCCTCTGAAATCCTTTCCCCTCTTTCCGCCCCTCCCATGCCTGTTCACACCTGCACAGCCCCATTCCCATTCCCGCCTGCATACCTGTACCCACCCCCCACCAACCACCCGCACTCCAATATAGTCCTTCCCACCCTCCTACTCCATACCAGCTCACCCATTCCACGACCCCCGCAACACCTCTCTCTTTCCCTTACCACCCCCAACCTCCACTGCCTCTAGGCCTCTACATCCACCCCACCTCTTCATAACAAAAACAGAATTACCTGGAAAAACTCAGCAGGTCTGGCAGCATCGGCGGAGAAGAAAAGAGTTGACGTTTCGAGTCCACATCTTCATTCCTCTCCATTCATATTAATTGCTATAATTATTTATTTATTGCTTATTTCTCTTCATTTATTCCCCCTCCTCACCCAACAGTGCCTCATGCAGCGAGAAGATCCATGTCCTGGAAGTTCCTGCAGTGAGAAGATCCACGTGGTTAGTGCTCCACCCCGCCAGTGCTTCACGTGTTGCTCCAGGGTCCACGATCGCTGGAGACCTCCATCTTCCAATCTCCGCAAACTGCCCCAGGCTGCATTGCAGGTAAGCTCAATATGTCCATGTGTTCCCGACCGGTGTGATATCCCGCTGGCAGTGCAGAAAATTAGACAGGAGGGACGATTCCGGTCGGGCCTTCATCTGAATCCCATTAACAGGATGTAAAACGGTTTCACGCCGGCCTCAGAAACAGTGACCCACCGTGACAGCCGGGGGTGCAGGTTCCAGCCATCACTTCACACCAGCGGGAAACCGATTTTCCAGCTCCCACTGCAATGCCCCCCTCGCCCGCCTTCAAACTGGCCACTGTTGGGACTGGAAAATCCCGACCTATATTATACCTAAATTGTTCAATATATTCATATTGTATTTTCACAGATGTACTGAATGAGTAATGTTATGTTGTAAAATTACTAACACAGTTTTGATGACATCTCTGGAAACAGAAGTTTCATGTTCCACCTGATGAGATTGCCTTCACAATCCATTGCAATATCTGTGTATAAAACATGCCCTGGAAACTGGGCAAATCCTCTCAACAGATAATAAATTATTTACGGTCAGTTACCACATTTTATGCACAAGAGGGACATGTATTTGCTCATTAGATTGCTATTACTGAACTGTTATTACAATAAGAGCTTACAGTAACTTGCTGCGAATGGCTGCCATTCGTTGAATGAGATGAGCACAGCTTTCACTGACACTTACAGCAGTGGTATTCCGCCATAGCAAAGTACTAGAGTATTTTCAGCCATCAGCTGGTGGCTGGCGTGTTTGGTGGCCTGAGCAGACAATATGGTGAGATGTCTAGAAGTCAGTTTCACAACGTTGTGGAACCAGTTCACGATTGTCCGCTCAGCCCACCAATGGTGGGCCACATTTCCACCATCGGACATTAGGAGCCTCATTGTAATACATTTGCATATCATTATAACCCTGCCCCGCCGGAATCATCCCCCACCCGCCCCCCAGCTGGATCGTCCGCCCACAGTGGCATGATTGCACGCTGATGTGTTTTACAACAGCATATATAAGGCGTATATAACACTCCTTTCAAGTGAAGCAGCATTTCACTTGCACGTCCCTCGATTTACTCTACTGCATTCGCTGCTCCCAATGCGGTCTCCTCTACATTGGAGAGACCAAACACAGACTGGGTGACCGCTTTGCAGAACCCCTTCGGTCTGTCCGCTAGCATGACCCAGACCTTCCTGTCACTTGCCATTTCAGCACACTGGCCAGACGAGGCAGGCCTGCTCAGGAAGCCCTCATAACTGTTAGATTTGTGGAGGATGATGACGACATACAGTGAGGAGACAACATAGGTCCTCACATCACATCTATGAATATTTGACTGCAGTCTGGCTTATGGCAGCTCATATACCCTCTGTGATAATCCTCCTGTCATGGAAGCACAGTGGAGACCCTAGTGGTCACTTGATTGCGGGAGGATGATGACGGCATACAGGAGGACTCCATAGATCTTCACATTGCCTCTGTGAATGTTTAATTCCTGTCTGGTCGAGGGCAGTTCGCATGCGCTCTGTGACCAGGGTCATATCATACAGACACAGCCATGAAGCTTTAAAAACACCTGATCCTTTGTCTGCCTTCAGCACCTGACTCCTTCAGGAGCATAGTGTCACTGGTCACCGATACTGAAGAAGCTGGCAGTGAGTAAGATGCCAGTGAATATGTGATGGCCTGTGAGTTTAGAGTGATAAGATGGTTGCCTTACCCTGGCAGCACAGGTGAGATCATTCATCCTCATTCTGCATTGGATGGCCAGCCTCTTTGGTGCAGCAATGGCACGGATCACCCCTGCCATCACCTACCAAGCTGGAGTGACCTCCTGTGGCTAGAGCGGGAGTAGAGGACATCACGGCGGGCCTCTGAAGTGTTCAAAGGGTGTCCCAGGGACACGTCACTAAACCGGGGGCTGCAGTCCACTTGCCTTTCGAGGCCATGTCTTCTGTGCAGCAGTCCTGGACTGGAAGCACAGATCAAGTATCCATTATCTGAAACCCTCGGGGGCCGATTGCATTTTGGATTTCAGATCATTTCAGTTTTTGGATGTCGCGTATAATCTTACATTACAATAGTTTAGGCCTAGGCTAGCTATAGTCCAAAGTAAATAAAATGGCTGGAAAAGTAAGATGTATCATTGAATAATAAATACATGGTATCTGTAATTTTCTTTTTGACATTTCACCACCAAAATCACAAGGTAATCAGTGCAGACAAACAACTAGAGTTACCGCGCTAAAGGTCGAAGAGGTTCAAAAAAAATGTGGTTTTTGGATATGTTCAGTTTTCAGATTTACAAATAAAGGATACTTGACCTGTACTGATATGGGCTTTTACAGTATCATATTCAAACAGTTTTATATGTTACCTTGTGTTGCAAATATTGCCTGCAGGCTCTGTCAGGAGCATTGCAATAGTATAAGGAAATCTTATTTTTCAATCATTTATACAACATATTAAAGTAACACTAGGTGCAAATGTAGGTGAGGGGATTGTTTACAAACATATTTTACAGTCTTTACCGTTAATTTTAAAAACAAACTCATATAATAAAAGTAATTAAGGATCGTAACATAAAATCCCAACTGTCAAGAAAAATCAGTTAGAAAATAATATTACAAAGGCAATGTACTGCGGATGCTGGAAATTTGGAATATAAACAGAAAATGCTGGAAATACTTGGCAGTAATGTTCCCTATAAGTTGTGTGCGTGTGTGGCCGTGGGGAAGGTAACGTGCAGGCTGCTTGCTGTCCCCTTTAAGATTCAGCATGTGCATGACCATCCCAAAAATTTTTAAAGGTAGTGTGCACTGAATTGAACTGACTAAAAAAAAATCTAGTGGGGACTAGTGCAGGTCAGGCGGGATCTTTGGAGAGAGAAACAGAGTGGGGAATTTTAACCCTCAAGAAACAGGTGTGTTTGGGTCAGGTGGGAGGTTAAAGTCTTAAAGATCTGAATCCTGACCTCAACCCAATTCCAAAACACCCACTTCAGGATTTAACAGAGGCAGGATGTAACCCAATGAATTTCCAGGAAACTTGATAATCCAGAATTAAATTTTGGAAGGTGGATAAACATGAGGCAATGCAGCCTCGTAATACTTAAATTGCGAATGGGTCACATGGGAACAAGTAAGCTGCCCATTTACAATTTAATTATCATGAGACCCCGTGCCTCATGTTTATCCACATTCTAAAATTTAACTCTGGATGATTGGGTTTCCCGGAAATTCATCGGCTACAGCAAGGTGAAGGACTGCAGGAACCAGGAAGTAAGTGCCTTCCCACTTGCTGCTGAATCCTGTGTATCTGCCTCACCAATCCTTGGCAACCAGATGCCCCCCCCACCCCATCCATATCCTTCTGATCAACCCCAATTTCCCCCCAGAGGCCTCTTTCCCACCCCCTCCCACCCATAAAGCCTTCACCCATGCCCCCACCGGGACCTGATCGCCTCTCTTGAGGCCTCCTATCTCCCCTGTGAGGCTTCTAATCTCCCTCCCCTGAGGTCTCCAATGTACCTCCAAACACCACCACCTCTCCCAATATCCCACCCCCTCCTTCTCCCTCCCCACAGTTTTACCCCCGGAGAGTTCGATTTCTACCCCCTGGTGTGGTCTCCACTAGCCCAGGGACATCTATCTTCAGCCCCTAAACTCCACAGCATGCAGAGGAAAACACCAACTTCAGAGTTTCCCACACACTACCAGGATTCCCCAATCCTGCAGGTCAAAAAGTTACAGCTGTCCCCAGAGTTTGAATTCGGCACTTTAAAGCTTTCAGGACTCAGCATCAAGTTCAACAATTTCAGATCATAACCACAGCCTATTGTTTTAACAGCAGCCATTGATAATAATTCTGCTATTGCTACTTTCACCTCCTCTTGCCCAATCTTTGACTTCTTTTTTGTCTCATTATGACCCACTATAGCCCTTTGTCATTTTATCATAACCTGCCTGCCTTCCACCCTATCACAGGTCTTGCCTTTTGTTCTTTCCCCCCCCACCCCCTACCCATCAGTCCCTTTCCCTGTTCTCCCTTAAAAAAACTGTTACATCTATCATTTTTTTTATCCATTCATGTGATGTGGGCATCACTGGCTAGGCCAGCATTTATTGCCCATCCCTAATTGCCCTCATCCAGAGGGCATTTTTAAGAGTCAACCACATTGTTGTGGATTATGGAGTTACATGTAGGGTAGGCCAGACCAGGTAAGGACAGTCAGATTTCCTTCCCTAAGAGGTATTAGTGAACCAGATGGGTTTTTATAACAATCAGCAATGGCTTCATGGTCATCATTAGACTTTTAATTCCAGATTTTTATTGTATTGAATTCAGTAAATGCCACCATCTGCCATGGTGGGATTTGAACCTAGGTCCTGATCCTGGGACTCTGGATTATCAGTCCAGCAACAATACCACTACACCACCACCTCCCTCTAATCCGCTCCAGTTCTGATGTAAGGTCATCAATCTGAAACGGCCAGACCTGCTGAGTATTTCCAGAATTTTCTGTGTTGTAGAAAATAGTATTAAAGGCTGTACAAGCATACCCACTAATTACAATATTAAATCATCAGTTCCCTGGGTATTATATGGCCAAACCCGATAAGGTCAGTTTAAATTGGTGGAATGTTAATCTCAAACGTAAAATTGATCTTTCAGGACAAATGCACATTGGAATGTATAGATTGAAACATTTAAAAAGAAGCCCATCTTAATGATGAAAATGAACTTAATGGAAGAATTTGAAGGTTATTTGCGTAAGCAAAACACACTGAGCAGTTTGTGCACCTTTTGAAGTAAAGTCTTGCATTGAGTTCCATCCTAAAATACTAACCTTTAGTAACCATAATGATTTGCAGTCTAACTGACATTTTTGTCGTTATGCTGAGCCTGTGAAGAAAAATGAGCAAATGGCTGGCTGTATTAGCTGTCACCTTACATTGGACAGGTTATTCACAATTTTCCTATTGCAGCATTAAATTGATTCCCGCAAGCTTTTTCATTAAGTACGTTCATAAATGCCTCAAAAAGCCAAATGTTTGACCAATTATTTTATCTGTGGCACACTGTCAGCATTAAATGACTTTGGAGATTATTTTAAGGTTAATTCTTTGCCTCGTTGGTCATCTATACTAACTAAATTGTAATTCATTTTAATGGCACTTGCAAAGTACACAGTTGATTCTGAGTAATGCAGTGCTTTTGCAAATGATCTGAAACTAGCAACTAACATGTTTTTCAGTTTAATAGACAGGCATCATTAACGGCACAATGTTCCAAAACATTATTTATTTCCATCATTATTGAAAATTTTAATAATGTTTACTTAAAATATCTATTATTTAAATATTTTTTACGAATTGACAGCATGGAATCAAAAATAAATTTGATGACAATTTGTATTTATGAAAAACTGCCAAATCTGCAAATGATTGTATACAATTAAGAGTCATTGCTGTGGGTCTGGAATCACATGTAAGCCAGACAGACCAGGCAAGATGGGTTTTATGGTAATCAATAATAATTTTTATGGTCACCATTACTGAATCTAGTTTTCAATTCCAGATTTTATTGATTGGATTTAAATTCCAGCAGCTGCCACAGTGGGACTTGAACCCTTGCCCCCAGAGCATTAGCCTGGCTAATTAAACTTGTTTACCCATTTCACATGGGGGGAGTCAGTGGTGTAGTGGTAATATCACTGGACAAGGAATCTAGAAGGCCAGTCTAATCCTCTGGGGTGGGGGGATGAGTTCATGTCCTACCATAGCAGCTGTTGGAATTTAAATCCAATTAATAAAACCTGGAATTGAAAACTAGATTCAGTAATAATGACCAATTATTATTGATTGCCATAAAACCCTGGTTTGCTTGTTTACATGTGATTCCAGACCCATAGCAATGGCTTTTAATGGTCTCTGAAATGGCTGAGCGAGCCATTCAGTTCAAGGGGAATTAGGGATGAGTGACAAATGCCGGCCTTGCAAACAAAATGACACCATTAAAAAAAAGTATGTAACTGTTCAGAAAGGATAGGGAAAGATAAAAGGGAGGGGAAGTGGCAGCATGGATTGGGGGAAATATTGTAGTGCTCAAAAGGGAGAATGTGCTTGAGGGAGCAAGGACTGAATCTATTTGATTTGAGAAGGAAAAGGGGATAATCATAGTACTGGGAATATTCTGTACACATCCAGATAATGAGAGAGATAGAGGAACAAATTGCAGAGATTTGTAAAAACTGTAGGCTGGTAATATTGGGAACTTTAATACTCAAATGTCAATTGAAGTAGTGTTAGAGTAATGGGAAATCGGGATGAAATTTCTGAACTGTGTTCAGGACTAGCATGTTCTCAGTCCAATCAAGAAGGAAGCATTGTTGAATCTGATGCCAAGAAAAATGTGGTAGACCAAGTGTCTGTGGGGGAGCACTTGGGTAAGACTGGTCACTGCATCATAAGGTTCAGATTAGCAATGAAGAAGAGAAAGGAACAATCTAAAGTAGAACTGCTAAATTGGAAGAGGGCAAACATTAATGGGATGAGAGGGTACCTAACCAGAGTAAATTGGAACCAAACTTTGACAGGAAAATCTGTAACGGAACAATGAGTTTTTAAGGAAGAGATGTTTTAGGTACAGGTTTAGGTAAATTCTAACAAGAGGGAATGGCAGGGGAACAAAAACCAGGGCTCTTTGAATGATAAGAAAGATAGAGAACATGATGAAACAAAAAAAGAGAGTGTATTATGCATGTCAGGTGAATTCTTCCAGGGAGAACCAGGGAAAATATAATATGTTGAGAAGGGAACTGAAGAGAAAAATAAGCCTGGCAAAGAGATACTATGAGAATAGAATGGCAGTAAACATAAGAGGTAATCCAAAAGATCTTCTACTGGCATGTAAGTAGTAAGCAAATAGTAAAAGGTAGAATGGGCCCTATTAAGGACAAAGAAGATGGTATATGTTTAGATGCGCAAGGCAAGGCTATAATACTTAATGAGTACTTTGTATTGGTGTTTACTAAGGAAAAGGATGGTGACAAAATATTAGTAGGAGCTGTGATTGTAGAGGTAACGGATGGGATGAAAAATGATGGGCAGGTGTACTGGAAAAGCTAGCTATGCTTAGAGTGGATAAGTTGTCTGTTCTGGATGGCTTGCATACCAGGCTGCTGAGCAAAGTGTGAGTGGAGATGGAAGAAGGGCTTGCCATAATCTTCCAATCGTCCCTAGATACCGGAGAGATGCTAAAGGTTTGGAAAGTGGCAAATATGACATCCTTGTTCAAGAAAGGTTATAAGAAAGGGTTTTCATTGTAACTATGGGATGGTCAGTTTAACATCAATGGTGGGTAACGTTTTGGAAACAATAATCAGGGGAAAAATGAACAGGCACTTGGAGTAGTTTGAGTTAATTAAGGAGAGCCAGCACAGATTTGTAAAAGGCAGATCATGCAATTGAATTTTTTGATGAAGTAGCAGGGAAAGCTTTGAAGGGAGTGCAGTGAATGTTGTCTATATGGATTTTAAGAAAGCATTTGACAAACTACTACTTAAAAGGCTAGTTAACAAAATTGAGACTCATATGAGGGTCAGTGCCAGCTTGGATAAGGAATTGGCTTAAGGTCAGAAAACAGCAAGTTGTGGTAAATGGGTGCTCCTCAGGCTGGACGATGAAGACAGTGGTGCTCCCTAAGGGTCAATGCTAGGACCACTTTCTTTTAGACATATATAAATGACTTGGAATGTTGGAATACAGAGTAAATTTCAAAATCTGCTGATGATACCAAATGTAGAGATGTGGCAAGCCGTGAGGATGATACTAATGGACTACAGCAGGACATAGATCGAATGGGCAGAGAGTTGGCTGATAGAATTTAATACAAAGGAGATAATGCATTTTGGCAGAAGGGATAAGGAGAGGCAATATATACTTAAGGGCACAGTTCCAAAGAGTGTGCAGGGGCTGGGGATTCATGTACATAGATCTTTGAAGTGACAGGACATATTCAGAGAGTAGTTAGCAAAGCATATGGGACCTTGGGCTTCATAAATAAAGGTAATGGGCCGTAACTTCCAACTATCATTGAAAAGACAGAAAGAGATGCAGGAAGTAGGGCCAAAATCTTACATTGATCGGGCGGGTGCACGCCTGACCCAAATGCAAATTAAATTGCGTGAAATGACGTCGGGCATGCGTCCCAACGTCATCGCGCACGCAAGCAACATTGCAGTGGGTGGGAGTCGGAGCCATGCCCGCCGACAATTAAAGGGCCAATTAAGACCATTTAAAACCCTATTGTCCATGATTTTACGTTGCTTGTGCAATTTCACACTCATCGCACAGGCAAAACAGGCAGGCAGGTAGCCCGTTTTTAACGAAACCTCATCCAAGGGTGGGATGAAATGCCTGGGGTGAAATATCATAAAGAGAGTTATCTGGGGACTGATGTTTTCTGAATTCAGCTGTCAGGTGCTTGAATGTGCTGCATAGACACAGTTTGCTGCATCTTTTTCTTCTCATTTAATTTGTACAGGTCCGCAGCTCCCTGAGGCAGCTCCACAGCAGCTAGAAGCGCCCGCCCGCACCATAACTTCTGTCAGCGCCCATCCTCTTCCCACCCCCTCGGTAGCACTGAGGCTTTCATAGCGCACGTTTCATGCTGGGTGGCCATTAATTGGCCAGCCGGTGTGAAATTTCATTTGGGGGGGCCGATTGCGGGCAGAAGCACATTTCGCATCCGCTTCTGGGCCTGCCGACTTGGCATGAACGCCAAATGTGAAATTCAGGCCTAGAGGAAATAAATGCATACTTACTTGTCCTTGAAAATTGCGCTGACATTTCTGATTGCCAGAGCTGCTTGGGGCCTGCATCGAAAGAGCCCTCACAGACCCCAGCAAAGTGCAGCTCCAGCAGATTCAAAGAGGCCGTTTTTATTGGAGGGCAGAGAGGATGGAGGGGCGGGGATTGGAGGGCAGGGGTGGTAGGGGGAGGATCGGAGGTGTTGGAGGGAGTCAGAGGTTGGGGGGGTGGGGTGGGGGGAATCAGAGATTGGGAGGGGCAGGGTGTTGAAGGGGTGAGGGGGTCAGAGATCAGGAGGGTGGCGGGGTTGGAGATCAGGGGTGTCAGGTCAGGCCCGCGGGGGCAATCGGAGGTCCGGAAGGTGCGGGCCCATGGGAGGGGGGAAATCCTTGTGGGTTGTGGTCGGGGGTGTGGAGGGAGTCCCGTGGGGGTTAGTCTGGGTGTTTAAAATAGTTACCCAGAAGATAGAAGAAGCTTTAATTCTTCTGGGTAACTATTGGTGTAACCCTGGCAGAACAATCCAAATTTTGCGATTTAAATCGCATTTTCTGATGGTTCCCAGCACAGGGTAATTGTCCAGAGGAAGTATGCATTTCTGGGCAATTGCCATGCAAACCATTGCCTGGGAACTTCCGAGAGGGATTCCCTAATGCATCTTTCGGGAACCCCCCAAATCCAATGCTGGGGATTTCGGAAGTTATGGCCCATTGAGTACAAAAACAGGGGAGTTAAGCTGAACCTTTCTAAAGCTCTGAATAAGCCACAGTTAGGTATTGTGTCCAGTCCTGACCACCACACTTTAGGAAGGATGTAGGGGTCCTTGAGTGGGTGCAGAATGATTCTAGGGAAGAGGGAATTTAATTACAAAGTTAGGTTGGAGAAGTGGGGTTGTTCTCCTTGGAGCAAGGAGATTGAGGGAAATCTGTTGGAGGTGTAAAAGATTCTGATAGATTTAAAAAGATAGCCGAAGAAAAGCCGTTCCCATTGGCTGATGATATAAGGACAGGGGGATACATTTAAGTTTTTAGGCAAGAGATATGGGGGAATGTGGGGAAGTATTTTTTAACGCAGTGAGTGGTAATGATTTGAAACTTGCTACCTTCGAAAGTGGGGGAGGTGGTGGTGATCAATGATTTAAAATGGAAATTAGACATGCAACTGAGGGACTAAACTTGCAGGGCTACAAGGATAGAACAAGGGAATGGGATTGTTAGGATTGCTCCACAGAGTGCTGGCATGGGCTCAATGGATCAAATGGTCACCTTCTGTGCTGTAATGATTGCATGACTATGACTTGATTTTAAGTATCTCCTCCATTCTCAAATATTATTTTTCTTTCTTTCTTTCTCTCCTCACACTATAATTATGCAACCTCCACTTCCTCAAATCAAAGACAATCCTCCAATGCACCTTTTTCAGGAACACTTGAGATTCTGTGCAAGGCAAATTTCCCCTTTACTTGGAAACAACTGTAAATTGAAACATTGAAAGCTTTGTAGTTTCCATCCATGCAGTGCACATTTATTATGACTTGTTGTAATATGGCACCTCATATTAGCTTCATTTTTAATCCCACTTTCTGAATCCCATCCTTAATCTTGTGAATCTTGCAGCCTGTAAATAATGGGAAGACAATCCTGCTCAAAAAGCCTTTTGGAGTGAATAAAGGTGCACTGTTCCGTTTTGCCAATGTATAATTAGTCTGCTCCTCCATTATATTTGGGTCAAATTTTTACAATTTACAGGAAAATGGTCGACTCATAATTTCTTTGTATTACAAGCTTTTTAATTATTCATTGACTAATTTAATCTAAACAAAACAATAGAAAACAATTAACAAAATCACTGGCTTTACACAAAGTGTTATATCACTAATTATTTTGGTGTCCCTTGGCGGAATGTGGCAGTGTATTGATTACATTTAGTGTGCTCAGCATTTTAAGCCAGTTACTTGGGAAACATGTTATGCTTTAGATCAATAACTCTACCCAATGGAAATAAATGCTAATAAATGTTACACACCCTGGCATTGCGTCAGAATTATACGCGGGTAATGTATGTATTCATCTAGAGACAGAAGCATCTAAATCCAAAGAATTAACATACATTTATTCTTTTTTCAGATGTTGATTGACCCACTGTGTGTACTCAGCAGTTTCTATTTCTTTTTAGCATGTTGTAATCATCTAGAAATGCTTGTAATTATCATTACAAAACTTGCGTTTCTATAGGTCTATAGCATAGTGATTCATATGCATTTGAAGTGAAATTTTGACAAAAAGTTGACACTGTTATAGATATGGAATCACTATCTGCTTGCAACAGTGATGTTATCAGAGTACCATAAAATGTCTATGAAGATATCTAGTGAATTTATCTGGAATATACTTTTTCTTATTCTTTCACAGGATATGGGCATCACTAGCTGGGCCAGCATTTATTGTCCATCACAAATTGCCTTTGAGTAGGTGGTGGTGAGCCGCATTCTTGAACTGCTGCAGACTGTACGTACACCACAGTGATGTTAGGGAGGGAGTTCCAGGATTTTGACCCAGCGGCAGTCAAGAAACAGCAATATAGAACCAAGTCGGGATGATGTGTGGCTTGGAGGGAAACTTGGTGGTGCTCTCATGCATAAGTTGCCCTTGATCTTCTAGGTGGTAGAGGCCAAGGATTTGGAAGGTGGTGTCTAAAGAGCCGTAGTGAGTTGCTGCAATGCATCTCCTGACATTGTGCGTCAGTGGTGGATGGAGTGAATGTTTAAGCTGTTGGATGGGGTGCAAATCAAGCGGGCTGCTTTGTCATTGATGGTGTCAAGCTTCTTGAGTGTTGTTGGAGGTGCACTCATCCAGCAAGCGGTTAATAAGGGGTGTGCGAGGAGACAGACAACTATGCCAGAGTGAGACGGAGACCAAGTGAGTAGCGAATTGCGCTCACGTGGGAATTCAGTGCATGGGGGAGAGAGGTGTGGTATACATAGGAATTATTCAGTGGTGGGGCAGCTTCTAGAAACAATTATTCGGGATAGAATTAATAGTCACATGGAAAAACATGGGTTGATTAGGAAGAGCCAGCATGGATTTCTTAAGGAAAAATCGTGTTTAACTCACTTGCTGGAGTTTTTTGAAGAGGTAATGGAGAGGGTTGATGAAGGTAATGCTGATGATGTAGTGTACAAGGATTTCCAAAAGGCATATGATACAGTGCCACACAACAGACTTGTGAGAAAAATTATATCTCATAGAATAAAAGGGACAGTAGCAATGTGGATATAAAATTGGCTGAAAAATAGGAAACAATGACTAATGGTTAATGGATATTTTTCAGGCTGGAGGAGGTTTGTAGTGGAGTTCCCCAGGGGCCGATATTGGGACCCTTGCTTTTTCTAATATATATTAATGATCTAGATCTTGGTGTGCAGGGGACAATTTCAAAGTTTGCGGATGAAACAAAATTTGGAAGCATTGTAAACTGTGAGGAGGAAAGTGTAGAACTTCAACAGGACATAGACAAGTTGGTGGAGTGGGCAGATAGGTGGCAGATGAAGTTCAATGCGGAGAAGCGTGAGGTGATTCATTTTGGCAGGAAGAACACCGAGAGACAATATAAAATAAGGGATACAACTCTAAAGGGTGTGCAAGAGCAGAGTGACCTGGGTGTTTATGTACCTAAGTCATCTAAAGGTGATGGGACAGGTGGAGAAAGCAGTTAATAAAGCATGCAGTATCCTGGGCTTTATTAATAGGGGCATAGAGTACAAGAGCAAGAAGGTAATGCTGAACTTGTACAGGACAGTAGTTAGACCTCAGCTGAAGTATTGTGTACAGTTCTGGGTGCCACACTTTAGGAAGGATGTGAACACATTGGAGAGAGTGCAGAAGAGCTTTACAAAATTGGTTCCAGGGATGAGAAATTTGTTATGAAGATAGATTGGAGAAGTTGGGACTGTACTCCTTGGAAAGGAGAAGGCTAAGAGGAGATTTTCTCGGTGTTCCAAATCATGAGGGGGCTGGATAGAGTAGATAAGAGGGAAAGTGTTTCCACTCATAAAAGGATCGAGAACGAGAGGGCACAGAATTAAAGTGATTTGTAAAAGAAGCAAATGTTAAGTGCGAAAAAGCTTTTTCACACAGCGAGTGGTTCGGGTCTGGAATGCACTGCCTGGAAGTGTATTGGAGGCAGGTTCAATCAAGGCATTCAAGAGGACGTTTGATGATTATTTGAATAGAAACAATGTGCAGGGTTACGGGCAAAGGGCAGGAGAATGACATTGATTCATAATGCTCATTCAGAGAGCCAGTGCAGACAAGATGGGCCGAATGGCCTCCTTCTGAACCGTAATAATTCTGTGATTCTATTCCAGCACACTCCTGACTTGTGTCTTGTAGATGGTGGACAGGTTTTGAGGTGTCAGGAGGTGAGTTACACACTGCAGAATTCCCAGCCTTTGATGTGCCCTTGTAGCCACAGTATTTATATGGTTGGTCCAGTTCAGTTGCTGGTCATGGTAACTTCCAGGATGTTGATAGTGTGGGATTCAACGGTGGTAACCATTGAATATCAAGGGGAGATGGTTAAATTCTCTTTTGTTGGAAATGGTCATTGTCTGGTACTTGTGTGGGGTGAATGATACTTGCCATTTATTAGCCCAAACCTTCATATTGTCCATGTCTTGCGTATGGACACGGACTGCTTCAATTTGAGGATTGCAGATGAACATTGTGAAATCACCAGTAAACATCCCCACTTCTTACCTTATGTTGGAGGGAAAGTCATTGATGAAGCAGTTCATGATGGTTGGGCACAGGACACTATCCTGAGGAACTTCTGTAGCGATGTCCCAGGACTGAGATGATTGACCTCCAACAACCACCTTCCTTTGTGCTAGGTATGATTCTGACCAGTGCAGAGTTTTATCCCTTATTCCCACTGACTCCAGTTTTGCTAGGGCTCATTGATGCCACACTCAATCAAATTCTGCCTTCACTCTTACCTCACCTCTTCAGTTCAGCTCCTTTGTCCATATTTAGACCAAGGCTGTAATTGAGATCAGGAGCTGAGTAGCTTTGGAGTAACCCAAACTGAGCCTCAGTGAGCAGGTTACTGCTGACTAAGTGCCACTTGATAGCACTGTCGACAACACTTTCCATCACTTTGCTGATGATTGAGAGTAGACTGATGAGGCGGTAATTGGGTGGTTTGGATTGTCTCACGAAGGTCCTGTATAGCTGTAGTGAGACATCCTTGCTCCTGTACTCAAGTCCTCTCGCAATGAAGGCCAACATACCATTTGCTTTCTTAACTGCTTGCTGCATCTATATGCTTGTTTTCAGTGATTTCAGGCACAGAAGGCAAGACCAGTGGGGAGGGGTGAGACAGATGCAAGACTTGGAGGGTATGTGAGAGGGGAGGGATGGTACAGAGGCAAGACTGGGGAAGGGGGGAAACCCGAGAGGGGAGAGGTCCCAGGGCACATTGGAGGAGTTCAGCCAAAATATTTTGGGCTGTTTGAAGGGGTATGGTATAAATGTCCTGCTCAAAACCATGGAACGCATGGCTCAGTGAGTGCTGGACTCAAGGGTCCAATAAACAATGAATGAGCTTGGCTCCTTTACTCATCTTGCACATTTAGGCCAGATTCCACTAAGTCTAGGTGCTGCAGTGCATTTGGTCTTAATTGGCATCTGATCCTTATAAATGCATATGAGAATGGATGTAGGTTCAAGCAATCAAGGGCCACAGCTGCTGCCCAGAGGCAACATGCACCTTACAAGTCTCAATGGTTGCCAGTGCACTGGTCATGACATTCAAAGCACCATGCTCGCAGTCATAACAGAAGTGACAAGATTGGGTATCGATATTATTCTCAAGACCACTGGAAGACAACATTTAGAAGCCTGACTGTGGGTTATAGGACGTGGGTCTTTTGAGCTTAATTAAGACCCTCATTGTGAATGCGCAGTCACGTTTGAAGGGAATGCTCAGCCACCTGTCATCCTCCAGGGTGATATCATCCTGCAAGGCGTGGTCTTGTTATGCTATCTACAGACTGATGGCAGGCCAAGAGCTAGAGACCGGAATGGAGGGAAACCATTCAAGAGGAACTGCCATTGATTGCTCCATTTTGTCTCTGTGCATTGATACAATTAAATGGAGAATGCAGGCTCAGGCAACACTGCCTCACTGATAGATATGATTAGAATGAGGAGAAGAAGGGCCCGTAGCCAATTTGCACAGCTCAGGGAAGACCATTGTCCTGAACATCAAGAGCCAGCAGAGCCCCAGGAGGTCCCTGCTGCTGCCGAGCAGGGGCAAAATCCACAAAGATGTTTGGCATGACCAAGGGCCTACAGAAGATGGAGCTCGTACATGGAGCTGAGCAAAAGACAGTGTCACAGGCGCCTTTGTTTGTTTAGGGATATAGTAGCTCACAATCACTACATTCTCCAGAGGAACACACAACAAATGGACTTGGAGGGCATCCAATGCCAGTTGCTCTGAAGATTACCGCTGCACTGAACTTTTTTTGCCAGCAGACCCTTCCAGGGCTCCACTTTTGCAGAATCCCACAATCGGCGACACGCAAATGCGTAAGGGAGGTAGCAGATGCCCTTTTCAGTAAAATTCACCATTACATGCCATTCTGGATAGATGAAGCAAGCCAGGCTGCCAGAGCTGTTGGATTCACAACAATCCAAGTTTCCTGCAAGTTCAGGGTGCCATTGACTGCACACATGTGGCCTTGAGAGCTCCATGGCAGCAGCCTGTGGGATTCATTAATAGAAAAGGGTTCTACTCTATGATCATCCAGCTCATTTGTCATCACAGAAAGCAGATCCAGCATGTTTGTGCTAGGTGCCTAGGGAGCACACACAACTCTTACATTTTGAGTCTCTAGAAGGTGCCAGAGATATTCAAGGGACCTCAGCGCTTACAGGGTTGGCTCCTCTGTGATAACATATACCCCTAAAAGATATGGCTATTGACGCCCGTTCATTGGCCACAGGGTGCATCTGATGAGAGATACAATGCTGCACATTGCACCACAATGTCCTTAAATAGAGCAAACTATTGGCCTCTTGTTATAGCGTTAGTCTTCAGATAACCTTTCTTAGTGGAAACATTTAGCTTTACTTACAAGACAGCAGCAGCAACTACACGCGTGCATCAAACTCCGTAACTAAAGAAGAACTCCCCTGTAGAAATTCCCCGTGCTGTTAACACACTTGTTTATACAGATCATGTGATCTTACAACACAGGATTATTCTTAAAGCTACAGTCCAACATTTCCCAAAACTATAATTATTACATTCCTCCCCTTTAACTTTTCTGTACATTTTGTATTTACAAGGGTATTTTCCTCATGACATTACAATATTTACTCAGGTCATGAAATTACAAGTTCAATCTTTCAGGCGGTTTCCTGATCCGTGTGGAAGGCCGTAGCTCCACAACTTCAGATTCATTTGTAGGAAATAGATTCTCTGGAAATACATTAACATCAGGTACCTCATTAGGCACATGCAGTTCAGTATCTTCCACTCTGACAGAGGCATTGGGCATGTCTGTCCTTGGTTGAGCAACTTCAACAGGAACTACTGGTTCAGTGATGGTTACAGGTGGAACATCATTTTATTGGGGTATCTCTCTTTTTCTTAAATGATCCACATGTTTAAGGGTGATCCGGCCCTCCACTTCCACATGGTACGACAATAGCCCGGTCACAGAACTCACTTTACCAGGTAACCACTTCGGTCCTCTGCCAAAATTCTTTACATATACTGCTTCTCCAACAGTAAATTGTCACTCACAACCATGTAAATCATGATAAAAGAGAAAAACTGCGGATGCTGGAAATCCAAAACAAAAACAAAAATACCTGGAAAAACTCAGCAGGTCTGGCAGCATCTGCGGAGAGGAACACAGTTAATGTTTTGAGTCCGAATGACCCTTCAACAGATCATGAGTTGCTTTTTGGTTCCCTTGACTTATCTCCACCTTCCCCATCAAATTGGGAAGTATTAGGCTTAGTCTTATCCAAAGACGGCACCTTGATGAAAAGATAGAGGCATCTTCGGAACTCCTGGGTAAGCAAATGGTGCGAGCTGACACTTGTACTGTTGGATTGACTTGTGTTTGACCAGCGTTCATGTATGGTAATTCCGGTAGTTGCAAGTGAACAAATGGCACAGTCATGGGTTGTCTCTGATCCAAAGTTCTAGAATGATTCACAAAATTGGGATGTTAAGCAATGCTGAATCCCACACAGTAGGATGTTTCTTTACAAGTCAGTGCCTTATCAGTAATTTTGCATCCTCTTCCTACCAGAATTTAGTCTCGGCCTTCTTTTTGACTTCACAGTTGGCCAGAGTTCTCTCAAATGCAATCTCAACTTGTCTTGGTTCAGTAGTTGAGCTACCCATGACTTTATTATCTACTCACATCTTGGAAAGTTCAGAGTTTTGCTTTTAAAGCCTCTTTAGCTTCATTTAGCTGATTCTTCAGAACATCTGTCTCCTTCTCCTGGGCAGAATTTTCCCCCCGTCAGGGGGAAGTTTAGGAGCGGACGCGTGGAGGTACACCTCCAATCGGCGCCCCTGATCAGGGATGCGCTGCCATTTTATGTGGATGGGCCAATTAAGGCCTGTCCAGTGTGACGTCCGCAAGGAAGCACTATGCGCTCCATGTATGGGCGGGGTGGGGGGGGTGGAATTCCTAAACCGAGAGTGTGCTCTTTTGCGCATGCACAAGAAAGAGCGCACTCATCTCCCTGAGGCTAAGTGCTGCCTCAGGGAGATCGGCTCCAAATTTTAAAATGTTAACAAAAGAAAAAAAGAATTCCCCTGACATATCCCCTTATGTCTCACTGTCACATGAGTTAGGATATGTCCATCAATTTCATTAACACTTTTATTAAAAATTTAAAAACCTACATGAAACGTCATCCCGCCCGTGGGTGAGGTTTCGTGTTTTTTCAAATGCCCGCCAGACCTCCCGGCCTGCCCGCCAACCTTAAGATTGGACAGGCAGATCTATAAAGTACTTTAATTACTTTGTCAAGGGCCTCAGTTGGCCATTGACAAGTAGGTGGGTGTACAGCTGATTCTGCTGAGTCCCCGCCAGCCTGAAAATTGAAATGAGGCAGGGTGACATTGGGAGTTCCGCTCCCCCCCCCCCACCCACGCTCGCCGTCCGGGAAATCCTGGCCTATGCCTGTTGGCTTCCTCCTGGAAACTTGAACATTGCTGCACCTTCTCTGCCAACTGTTTGTTCAGAGAGGTGTTAAATTCTTCCTGTTTCTCTTCGTAATTTTTCAGAGGCACAAACTTTGACTGGAGGTATCCTTGTCATGTGTGAAGGTCTTTCAACAGATTTTCCTTTTCTTTGCCGAGTTCGCTCACTTCACCTTGAACTCTATCATTCAGCAGAGGCTCTTTCGGTTTCTTCTGTTGTTTACCCACGTCATTGCTTAAGACAGTCTTCATTTCTTCAGGTTGCTGAATGCTTACACACTCCTTTTTCATCCTGTTGCGGTCCTTGGACTCTCCAGGCTCTTTCTGAAGTACTTTGCCTTGTTTCTTTTTCAGGGCAGGAACTCTTCCTGCTTCCTTTTGAAATCTCACTGGCTAATCAAGGTTAATTCTCCTCAACCAATTTCGAGGTCTTCTGCCTTCTAATACCATCACTGTTGGCAGCGCTGATTGGTGTCTATGATGAGCAGTTGCTCTGGTGATATCTTTTACTTGGATTTCTTCGCTTGTGTACATTTTCAACTTGGCAGATGTTTGTTCCAAATTTAATTGTTGATCACCTTTATTTAAATATCTGAAAGTGTGTTCTCCTATTACAGTGGTAGAAGCACTTGTGTCTACTTCCATTTTTAATGGTTTATCATTCACTTGCACTGTAACAAATATTGGCTCTGTCTTCCCAACTTTCATGTTGAATAATAAATTAATGTCTAAATTGGTTGTTTCTGGCTCTTCTACATTATAAACTTCATTGGACTTTGTTGTTTGGAGGCCTGTTTAAATCTCACTTTGCACTGTCTCATTATGTGTCCATTTCTGTGACAAAAATAACATTCTACTTTTTTAAATTGCCAGTCGCTAGAAGACTGATTATTTCCACTTTGATGAAAGTTATTTTTTGATTTAGTTGCTAAGCTGTTTCCTCTCACTTACGGTTAGTGGGGGTTGTTTGCCACTTCGTGGCGGAGTCCCAGCTTTTTGTGCCACTTTCAGCTGACTGTTCCCGCCCGACTAGGAGAGCGGTGCCATTTTGAGCCCCTTGAATTGCTTGTGAATCCCTTACAGTGCTTTCCATCGCCAGCATTATTTCTAACACTTTCTTAAAATCAACATTCACTTCAGCCAGCAATCTTCACTGAATAGTATCTTCCTGCACGCCACATACTAAATGATCTCTGAGTCATTCAGAGTTTCACCAAAATCACAATATGCCATTAGTTGTTTTTATTTCACCACGTAGGTAGCAATTGTCTCCCCTGGGGCTGTATTCCATGAACTGAACCTGAGCCTCTGCATTGTGACTGGGGGTTTGGGCTAAAAATGTCCCTTAACAAGATCTACTAATTCACTGAAAGTCTTCAAATCTGGGGCACTGGGGGCCGTCAAGCGTGGTCTTGCTCTCACAAATACTCATGAGACTCGCTCTCCTCTTTTCCACCCCCGTGGTTGCTTGAAAGCAGAACACAAGATGTTCTTTATATTGAGACCAATCATCCTTGGCTGACTCAATCGATTCTGCCAAACTGTGGCATTTCGGATGAGTATATCTTCTTTTATTTTTAACGAGCTTAGATACTCACAATCGTTGGGCAAGGTACAACACTGAATCTGATCCCATCCTTGTTGTCAGTTTGTTATAGAGTTGATCTTCAGACAACTTTTCTTAATGGAAACATTTAACTTTATTTACAAGATAGCAAAAGCAACTACACGTGTGCATCAAACTCCATAACTAAAGATGAACTCCCTTCTGCAGAGGTTCCTCGCAATGTTAACACATTGGTTTACACAGATCATGTGATCTTACAACACGGGATAATTCTTAAAGCTACAGTCCAACATTTCCCAAAACTATAATTACTACACCTCTTAAAGATGTATTTCCAATGTTTGGACCAGTCAGGTGGGACTCTCCAATACTTACTGCAGAGAGTGTCCTACATCATCATTGTTTGCTATGCCTTGCACAACATAGCACACAAAGTGGGGATGTGTTGCCATAGGGAGACATGGGGCAGAATTTTCTGCCTGTCGGGCGGGCGGACCCGACCCAATCTCCGGCGGGTGGGGAGCCGATCCCCGCTAGCGAAGTGGGCCACACCGCCATTTTACGTGGGCGGGCCAATTAAGGCCCACCCAGCGTGACGTCTGGCGGGAAGCGCTATGTGCTCCCTGTGCGGGTGGGGGAATTCCCTAAAATCGAGAGTGAGCTCTTTCACGCATGCACATGAAAGAGCACACATCTCCCTGAGGCTAAGTGCAGCCTCAAGGAGATCGCCTGGACTTTGAAAACTATTAATAATAGAAAATAAAAACCCTTAATGTTCCCTTCATGTGACAATGTCACATGAGTTGGGACATGTTCATAATTTACAGAATAACTTTATTAAAATTTTTTAAACCCTGCATGAAACCTCATCCCGCCCCTGGATGAGGCTTCATGTTTTCTCTATTTGCCACTAGGGCTCCTGGCCTGCCCGCCAACCTTAAGGTTGGACGGGCAGGTCCTTCAATTGGCTAAATGACCCTGTCAATGGCCTCAATTGGCCATTGACAGGTTGGCGAGCCCACAGCTGATTTTGCTGCGCCCCCTGCCTTCCTGAAAATTTAAATGGGACGGGATGGCGTTGGGGGTTGCACCCGACGTCATCCGTGTCATTTTACGCGTCGGCGAGCGGGCCCTGCCCCCTGCTCACCGACAGCAAAATTCTGCCCATGGAGAAGCTAGACATCTCCTTGGATAAGGAAGACTTGAAAGGAGATGATTCTGAGGAGGGCAAGCATTCAGACAAGCCATTTGAAGATGTCATTGCACGGGCATGATACAGCAGACATGCCCGTGACAACCTCACAGCTACAAGATTTCAAGAGGAATAAGGTGAAGACAAGTGTTCACAATCAAAGTTCTCTTCAGGCTTCGATGAAGGGGATACAATGAAATCTTCATTCTCAGCATTAACAGATTAGGAAAGATTATCAATCTCATATTGATCACAGAAGCAATATAAGTCACCTTCCCCCCTAACGATGGGGTCAACCTTGGAAGGCACAATAGCCTTGGGAACATGTGGCCACTGTGGACTATGATTAACTCTCCATTAGCACATCTCCTTAAGCAACAATACATTGTGCAGTCCTTTCAACCATGGCATCAACAGCGGGCATAGCAGTCTTCAAGCAGCTGAAACACCAATTGCACAAATGGATGCACTCATGCCAGTATGACAGCAGCTTAGCAAGGTGGTGCTAACAGGAAAAACATTAGTCAATGGTTAGCGCTTGACTGCCTCAAGAGGGATCAGCATCTGGACAGCACCATCTCTCCAATCGCCAGATCTCATGGATGAATAACGCAGAGGCTTCATCTTGCTACTAGGCCCCAATATACCTTCGGACATCAGGACACAGTGACGTGTTACTCAACTCAGATTTGGGAGCGTGATGTACTGTTCACGTCCTCCTTACAGAGTGGCTCAGCAGGACCATGGTTTGATGATTTACAAACACCCAGGACCCTGCATTCATCAAAATCCTGCCAAGTTTATGTCCTGCATTATCTTGGTCCAGTCAGTATTGGCACCAGTGGCGGATCTACAGTTAGTGAGCCTTGTGCTCTCCTTCATTTTTGGGGCCCCACACCCGCCTCCCCCCCCCCCCCCCCCCCCCCCTGGGACCCCCACCCCACCGGACACAACCAAAAACTATGGGGCATTTGTTATCTCACCGGCTTTTTCACAGTCACGTAACTACTTCTGCTCACTATCATATAACCTCAGCTCTCGCCACTCAATTGAGAAAATTTAGCACCTCTAACGAGATGATTCAACTTAAAACGCGTATGCAAATAAGATCGTGTAGCGCAATCGGTTAGCATGTGGTACATTAATGTCAGGATTGAGGTGTGTGCAATGCCGAGGTTGAGAGTTCAAGCCAAACCTAGAGGAACTTCTGTTGAGCAGCTCTTGTTGTGAAAGACATGAGCTTTTGACTGGCTGTGGAACGCGACAATGTGCAATCTCGAGCAATAAAATAATTTCATTAGAAGGGACCAATTTCTGTAGATTGAGAACGGATCTGTCCCAGTTAAATGTCTCAAGTATCAACATAAGTGCTGCAAATACTCAGCAGATGAAGCAGCTTCTGTGGAGAGAGAAACAAAGTAGATGATCCTTCTGATATCGCTGATCCTGCACTGTGTGTATCACATTGGTATTGACTCTTTAGCTCGTTTCATGTTGTTCAATCCGTTGCCAATTTCTTGGATTGAAAAAAGTCGCAGTGATGATTACTGTAATCTAAACCATCCAATGTTTATCGGTAATATAAGATGTTTTGAATAGGTTAAACATTCAGGGTAGAGATTAAAGTCTGTTGTTAAACTTATAAAACAGTTAATTTATACCTGAGCTCACCTCACAACTTATTTATTGCTTTTTAAAATGCACCAATATATGAGGTGGGCAATAGAATTCCTGAAGTATGTTAGATGGTGTGGGCAGGGTGGGGGGTCATTAGTTCCCCAACTAGTGGTCTCCAGGTTAACTTAACCTGTGACTCTTCGATCCCTCTCCCCCTCTTTATGCTGGAGTTTTTAAAAGAAAGACTGAAATATAATAATGCTTTGAAACATTTGGTGGTCATGAACAATGACAATACAGCCAATAAAGTACTGTTGAGTTGCTGTCACTGTTGCACACAGAAAGGTCCCACAAATAATGCGTGGCCTTTACCGAATAACATGCTTTTGTGACGCTGGTTGATGGATGGCAGGACTGCCGGGAAAATTCCCCTGCTTTTCCAGAAAACAGTGTCAGCCAGAACCCCCATTAGCACACACAACAAAAAAGGCTGAAGCTTCAAGAAAACATCAAAACCACCCCCTTTCCCGCCTGGTTCCCTCTGAATGAATAGCACCTTAATGGAATGGCATCCCCACTGGCTCTTGCTCTGTCCCTGCTGTCCTCCCAGTCATTGTCCAGTTCAACTTGAATCCCCAGTCAGTTTTTGCAATACTCAGGCTTTCTTTTCCCATTGCCGTACTGCTGACAAAGAGGAGGGTTATTATGCAGTAAAATGAATGTGTTGTGCATCCACATCATTTCTCTCTCTCCCCCACCCCTCTCGTTTTATAACCTACGTTGAAACCTAATGGCCCAGCAATGCAATCTGGTGTCTCTGAAAGCTGGAACTGTGTCGCTATTCCTCTCACTGAAACCGTGTTGCATTCATTGTACTCACCCTGCTTTACTGAAACCTGCAGCGCTTTGGTGAAAGCAGCCCACACACTGTAACCCAGCAAGCACAGAAGGGTGAATCTAAAAGCCAAAAGAGGTGGCATTGTTACAGGGACATCACTGGAGACGGCCCCCTGTCCCTCAGATCTCAGCCATCCATCCACATTGCCTGGAGCATGCTGAGGCTGCCTATCCCAAATCCTCCTTCCTCCCCAACCCTTCCTCTCCCTCCCCTTCGCTCCAGCCGTATCAAGCTCGCAAATCGATTAATGGTTTGTTTTAGTGTCTTGAGAGGGGGTAAACTGCCAGGAGATTTTTTTGTATACAGCCAAGCAGAGCGTTTAACATCTCAGCTGAAAGACGGCGCTTCCAACAGTTCAGCACTCCCTCATCATTTGGGAGCTCCCTGTCGTTTGGGGGCCCTGTGCCACGGCACGCCCCTGATTGACACATTAGCCAATGACAACTTCTTCCCTTCGTAGATCCTGCTGAGGACTCCGGAGATGTGCTAAAGCGTCGCTTTCATAGTATTACAGCCCCCAACGTTGTCCCACTCATAAAAGCCAATTCTTTCTATCCGCTCTAAGTCAATGAATGCACAGTGATGCAATGAATTCCATATTAAGTCACGTCCTATGCTTTTACAAAGCCCTGCCTGTCCCGCCACACAACTTGATGAGCTCCTCGCTGATGCATAGTTAATGAGCTGAAAAGTGAAGATTTTGCTGGTTCATCCACCCCGCTCTGATCTGACTGGAGCTTGACATGAGTCTACTTCTGCGAGTTTCCTCTTAAAAGGGGCACTCACCTTGTGTTGGAGGGGGAAACTGAGGCAGCAGGGCCAGTTACGTCTCATTCAGCCATATTCACATAGCTTTGTCTTTTTAGATCCTCATTGCTTTACTCCTCTCTTCAGGGGATCTTTAAGAAATACACGGCTTCAGTAAATGGAAAAGTGAGCTAGCATATCAGTCTCCTCTCCCAACTTTTTGTTGTTTTACACTTGGGAATTGAGTGTCCCCTGTGTGCAAAGGAGGTGAAAATTGACCATAATATGTCAAAAAGCATTCCCAAGTTATGATATTTGTTCCTAATGTTTCAATATATATTTTTTCTTTTTGTAGTATTCATAAGTAACAAAGAATTACAATTAATGTCAAAATTAAAGATGTCGAGCTTTAATTTGCTCTTGCACTGTGTACTAAATGTAATTATTTCTCTATTTTTAAGCACATTTGCATAACAGCTTTAGTCAGTGCTGACTTTTCTTTAAAGTCACATGCATTACCAGGCACATGAGAGTGAGTAGCCAGTCAATGCACATGTGAAAAAATGTTGCTAAGTCACCCATTGATCCCTTTAGCAGATGCACAACCATTATAAACAATGCCCTGTGAATAATTCAGCTGTGGATTGAACAGATGAGGGGATTCATGGAGATCTAAAGAAAAGCAGTGTTTCACTGAAGAGCCCTTCAGATTGTTGGAGGTAGCATGATGAAATGGCTTGATGCCCTCTAGAGGTTGTAGGGGCACCATCCAATAAACAGAAGGCTCATCCTGCATGGAGAAAAAATTGCTTCCCCGGTGGTTCAACCGTCTGGGCAATTTTAAAATGCAGCTCCACAAATTGGTGGAGGATTGATGGGTGATTCAGCAGCGTTACTGGAGAATGTGAGAATGTGCATGACACTGCATTCTGGATTGGATCTGATATCTCTCAATTTTCCTGTGCTCGGAAGTCAATTAGGACCTGACTCACACTGTCACTTTTGCGTCAGTGTCCATCCAAATGCATTTTGGGTCAACTCATTTGTCTCTATGCAAACCATTTAAAATAACTGTATGCACCGTGGCCTTGATTTGCCTGCACAGTAAGCTACTGGCAGGATCACAGGGGATGATAGATGGCTCCCACATGGCTATATGTGGCTCTTACGTTAATCCAATTATAGTAACAGGATTCTAGAAATGTGTGGCTCGATGGTGAGGAGCTACATTGGATTCTGCATTTCATTGCCTGCTACGCTGGCAACTGACGCATCCACTGTACTTGCACTGTTTGACCCAGACGAGTATATCTAGATTGCCCTGTGACTGATGATAAATGCCTGCAACACCTACAGAGTGCTGCCACAGTGAGAACCATGCGTTCAACAACAATCATCATCGAACACACTGTAAGTCCATTATCATAAAAACACAATTCTTCAATTTAGAATTTTATTGCAGCATGGATCATCACCAAACCAGCTTGTTTCCTTACTCAATTATTACCATGTTAGGATTGTGATGATTTATTTTTAAACTAGCCTGTTTATATGGCAATGGATGCTGGATCAATTGTTAATTTTAAAACTGAGATTGAAAGGTTTTTATTAACCAAAGATATTAAGGACTGTGGGGGAAAAGTGAGTTCATGGTGTTAGGTCACAAATCAGCCAGAGTCCTACATTTCTCATTTGAGCAGATGCCTCTGTAATTTTGACAAATGCTCTTAGGTTGCCATGTCACAAGTTTGGCTTGTTGCAAACGTTGTCCATTTCCTTTTCAGACTTAAATTAGGCAGCCATGTAATATTAATGGAAAAGCTGCCTTTAAATTTCAGAGTTAAAAAAAGCAATCATTTCCACACCACTGCACTGCCCCCACCCCACCCCCCAACACCTATCGTGTTAACACATCGCATATTACACAGGGCAGTCGTTCACTTATTTGTTCTTTTATTTTCCAGTGTACTGCTTTACATACCATGGTCATTTTGCATTCCTGATATTTGTTCATTCTGTCTTATGTGTCAGTTGCACAGAATTTACAATCACTTAAGTGATTTCATTAGTAAGATACCTTTGTATATTAAGGCAACAATTCTACTATCCAGCCTCTAACTGACCATCAACTAAGTCATAGTCCATGTGTGGTGGCAGGCAGAAAATTTGGTGTGAAGCAAGAATGTGGAGGCTAGAAAAAGGTAATTGTCTTTTCTATACACATACCAGGTACAATTCTCAGGTCTGGGGGAGGATTCCTTGCTCAAGATAGGGTTAAAAAAGCAATCATTTCCACACCACCATCACACTCCCCCAACCCTACGCCCCCGCCTCCTCCACCCCACCACCACCCCACCCCACCCCGCCACACTCCCCCCACCCCTCCCCCCCCAGCCTCCCCTCCACCCCACCCCCTCTCCCCCCACCCCCAACACCTCCTGATTTTCAAGATGTACAGCCCAGTCAAGGGGTAAGATTGTACAAAGGAGCATCTGGCTGATAACCAGCAAACAGGTGGGTCTAGATTATATAAAGTGGAGCACACTTCAGATATGCTTCGCTGGGCAGCTCCCAAGCATTGGATGTTGTGCTGGCAAGGCAGAGAAGCAGTCGCATTGTAACAATCTGTGATGCAGACTTCTAGAGCCAGAATTCTTGCAGAATGCTTTTAAATACAAAGACCTAATGATCAGAATTCCGATATTAGAATAAATCAGATTGGTGAATGTAGTGCTACAGTAATGATGTTCTGCTCTGGTTATTTTTGTCTTTCTTGTAATTAAGTGTAATAATATTTATCAGTTGCTCAAAAGTAACCTCGCAAAACCAATATGGTGAGGTTCAGATTTATACAATTCATAATTGTCAGCGACTAAATTCTACCAAAGCAAATCATTTTCTGAAAACTGCACTATAACTCATACAGATTAAATAAAAAGGCTTATATATTTTGTCTGTTTGCTGATCTTAGCAACTATTATAAGAAGTGATTTCTCACTTCACTCGCGTCTCTTTTGTGACTGTGATTAGAGAATGGATGATAATAGAGCCAGAGTAGATCAGCCCTAAATCAAAACATATTTAGGTTATGGTGATAAAGTATAAAAACTAATCTCTTAAAACACGACAAGTTTTTGGAGCTTTTTTCCCTTTTAATTGATTTGAGCATTGTTAAAACAAAAGCAATATGACAATGTCTCATTCAAACATTATTATGTAATAGTTTGATCATAACGGCCTGTAATTATTGTGTTCATAGCTTTTTTCCATTTTCAAACAAGAAACAAATAAGTTCAAGAAATATTGTGCATAAGGTTTAACAAAATGTTATATAGATCCATTAATAAACATGCAGATACCAAACTGTATAAACTTTACTATCAGTTCAATCCATGTACTCGTTACTTCCAGAAACACTATAAATATTCTGGACAGCACTTTTTTTCCAGAAATGCTTACCTTGAAGCTATTGCAAGTAAGATCCATTCTAATTATTTAATTGTTGGGTATAATTTGTTTTCATACAAGCAGCATCGATTACATTTTTTTGAGATGGGAATGATTTATTTTTGACCCCTTGAGGTGTATCGCTACAGATGCCTTCATGGAATAACACAGGAGACAAAAGAGAGAGAGATGCAGAAGCCATCAGTAGTTGCCTTGTTTGATTGATAATAAGCCTAAAACATTTTATCATAGTTTACAAAGACACAAGCTGATGTGTCCATGGGACAGGTTTCAATTTATTATTAAATGAACATTCTGGTAGGATTCATGGTGTCAACTTGCTGCTCTTTTACCACCAGTTCCCATTTAATTAAGAAAATATTTATGCAGTGAGACTCTGTCATCTCCATTGTTTAGAGATCCTCAGAATGATAAGAACAAATGCAACACAATTGTGCCTTGTTCAACTTATTTTAAATAGGCTTGATGATCTGTCTTACTGTAAATATTTCTGAAGTATAGACAGCATTTGAGAATGTTCAACCTTTGTCATGGCAACAGAGAAGCACACTGCGCATATCCACGTCCATTAAGGAATTTGATGACGTCAGTGGCTGTGTCCCAAATAAGCAATTGCCCATGAAGCTGTCAGAGTAGGCTCTTTTGGATAAATTGTTGGCAACAGAAAATGAAAATAGATAACTGGGCAATGCTCCTTCATTCTATAACAGCTTTGGATAAAATTATACCAGTGCAAGGAAACGTTATAGGTCAATAGATCATTCCCTGTATGAAAGTGCATTAAGACAACTAATTAAATTTGAGTGTAATGCTTGTGTGGAATAATTTGAAAATCATTCATCATTGTAATCATTTTTCATGGAGCTATTTACTGAAAGAGTTTAGTTCCTTGGGTTTTATGGATATTAAATGTGAGGAGTTTTTGTTGTAAGCGGAATGATGAAATAGTTATTATGTACAAAGAGGTTTATGTTTCCCACATCCTTAATTCATCTTTGCATGCTTTCATTATTTTATATTTTGGGATGTTCAATAAGGACATGTTTACCCATTCGTACCATATTCGCACTGCAGGACTTTCTATTGCATAATGTGGAACAATTCTAGTATTAATAGCGCATTAATATCAGTTACTGATGAAATATAGTAAAGATGAACTAAAGGGATGAATTTTAACTCCACTGTGGTCAGCCTGAAGATATAACATGTGGGTTGTGCTGTGAGAGGCTCACTCCATTTTACTGGCCGTGCTTCTTTAACATAGAAGTGACAAAATGTCCTTCCAAAACAAGTGCACTGCTGCAGTTCACTGGGTTCCAGATGACAAATATTGAAGCAAAATATTGCGGATGCCTGGGCTCCAGATGACAAATGCTGCCTGGCCAACGTTCACGTAAGGCAGGAGGGTTTTGCAAATGCAGAGAAGTGAGGTAGGGTGAGGAGGGTTTTGGGGGTTGGGGAGTGGGCTTTGTGTCAGGGAGAGCAAGTGGCCCAAATATTCTTTGCGGGACTAAGAGGAGCACTCCTGTTCTCCTGGCCTCCCAAAAATAATTTTACATTCACCTGTAAAAGCTTCTGCTTCTGGCCCTAGGTGTTACTGAGTGTATTAAGGCAAGAGGTTAAAATAGATTTGGGTCCTGATAAAAGTCTGAGGGTTCTGATCTACGTGTGTTCATGATTGTCGGCTGTGATTCATTTGGCAACGCTCTCACTTCTGAGTCAGAGGCTATGAGTTTAAGTTTTACTTCAGGCCATGAGCCCAAAAAAAATCTAGGCTGACACTGCAGTGGAGTACTGAGGGCTGTTGCACTGTGGGAGGTATATGCCATCTTTTAAATGAGAATCGAGGGTCTGTCTGCCCTCTCAGATGGACGTATAAGATCCCATGGCACGTTGAAGAAGAGAAGGGGAGTTATCCCGATATCCTGGCAAATATTCATCCCTAAATCAACATGACAAAACAGATTATTTGCTTGTCAGCATAGTGTTCTTGTGGGATCATGCTGTATGTAAATTGGTTGCAGTGTTTTTTACATTACCACAATGACTACACTTCAAAAGTACTTAACTGACAGTAAAGTGCTTTGGTACATCCAAAGAGCACTATATAAATACAAACCTTTCTATCTTTTCCTGCCTGTGTGCAATGGCAAAAAACTGCCCAGCGATGAATGCAAACTCTCACATGAAGAGGGATACAGAGGATGGTATTACTTTTTGAGTTCTCTTCGGGTGCTTTTATTGCACTGAATGTGAAAGCTGTTCCCAAAGGGAAGCACTCTCACTCCTATAAATCCTAAACATGACCTAATGCATAAAGTAATCCCGGATAACATGCTTTAGGTTAAAAACAGATCAATTCTTTTCCTCTTGATTTATGGATAGGATTTCTATTGCACGCTGGGATCACTTCAGGGAATGATTTGTTTCAGTAACGCCAAATACTTTCATACCAGACTGAATCACTGAAGAAATTTGTTCACAGTTTTGGGTGCAAAGTGGGTGGTAGCAGAATGGCCCAACCTACACACCGTCCAATTGTCTTTTCTATTGACATTTTTGAAAAGGAAAATCAGGCAGGATGTATAATGGATAGTTGATCCGCTACTGTCAGTTTCCCAAACCCCACAAAGTGGAAAATTACTCCAAAAGTCATTGCCATTGAAAGACCAGCCTGCAACGTTAAGACAATTACTGGCCCAATGGACAGACAGCAACACTAACTCATGTACAAAGGCATGTTCAAGACTATGGGTAGATCACGAAAGCAGTCTAAGTCAAGGCAACACTGAATAGACTATGATGCCAACTAATTGATTTCTGCTAATCATTTCTCAAATTTGGATAATTATTTTTCTGTGCTATCTTTTTAGCAACCAGGATCTTGACTGGCTATTTGCTGAAAAGCCAGAGGAATTAAAATTCCTAGGACAATGAAATCACTTTTATGGTTGTACATCTCATAACAGACGATATTTGTTTTAAGCTGCACAATGTAGTACACAGAGAAGATCTATAAATTATGGACAAAAAATACTCCCACTTCTGTTATGGAATGTAAGAAATATATGAGAGATTGAATTTCTGTGAAGATTCTCTCAATAACTTCAGCAAAAGAGCCATGGAAATCCCAAAGCAATGGTGTAAACACCATTTATCACTAAATTACATATGCTCAGCAGGAGAATCCCCCATAGAAGTTTACATTAGCAGCATGGTGACCAGAAATGAGGTGAGAATCAAATACATAAATCTGTTATAATGCTCAATATAACACTACACATCGTTTAGATCCACTTGCTTGTGAATCCAACACTTACACTGACGGATGATCTGCTGCCCATTAAATCTAATGTGTACTAGCTTAGTCGCATCAGTTATGCTCATTGATGTTGGATATATAATTGATTGCAATTGGTAAATTATTGGCTGGAAAAGAGACAACAAAGGCAAAAAGATGGGGGGGCAGCCCTGCGTTCATAATTACACAACCTGACATTCTTACAAATACTGCTGTTACTTAGTCAATTGTCTCACTGGGCAGTCTTTCATTGTCTTCAGAGGCATTTTAGTTACTTATGCCATTTTTAAAATCCTTTTAAAAATGGAAATTTGACTCATACTTAGCAAAGTTGAAAATCCAGAAACTCCTGATATGCTGGAATTTCATGGGGCAGAATTTTGCCCTCGGAGGGCGGGCGGGCCCCACCGGCTTGGCAGCGGGCGGACAGCTTACCCCCGCCACCGAAACGGGGCCTGCTGCCATTTTGAGTGGGCGGGCCAATTAAGGCCCTCCCAGCAGCCTGCCCAACAGGAAGTGCAATGTGCTACCTGTGCGGGGGGGGGGGGTAGGGAATCCCCAGCCGTCAAAGTGCGCTGTTTCGCACATGCGCGCTCAAGAGGGCACTGCCCCCTGAGGCAAAGTCCTGTCTCAGGGAGAGCGCTGACAGATAAAAAAACACCAAAAATAGAAAAATATTAAAATTATTAACATGTCCCCCTCATATGACAATGTCACACAAGATGGGACATGTTAATAAGAAACACATTAACTTTATGAAACTTTTTTAAAACGGACATGAAACCTCATCCCGCTAGTGGATGAGGTTTCATGTTTTATCAGAAGCCCACTGCCTGCCCGCCAGCCTTAAGCTTGGACGGACAGGGTCTTTAACAATCTTAATTAGCCTGTCAATGGCCTTAATTGGCCACTGACAGGTCGGCGGGCAGACAGCTGATTTCACTGTCCGTCTGCCTTTCTAAAAATTTAAAGAGACTGGGATGACATCAGAGGTTCCTCCCGACATCATCCCACATCATTTTCCCATCCGCCCCCAAATTGCCAATGGGAAAATCCTGGCCATAGAGTTGGGGAGAGTCTGTGGAAGGGTGAAAATGGGAGCCAGGACCTGATTCCGGGATTCTTACCCCAGTCCCGGGGTTTCTGATTTTCTGGAGTACCTTTTAAGAAAGTGAGCTGGTTTGATCATTAGTCTGCACCCAAATTGACCGGCTGCATTGTGGGACTCGGCACGTCCTATCCTCTGCAATTTTCATGGAGTCAGGTCAGCTTTTCAAAGCATCATGGTTCACAGCACCTCAGAGGTGTTGTGAACCATAGTCTGCACGTGGGAACCATTTGAAAGGTAAATTCAAAAGGTTCGCTCATGCCCCTCATGACAAGGTATGCCCCCCCCACCCACTCCCCATGGCCCCTCATGCCACCATTCCAAGTTTATGGCATTTCCCTGCCTATTTTCCCACTACACACTGTATAGAGCCAATGAATCCAACAATAGGATGCATAAAAAAACATTAATTGATAACTTTATATTTTCTTTAAAAAGCCCATTTTTACTATAATAAAAGTACCAATCATCTAGACCCTTTAAAGTATCAATAGCTGAAACTGCAGCACTGGAAGTCTCTTTATCTTGCATGAACATTGTGCAATTGACAGAAGCGGTCAGGGATCTAGAGCTCAATGTTTTCCCTGAGGTTCAGCTGTTTCAGTACTCTAATGGATTTTTGGGCTCTTAGCCAAGCCTCATTATGTATTCTTGGCTAAGAGCCCATGCACCTATTAGAGTACTGAAGCTCCTGAGCCCCAGGGAACAAACTGCTTGATTGACAACTCTGTGCAATTGACAGGAGAGATCAGAGAGCCAATGTACGTTTACACACGATAAAGAGGTTTCAAATGCTTGCAGTTTCAGCTATTGATACATTTTAAAAATCTGGATGATTGACACTTATATTGACCTGTAATAAAAGGAGTTTTTTAAGTAAGTAGAAAGTTACCAATGAATGACTTTAAAAAAAACTTTTTTCACACATCCTTCTGTTACTATAGGTTTCATTGGTTCTATGCAGTGCATATTGGGTAAATGGACATTTAAATGCCATGTCTTGGCATGGAGGCATGAAGGGCCACAGTAGGTGGGTGGGGACACACCTTGGCATGGGGGCATGATGGGTCAGAGGTTGTGGGTGGGCATACCTTGGCATGGGCCATTAGGAAGTGAAGGGGGCATGAGTTGGTATAGATGGGGCAGGGGAGTGTGTGGGGAGTGTGTGGAGGGCGGGGGTGTGAGGGCTGGGGGCTGGAGGGCTTACTTTTTAAATTATAATTGGGCCAAAGTCCCACAGCACCAAGGTAGGTCTTTTAAACAGCCCTCCAAACTCTTTTTACTAGGCCAGCTGGCCCAACTGCAGCCATCCCATCCCCCGCCTCATCCCGTCCCCCGCCCCATCCCTCACCCCATCCCCTACCCCTACCCCCATCCCTACCCTCATCCCTCACCCAATCCCCCACGTCCATCCCCCACCCCCATCCCCCACCCCCATCCAATCTCCCACCCAATCCCCCACCCCCATCCCCCACCCCCTACCCAATCTCCCACCCAATCCCCCACCCCCAAATCTCAACCCCTCCCCACCCAATCCCCCACCCCCATCCCCCACCCCCATCCCCATCCCTCACCCCCACCCCCATCCCCCACCCAATCCCCCACTCCCATCCCCTACCCTCGTTCCCCACCTCCCTCCCCCACCCCCATCCCCCACCTCCGTCCCCCAGCTCTATCCCCCAGCTCACTTTCCACCCCATCCCCCACCCCATCTTCCACTCCCATTTCCCATTCCCATCTCCCGCCTCCCATCCCCGTCCCCCCACAATGAAAATCTTGTTTTTACTGGAACTTTCTTTGAGGCAGGTGGGCCGATCCGAGAATTTTCCCAACTCCCGCTATCCGCCTCAAGGATGAAAATCCATCCCATTGAGACTAATAAATTTTGATTTATCAGTGGAATTTCAGAAGAGGACAACCATTCAGCTCATTGTGTATCAGTGCCAGTTTTCCTTTGAAGCTACCTTCTCCAATCCAATTTTACTTGTCTCTTATCCATTATTTAGTATTTTTGCTATTAAAATGTTTCTTTGATTTTCCAAGCCAGAAGTGCAGCACCCATCTTGTTAGCAAAGGCAGAAATGCCACTGTGCAGGGCCCACACCTGGAAAAGACATTATAGTCCCTATGCATATTCAAATGAGGAGTCTAACTTCTGTTTGAAGCCCCACCTACAATTTTGTCCTGAGGCAGCCAGTACTAGCTGCATTGAGGAAAATGAGGTCTGCATGAGACCTTTCATTGTAGATAAACTTGTGATTAGGTGACAGTCAGTACAATCAAATGCTTTGTTGAGGCTTGGTAGAGCGAGTACTCTTCACCTGGCCCATATTTCATCGCTTGTTATCTAGTAATCCAAGTAATGCTGATTCCAGCGAGTTCCTTTTCATCTGGCTGTGATTGATGGGTTGCTTCATTCAGTGCTCAAACTTATCATTTACTGTCAGACTTGGTTGTAGATAATCCCTTTAACAATCTTTCTAATCTTGGATAGTAAATATATTGATCTCAGGCTGGTGCATTCTAGTTTGTCATTGTCTCAGGGGCAGAATGACTGATACTGTTTCCCGTGTTTGGAAATAATAAACTCCCCTAGAAGAAGCTAATTGCATGTCATGAGGGATGTCAAAACTATAGACAAGCCTTGGTACCCTACTGTTCATAAAGGCCTGAGATTTTCTTCATGAAATTTTGAATTCGCTTTATGGCTTTCCTTATATTGACTTCTCTGAAGACACTCATTGGATCTTTATGTTGCAGTTTCATTTTCTAGGTCCGTTACTGCTTCTTGCTTAGGTCATCAGTGCTAGCCAGGAAACTGGTCAATGCATTAAGAAAATTGTATTTCAAATTTCAATCAGTTCCCCTACAGAATGCTTAAGAGTTTTTATATTCTTTTTATATTTTTACTTCATTCTTGTTTGAAATTGGCATGTCAGTTTGCAAAAACATGCTCCCATATTTACACTTTACAAATCTTTATTGAGCTAGCGATCTATTTATTAGGCTGCATGTATTATACATGTCAATCTAAGAAATCCCCAATTACTTGGGGCAGATATGTAGCAGCTTCAAGAAGGCTTGCATTTATATAGCATATTTCATGACTTCAGGAAGTCTCAAAATACTTTACAGCCAGTGAAGTAATTTGAAATGTAGTCACTGTTGTAATGTAGGAAACGTGGTAACCACTTTGCACTATAAATTCCCACAAACAGCAGTGTGATAATAACCAGGTTATCATTTTTGTAACGTTGATAGAGGGATAAATATTGATAAGGACACTGGGAATAACTCCCTTGCTCTACACAATAGTGTCTTGGGGCAGCATTTTCCACCCGTATGGGGGGGGATGTGTGGGAGAGGGCGCGGGCAGGTGGGCTTCCGATCGGCACCCCCAGTTGGGGTTGCACCGCCATTATACGTGGGCGGGCCAATTAAGGCCCACCCAACGTGACGTCTGCCAGGAGGCGCTATGCATTCCCTGTGCGGGCTGAGGGGAATTCCCTCAGCCAGGAGTGCGCTCTTTCGCATATGTGCACGGAAGAGTGTAAAGATCTCCCTGAGGCAAGGAGCTGCCTCAGAGAGATTAGCTCACATTTTAAACTTTAAATGAAGTTGAGAAAAAAATTTCCCTGCCATGTCCCCTCATGTGACACTGTCACATGAGTTGGGACTGTCCAAAACTTTTATTTTAAAATATTGTGAGATTTTTAAATCCTCATGGAACCTCATCCCTTCCGTGGATGAGGTTTCATGCTTTTTCTGAAGCCCGCCAGGGCTCCTGGCCTGCTTGCCAACCTTAAGGTTGGACGGGCAGGTCCATTAATTAGTTCAACTACTTTGTTAATGGCCTTAATAGGCCATTGACAGGTCGGCGGGCGCGCAGCCGATTCAGGTGCGTGCCCGCCGAACTCAAAGTCTGAATGACATGGCATGACGTCAGGACACATGCCCAACATCACCACGCATCATTTTACGTGTTGGCGAGCGGGCCCCGCCCCTGCTTTGGAATTGTTTATGTCCATCTGAGAGAACAGTGCCTTGTGCTTTGAACTCTGCAGAGACTGTTAACATTTAAAGAGAAGTTCAAAATCCCAGTTATTACCTGAAAGAAATTACAAGATTTCATGTTTTTAAACAGACTTTGCTGCATATAAAAATATAAATAAAGCAAGCATTACTAACAACACTATAGTTTGCCAAGACTTAGAGTATAAATCCAGTTCCCTTTTTACTTCTTAATCCCACCCAAGAGTTCCCTTATACATTATGAGATCTTAATGGCTCATTCGCATCTCTTCCTGGAATTCAAACCAAGTGTGCCACAGCTCTCCAGAATTCACTTGGTTTCTCCTCAGTGTTCTCTCAGGTACAAGATTCTATGAGGAGCCTTCCATTTCCCGATGGCTTTGGACTTCTCAGTTGAAGCTTGGGTCTCACTGCATTCATGCTTAGTAATTTACAGGTCAGGTACACCCTGCTTCCTAATGGCCTCTGTGCTCCTTGTCCTGGCCTTGGACAGGCATAGACTGCGTTTTCCCAGTCTGCCGCCCACAGCTCTTGTACAGCTGCCAGTTCCACAGCTGTTTTACAGCTCCTGCCTTCTTCAAGCTGACTGCTTGTTTTCTGTGAGACATACACAGAAAAAAAACACAAAAAAGTACCTCCCCTGCATCTATCTCCATGGCAACGTGGAACACTTGGGAGGTTCCCAAACAGAAATGTAAATCAATTATCTTTTACCTTCAAAAAAACCCACTGATTCTGAAACATGAATGATTTATATCTCTAATGGAGTTAATGGCCCTCTCTCCAGAGGTTCCACCAAGAAATCCCCTTCTTTTAGAAAAGTGCTTCTTTGATCTGAGAACTACATGAATAATTTGAATCCCTTAACTGTAGACCTTCTGTCCCAATCCAAAGATTCGAGATGGGTCATCCATTTTTTAAGTTTTCTCACTTCTAACTCTGATCTTATTAAGTAAACATGGGTTACCCTTTTGAGCTATCATTACGCCAGGTCTGTACTAGTTACTCAACCAAGTGTTTCAATTTATCTGCATTTAAATTCAATTCCTAAACTAGAAGTTATTTTCTAAATCATATACGTTATGAAATTAGATATTCACAACACTTGGTTTAGAATATCATCTGAAAGACAGCACATTTATCAGTGCAGCATTCTCTTGGTACTGCACTGGAATTTCAATCTCAATTTTTGTGCTCAAATCCTGGATTAGGGCTTTAATCCACAACTTTTGCTATAAATTGAACCTCACCCACTCACACTTAAAAGGCTAATTGTTACAATTGAATTGTAAACAAGCAAGAATTTCATGATTGCTGATTTTAGGGGAAGTTTATCAAAGGTTTTCCATGATTATATTTGATTTAAAAATAGGATTGTTTCATGATGCTGAAGGAGTAATAATTCAAACTAGGTTACAGATTAAAATTGTAGAAGTACCCGATTCCCTGTTGCCACCAATTTAAAATGTTCATCCTTGTGTATAAATGCCTCGCTCCAACCTACCCCTGTAATCTTCTCAAGTGTTCTCCATCATCTTCAAATTCTCCAAGTCCTGCTTCCCATGCCTCATGTTCTGGATTTTCCTTGCAAAGCCCCTTCCCCTTTCTAAACTTCCTTTTATGACCATCCTTAAAAGGAACCACCTTTGCTACACTTTGTGGTCAACATATCTTAATTTCTCCTGACCTGCTGAGCATCACCAGAATTTCTGTTTCTTTGGCCCAGCATGCTTTTTTCTTTTATAACATGGCACACCTGAGGGTGTTTTTCAATGTTCAAGGCACTGTATAAACGTTTGCTCCCTTCCTCTCTCGTCCTTTCTCTTGTTATTTTTACTAATGTGCAATTATACGCAATCGTTGTGAATTTAATGTGATATTTTTATGAAGGTCTCCCTCTGCATTTAGTATAACGAGTGCTAGATCAGAATCTAGAATACAACTTCCTTTTTGCATTGATGCGCAACCAAAATCACTTCACATCAATGTAAAACTGGTAATACAACTTCATGCGAGGTCAGTAATATTACAATTAGCTATGATGCCAGTAGAATTCATTAATCATTTTCCAGAGACTTTATCTTGTACTCTTGTCAGAGTCTATCAATCTTTAGTCACAATACATATCCTGATCTCTGAAGGATTGCACAGCATTCAAAGAATAATTTTCCAAAAATTGTTTTTTGCCATTTTCTTACAGTATCTGTAAGGAGCATATCTTTTTATTTTCTGTTGGACTGTGTATTAGAATTATAATGGCTGTAGTTTAAAGAACATGTCCACTAAAACAGGATGAGCGATATATACATTGTTGCAATCCTGGAACAGAGTGTGCCATGAAAGACAGGATGGTGCTCGAAAGGAGTCCTGGACCAAGGGAACTGCTTGACAATGGCATTTTAATTGCCTGATGACCAGGTGACCAGGGTTTTGTGTGGTAGCTATGCAGCAGAAAGCTCTTGGATTGCAAAGAGAAAACATCTAAAATCTCTAGGCAGGTTTTTCCGGTTGGCGAGCGAGGGCGGGGCCGACATCACCCGTGTCATTTAGACTTTCAGTTCAAGCTGTCAACAGCCTATTAAGGCCATTAAAAAACTAATTAACTTGATTGATGGACCTGCACGTCTAACCCTAGGGTTGGCGGGCAGGCCAGGAGCCCAGGCGGGCCTTGGAAAAAGCTTGAAACCTCATCCACAGGTGGGATGAGATTTCATGATGGCTTTTAAATGTTTATCAAATGTTTAAATAAAAGTTAAGGACATGTGCCAGCTCATGTGACAGTGTCACATGAGGGGACATGTCAGGGAATTTTTTTTATTACCTTTCTGTCAACTTTTGAATTGGAGCCGATGTCCCTGAGGCAGCACTTGCATGAAAGAGTGGACTTCTGGCTGAGGGAACTCCCCCCACGCCGCCCACCCCGCGCCTGCATATGGAGTGATTTACGCTTCCTGGTGGACATCACGCTGGGCGGGCCTTAATTGCCCGCCCATGTAAAATACCCCCCCCCCCCACCGATGGAGGGCACTAATCGGAAGGCTGGCCACTGGCGCCTGCTCCCGCACTTCCCCCCCCCCCCCCACAATGGGGGGAAAATGTTCCCCTCTTTTCCTCATATCTCTATAACCTACTGTCTCTGAGGAAACTCCTGTAAAAAGGAAAAGGAGAAAACCACTGTTAGAGACATTGAAAAGCAAGTTCTCAACCAGTGAACTAAATACTGAAAGTGCTGGAATTCCACCTCGTATCATCAACAAAAACTGAAAGGAATTTGGAAGACATCGATCAAAATCAACCCATCGAATCCTGCACTCCGGATTGGTGCTATTGGACTGATTTATCCCACCCTTAAAATCCATGTTTTGCGTGTGTGTGTGTATTTAAGAACGGGGTAGAGTTTAAGTTAGAAGTTAGCAGTCATATTTCTTTCTTTTGCCACTCATTAAAGACAATTTGTTCAATAAGCAGTTATTTACTTATTAAGTTTACAAAGCTGGTGCTCATATTCTGTTGAATTAAATTAAACAGTTGGGTAGAATTGGGGCAATCTGGTGGTTTGGTCAAACTTTTCACATTTGTCACGGCTGGGGGAACAGTGGGGCTTGATATTACAGCGCGCTATCCCTAGCGAGTCGTAACAAAGTTCGGGGACTCAACCGAGATATTTTGGAACAAAAGACAACAACGATTTGGGTGTAGATTTAGTAAGTAATAAAAGCTAAAAGGAAACACCAGGTTTGTACTCTTAAAAATAAGATGGCGCTGGAAACTGCTAAAGCTTTCCTGCAAGTGGAAGAGATGTCCCTCACAATTTTACAAGGGATCCCAAAATTTTATTGAATTGGCAAGTAACTTAAGAGTACGATTGCCTGCTCAATCTAGGAAGGCAGAGATAATCAAAGCGATGGCACAGCATTTGGTCCCTGAAGCATATGGACAAAAATTTCAAAATTTAAGGAAACAGCCTGGGCAAACTTACATTGAATTTGAAAGGATTAAGCAAAATCGTTTTGACAGGTGGATATGAGCATTGGGAGTTGAAACTATCTATGAAGTTCTCAGAGAGACCATTCTCTTGGAAGAATTTAAAAACTCCCTATCTTCTGTAATAAGAACCTATGTTGAAGAAAAAAGTGTTGAAACTGCTAGACAGGCAGCAGTAATGGCTGCCAATTATGAGTTGACCCATAAAAATAAACCTTTTTTCCATCACCCACATAAATTTGAAAAGGATAGAAAGTGGAAGACTGAAAGGAAGGCAAGTAGCCAGGGTAAAGAATAGATAGCTGGGAATACCTTGAGATCTCCTCACCTGAGGGTTGAGGTGAAACTTGAAGGCCTAAGTGTTTCCATTGTAATAAACTGGGACACATTCGTTCAGAATGCTGGAAGTTGCGAGGGAAGCCCATGGGACTTATTGGAGTTCATAAGAGTGAGTCTGAAAAGGGAACTCAGAAAGAAAATGCCACAGATCAAATTGTAGCTTTAACTACAAATAAGGGTTTGGAGGTAACCACTCCTATGAATGCAGGTGAAGTGCATAAGGTAGATGAGAGCTATAAAGGGTTTTTATCTAAAGAGAAGGTAACCCCTTTTTCATCAAATAATGCAGCTAAACGCATAACTATATTAAGGGACACAGGAGCTACTCTAACTCTTTTGCTGGAGAAGGACCTAGTTTTCCCTCCAGAGAGTTCAATGAAAGCTAAAGTATTGGTAAACGGGATAAGTGGAGAGTATATCACGGTTCCATTGTACAAAGTGCATAGTGTGATTTGTTGTCTGGATTGGTGGTTGTAAGAATTATCCGTGGATGGATTTAATTTACTTCTGGGGAAGATTTGGCAGGAGTGAAATTTATACCTTCGCCCATAATTATGAAACGTCCAGGAGAGGCTAAAGAGAGAGTTACAAGAATAAGTTCCTGGTATTTTTCCATCATGTGTGGTGACCAGAGCAATGGCTAAACAAAGTCCATCACCAGAGGTCAAAGTAATACCACGAGCAGATGTTAGAGTAGCTGAAACTTTCTTTAAGGATGAGGATAATTCAAAGGAAGTGTTTGGCATGTCTTCATTAATTGAGGCTCAGAAAGCAGATCCAGAGTTAAACAAGTTAGCACAGTCAGCTCACAATGAAGATGAGGCTGAAGGTTCCTGAGTACTATTACCTTAAAAATAGAGTTCTGATGAGGACATGGAGACACTCTCACAGACCTGCAGGTGGGGAATGGGCAGCTGTTCATCAGATAGTGGTACCGCCCAAATATCAGAAGGAAAGTTGCGAGTAGCATATGAAATCCCTATGGCAGGACATGTAGGAATATGGTAAACCCAAGCATCGATAAACAGGGATTTTACCTGGCCAAGATTTCTTAAGGGTGTAGTGCAATTTTGTAGAATGTGTCATACATGTCAGGTAGTAGGTAAACCTCAACATGTAATCAAACCAGCACTTTTAATAGCCATGCCAGTTTTTGAAGAACCAATCTGTCAGGTATTAGTAGATTGTGTAGGACCATTACCCAAAATGAAAGCAGGACATCAGTATATCCTTACAGTCATGGATATGACAACCCGATTTCCAGAAGCTATTCCTTTAAGGACAATTTCAGCTAAGGTGGTAGTGGAAAAATTAACTCAATTTTTCAATCATTATGGCCTACCAATTGAAATACAATCTGACCAAGGTTCTAACTTCATGTCTAAAATTTTCCAGGATATAATCAGCAATTTAGGTATCAAACAACTAAAGTCTAGCGCCTATCACCCACAGACACAGGGAGATTTAGAGGAATACCATCTGACTCTCAAAAACATGATTAAGACATATTGGCAAGAATACACAAAAGGTTAGGACAAAAGATTAGATTTGCTACCAAAGATTCTCTGAATTAATCTATTGGATTTAGTCAATTCGAACTGATCTATGGTCATGAAATAAGAGGTCCAATAGAAGTGATTAAGGAAAAGTTCTGAAAGCAGAAAGACGAATCCTCCGTGTTGGATTATGTGTCCATGTTTCTAGAAAGACTCACAGGAGCATGTAAAGTAGCATGAGAGCACTTGAAAATTTCCCAAGCCAAAATTAAAGAATGGGCAGACAAACATGCTACAACTAGAACATTCCAAGCAGGAGACGAAGTATTGGTATTATTACCTTCATAGGCTGAACCCCTGAAAGCAAAATTCAATGGCCCCTATGAGATAGATGGAGAGTTAGTAAAGTGACCTATCTGATAAATACTCCTGAGTGTATGAAGAAGAAACAGTTATGTCACATAAACATGTTAAAGCAATATCATCATAAGACAGAGCAAATGTGCCAGGAGTAGTGGAGGATGACAGAGATAGTAAGGGCAAGATAGAAGGAGAAGTAGCCAGTGCCCAAGGCAAACCTCCTACAATTCAATTAGCCAATACGACAATACTGGGACAGTCAGACACTGTTCTCATATTTAAAGGAAGGATCAAGGGAAGATCTAATAAGGTTACTTAGGAAGTATAAGGGAATTTGTAGGGATACACGTGGATGTACTATGTTAGCTAAACATGACATAGACATAGGAGACTCAGTACCAATAAAACAACATCATTATCAGTTGAGCCCAGAAAAACAAGCTCAGTTAGAAACAGAGATCCAATATATGTTGGAGATTCAATTGATTGAGCCTAGCCAAAGTGGCTGGAGCTCACCAGTAGTATTGGTTCCTAAGCCAGATGGATCCACTAGATTTTGTATAGACTGCCAGAAAATGAATGTAGTAACGAGGACAGATTCGTACCCAATTCCTCAGTTAGAAGATTGTATCGATAGGGTTGGCAGCGCCTCATTTCTTTCTAAAATTGATCTATTGAAGGGATACTGGCAAGTGCCATTAAATCAACAGCTAAAGAAATATCCACCTTTGTTGCACCAAATGGGTTGTATCAATGTCTAGTCATGCCGTTTGGGTTTAAAAACATCTCAACTACATTTCAGAAACTTATGAATCTGTGGTTTATTTAGACAATGTCATAATATATAGTAATACATGGGAAGAATTTGTAAAGCAATTAGAGGGCCTGTTTAAGCAATTGCAATTGGCTGGCTTAGTCAAAAATTTGGCCAAAAGCGAAGTTGCAAAAGCAAGGGTAACTTACCTAGGTCACATCGTCAGAAAAGGGCAAGTGTTGCCAAGAACAGCAAAAGTGAACACTCTAATAGAATTCCCATTCCTAAAACTAAAAGAGAAATCCTGAGATTTTTGGGAATGTGTGGGTTTTATAGGAAGCTTGTGCCTAACTTCAGCACAATAGCTGTTCCTCTCACCAATTTGTTAAGAAAACAGGGAGAAGTGGTATGGTCAGCAGAATGCCAAGCAGCCTTTGAAAAACTGAAGGCAATCTTAACAAATGAGCCAGTGTTGGCCTCCCCCGACTTTACCAAACCTTTCAAAATGGCAATTGATGCTAGTGACTTGGGGGTAGGTGCAGTCCTATTAGAAGATGATAAATTAGGGATAGAGAAGCCAGTGGGGTACATTTCCAAGAAACTAAATCAATATCAGAGGAAGTATCCTAAAGTAGGAAAAGAAACTCTAGCATTTTTCTTTTCTCTTCAACACTTTGAAGTTTATGTCTGACATGATAACAAAGAAACATTAATCTACACTGACCATAATCCGCTGGCGTTCATTGAAAAATTTAAAACTCGAAATGCGAGACTGTTTAGATGGAGCCTATTGTTGCAACCATTCAATGTAAAGATTGTTCACATTGTCGATAAAGATAATGGGCAGAATTTTGCCCTCGGATGGCGTGCAGGCCCCACCGGCTATGCGCTTCCTATTCTGGTGGGGGGGGGGGGAATCCCCATCTGTCAAAGTGCGCTCTTTCGCGCACGCGTGCGAAAAAGCGCACTTCTCCCTGAGGCAAAGTCCTGTCTCAGGGAGAATACTGACAGTGGAAAAAACATTAAAAATAAAAACATTAAAAAATTATTAACATGTCCCCCTCATGTGACAATGTCACACGAGTTGGGACATGTTAATAAAGAACACATAAACTTTATTAATTTTTTACAAAACGGACATGAAACCTCATCCCGCCAGTGGATGAAGTTTCATGAATAATCTGGAGCCCGCTGGGGCTCCTGGCCTGCCCGCCAGCCTTAAGGTTGGACGGGCAGGTATTTAATTACTTTAATTAGCCTGTCAATGGCTTCAATTGACCATTGACAGGTCGACGGGCGGACAGCTGATTTCGCTGTCTGCCCACCTTCCTAAAACCTTAAATGGACCGGGATGACATCGGGGGTTCCTCCCGACGTCATCCCGCGTCATTTTCCCCTCGGCGACTGGCCCTCGCCCCCAAATCGCTGAGGGGAAAATCCTGGCCAATGTGATCGTGGATACATTGTCCCGGGTGTAAAATACTAAAATAAGTTAAAGGGGTAAGAAATGCTGCAGATTGACTAAGGTTGTATAAGAGTTAGGAAGGATGAATGAAAGTAAGTCTTGTGTTTTGTTGTCCATGTGTCAGATACCTTGTGATGAAATGCATTTTTTAAAAATGGCATTTCATCTCTTTTAAGGGTTGAGGCATGTAAGGAACATATCTTTTTATTTCTGTTGGACTGTTGATTAGAATTAAAATGGCTGAAGTTTAAAGGACATGTCCACTGGATCAGGATGAGAGATATATACAATGTTGCAGTCCTGTAACAGAGTGTGTCATGAAAGACAGGATGGTGCCAGAAAGGAGACCTGGATCAAGGGAGCTGCCTGACAACAGCATTTTAATTGGCTCCTGGACAGGTGACCAGGGTTTTGTGTGGTAGCAATGCAGCAGAAAGCTCTTGGCCTGCAAAGAGAAAACATCTAAAACCTCTTTTCCTCATATCTCTATAACTTGCTCTCTCTCTGAGGAAACTCCTGGAAAAAGGTAAAGGAGAAAACCACTGGGAGAGACATTGAAAAGCAAGTTCTCAACCAATGAACTAAATACTGAAAGTGCTGGAAGACCACCTCGTGTTATCAATAAAAACTGAAAGGAATTTGGAAGACATCGATCAAAATCAACCCATCAAATACTACGGTCCGGATTGGTGCTATTGAACTGTTTTATCCCAGCCTTAAAATCCATGTTTTGCATATCTTGTGTGTCATGTGTGTGTGTGGGCAGGATTTCCCACTCGCCGACACGTAAAACGACGCAGGATGACAATGGGTGGAACTTCCGACGTCACCCTGCGTCATTTCAATTTTCAGGTTGGCGGGAGCTCAGCTGAATCAGCTGTGCGCCTGCTGACCTGTCAACGGCCAATTGAAGCCATTTAAAATTTAATTGCAGTAGTTAAAGGACCTGCCTGTCCAACCTTAATGTTAGCGGGCAGGCTGGGAGCCCTGGCAGGCTTCAGAGAAAGCATGAAACCTCATCCACGGGCGGGCTGAGGTTTCATGTAGGTTTTAAAAAATTTAATAAAAGTTTAACTAAAAGTGATGGACATGTCCTAACTCATATGACAGTGTCACATGAGGGGACATGTAAGGGAAATTTTATTTTTGTATTTTTAACATTTTACATTTGGAGCCGATCTCCCTGAGGCAGCACTTATCACTCAGCACTCCTGGCTTAGGGAATCACCCCCACTGCCCGTACAGGGAGCGCATAGCGCTTCCTGGCGGACGTCACGCTGGGCAGGCCTTAATTGGCCCACCCATGTAAAATGGCGGCACGCCCCCGATTGGGAACGCTGATCGGAGGCTCCTGAACTTTCCTCCCAACGGGCGGAAAATTCTGCCCTGTGTGTGTGTGTGTGTGTGTGTGTGTGTATTTATGTAGAGATTTAAGGAGGGGTAGAGTTCAAGTTATAGTGTTAGAAGTTAGCAGCTCATATTTCTTTTGTCACTAGTTAAAAACAATTTGTTCAATAAGCAGTTGTTTACTTATTAAGTTTTTTACAAAGCTCATATTCTGTTAACCTAAATTAAACAGTTAGGTGGAATTGGGGCAATCTGTTGGTCTGGTCAAACTTTTTCACATTTGTCTTGGCTCGAGGAACACTGGGGCTTGATATTACAGTGCACTATCCCCAGCCAGTTGTGACATTTCTCATATAAATTTCTAAAAATTTGTTTTAGTGATGTTGTTTGAGGGATAAATATTGGTTAAGACACTGAGAAACAATTCTGCTCTCTTCTTCAAATAGTGTCAGGGGATCTTTTATGTGTACCTGAGTGGGAAGATGGAACTTTCAATGTCTCATCTGTAAAAGCAGTACCACCGAGAGTGCAAGATTGCACCCTCAGCGCTGCACTAGAGTGTCAGCTTAGATTTTGTGTTTAAGCCTCTGGAGTGGAAATTGAACCCACAACCTTCTGACTCAGAGATGAGACTGAGCTATGGCCAACACAATGTACATCATAGAAATCCAATTTGAATGTTAAAAGGAGTCTACTACCTGAAACAAGGGGGCACATCAGCTGTTGAAAGCTGGTTAAGTGGCAACCCTATTTTGAGGCCATTAAAAGATTTTGGTGAGCTAAAACTGACCCCAAAAATTGATACATAGCAGATAATTCACATTTGCAGTTATGTTGCTCTAAGACATAATCCCTAGCTGTAGCTATACTCACAGCATAAATCAGCTATTGACTGTGTATCAAGATGACATTGTGGTAAGACTTCTCATTTGTCAAGAATGGGCTCCCTGAGCTTCCAGCTTTCCCTTAGGATTCATATTTTGTTTATCCTCCTGAAATCTTTTGTATCTATCCTAGAGTGGTAGTTTTTTCATCCTGAAATCACTCCTCATAAATCTTTCATAGCGCTAGTGGTGTTGGTTGAAAGAGGATAGTTTAAGTAAGATCTTGTATTCAAATTTGCTGCTGTATTTACATTCATGACAATAGCATTGCTTCAAAAATTAATGTGTTAGTTGTGAAGGGTTTTGCTACGTCAAAGTTTCTTTGTAAAATCACTGGTCTACAATCATTTTCCATGATGTTAAAATGTTGGAATTGTGAGACTGAAAGAATTTATAATGCTTACACAGCAATACAAAATCTGTGGTACATTTATTTATGGTCATATCATTCCAACTTGCCACCTTGTCTAGGCAATATTACACTTGAATTTCTACATAGAAAGACGGAGCTTCAGGCAATAATACTGAATAAAACAAGATTATAAACCATTGTGCGTAACACCGTGCTGCTGTTATTCAACGTAGACTGTTAAAACTTACACAGGATATTGATGTGCAGCTGTTCATGCTTTTACAAAGGAATATCTGACCAAACACATCCCGAATAATATTGTAGATCCTTATCATTCAGTCAAAGAATTGTGAGCAGAGGAGCAAAGAATGGGTTTTCTATGAAGTCTGTGAAAATAAGCACACTTGCTATTCAGATAAAGAGTTTGATATTTATGCCAGGTGGGGCTATTATTAAGAATTTTCACTGTTCAACCAGCTTTATGAACTTTATCTTTACAATTTGTTTAAGCATTACCAAAACCTGGCTTTTAACTGAAGAAAAACTAGTACCTATTGCAAATAAACTGTACAGTGTTCTGGCCAGATAGCATCTGAGTATTGTCAAGAGCTAGGGATGATGCAGAGAGAGACCCAAAGCTGATCTCTGGTGTGAAAAGCTAAGCTATGAGGCATGGTGTGATGCCATGTCACAGTTAAGCTTTCTTGACAGATTGGTTCTGAAAATAACATGTGGAGGTGGAAGTTTGATTGTCTCATGACACAACACTTGAGTCATGAAACATGTGCAACTTTTACTCTCTACCCCTTAATCTAGAGAAAGGCAATAGCATGCATTTAATCAAGCTGTGACCATTTCATTATAGCAATTCTATGAGCAGCCTGTGAGTAACTCACCATGCAGGACAACCCCACATGTTTTCTGCAGCCTTTTAGGACAGGGGTGTGGGGATGGGGCACCCTCATTTTCAAGTACTCTGTGCCTGACTGGGGGACCTGGCATCAGGAAGGGGTTCCCCCCCGTGCCCTTACTATCAAGCCCCCCCCCCTCCCCCGACCTCATTGGCATTGTAGGCCTGAGGCCTGCAGCCAATAATTTTTGTAATTTTGCATTTTATTCCTGATTTGTTCTTGATTTTAAGGGCAGAATTTTCAGGTCGACATGCGAGCATGTGCCCGGCCTGCTCGAGCATAAAATAGCGCGTGATGATGTCAGGCAAGTGTCCCAAAGTCATCCCTTGCTCGCGCAATATTTCGGTCGGCAGGCGCGCGCAAATGTCGGAAGTGAGCCCGCTGACAATTAAAAGGGCAATTAGAGCCCATTAAAGTTGTAATTGTCCCCGATTTTCATGGTGCGTCCAACCTCAAAGTTGGTGGACAGGCCAATCAGCCAGACAGCCTTTGCATTTTTCATGAAACCGCATCCAAGGGTGGGATGAGGTTTCCATTAGTAAATTTAAAAAAAATTTATGGGCAGAATTTTTATAATGTTATATGTTCAGGTTCAGGTTTGTGATACTTGGACATTTTTGTTCTGATTTTAAAATCTTTATTTAATACTTCTGAAGTCTCCAGCTCCCTGGGGAAGCTCTCTGTTGTCAGCGAGCTTTCATTCCGCGCTCGCCCGTGCTTACACCAGTGCCTGCCCTCCTCCCACCACCCCCCACCCCGGCAGCGCTGAGCATTTCAGTGTGCACTTCACACGTGCTGGCCATTCATTGGCCAGCTAGTGTGAAATCGCGGTCGGGGGCCGTTCCTTGGCCACTCCCAGACCCGTCGATTGCGCCTGCCCGCCGACCTGAAAATTCTGCCCTAAGAAAACTTGTATTAAGCCTGTATTGAATATTTAAATTTACTTTGCAGGCCTTGATTTAAAACTAAGTGTTATTATGCTTTGAGTAAGTCAAATAATTAATCAGTAGTGATATTATTAACTGTAGACTTGTTTTCCTAAGACTCATACTGGCCATTTACAGCTGGTATTTCATCTACATCCTTTTCAAGCTAGACTTAATAAAATAAAAGTTGTTTTTGTTTAGCATTCAAAGACCCTTGAACTTCAAGTCAGGGCAATAAATAACCTTGCACGTGGGGTGGCCAACTATGGTGTGGAATCAGGAGATGGAATTTAATTGATGGACACACAACCTGATTGGCAGATGAGAGATACCATCAAAAGATGCTCCTCCATTAAATGGGATCATGGCTGATCTGATAATCCTCAACTCTACTTTCCTGCCTTTTCCCCATTACCCTTGATTCCCTTACCTACTAAAAATTAAAAATCTGCCTATCTCAGCCTTGAATATACTTAACGACCCGCCTCTGGAGCCCTCTGTGGTAAAGGATTCCACAGATTCACTACCACCTGAGAGAAGAAATTGCTCCTCATCTCTATCTTAAATGGATGACCCCTTACTCTGACGTTATGCCCTCTGGTTTTAGACTCTCCCACAAGGTGAAACAACCTCTCAGCATCTACCCTGTCAAGCCTCCTAAGAATCTTATATGTTTCAATAAGGTCGCCTCTCATTCTTCTAAACTCCAATAAGTACAGGCTCAACCTACTCAATCTCTCCTCATAAGAAAATCCCTCCATACCTGGTATCAACCTGGTGAACCTTTTCTGGACTGCCTCCAATGCCAGTATATTTTTCCTAAGATAAGGGGACCAAAACTGTTCACAGTATTCTAGGTGCGGTCTAACTAATGCCTTATAGTTTTAGCAAGACTTCCCTATTTTTATGCTCCATTCCCTTTGAAATAAAGGTCAACATTTCGTTTGCCTTCCCTATTACTTGCTGAACTTGTATGCCAGCTTTTTGTGATTCATGCACGAGGACCCCCAAATCCCTCTGTGCTGCAGCTTTCTGCAGACTTTCTCCATTTAAATAATATTCAGCTCCTCCATCTCCCTGCCAGAGTGCATAATCTCACATTTTCCCACATCCAATTCCATTTGCCAAGTTTTTGCCCACTCACTTAACCTGCCTATATCGCTCTGTGGCCTCTTTGTGTCATCCTCACCGCTTGCCGTCCCATCTATTTTTGTGTCGTTTGTATGCTTGGCAATAGTACATTCACTTCTCTCATCCAAGTCATTAATACATATTGGAAATAATTGTGGCCCCAGAACTGATCTCTGTGGCATTCCACTCGTTACAGTTTGCCATCCTGAAAATGCTTCCCTAATCCAAACTCTCTGTCTTCTATTAGTTAGCCAATCATACATCCATGCTAATATACTATCCCCAACACCATGGGGTCTTATGTTGTTAAGTAGCTTTATGTGCAGTACCTTATCGAGTACCTTTTGGAAATCCAAATATGTTACATCTACTAGTTCCCCTTTATCCATCCTGCTTGTTACCTCCTCAAAGAATTCTAATAAATTTGCTAGGCATGATTTCCCCTTCATGAAGCCATGCTGCCTCTGCTTGATTACAGTATGCATTTCTAAATGCTCTGCTATTACATCCTTTATAATAGGCTCTAACATTTTCTTAATGATGGATGTTAAGCTAGCTGGCCTATAGTTACCTGTTTTTTGTCTCCCTCCTTTTTTGAAAAAGGGTGTTACATTGGCTGTTTTCCAATCCTCTGGGACTTTTCTAGAATCTAAGGATGCTTGGAAATTACTATCAGTGCATCCACTATCTGTGTAGTTACTTCCTTTAATATCCTAGGATGCAACCCATCAAATCCAGGGGACTTATCGCCTTTAGCCCCATTAATTTCCCTAGTACTTTTTCTGTAGTGATGGTTATTGAATTTATTTCCTCCCCCCACCCCCACCTTTTGCCCCTTGATTATTTAGGCGTGCTATTAGTGTCTTCTATCATGAAGTTTGATGCAAAGAATTTATTCAACTCCTCTGCCATTTCCTGGTTTCCCATTATTATTTCCCAAGCCTCATTCTCTAAGGGGCCTATGTTCACTTTGACCTCCCTCTTCCTTTTTATATATTTAAAGAAGCTCTTGTTGTCCTGTTTTATATTACTTGCTAGTTTAGCCTCAAAGTTTATTTTCTCCCTCTTTATTATTTTTGGTCATCTTTTGTTAGTTTTTAAATCATTCCCAATCCTCTGGCTTACCACTAATCTTTTCCACCTTGTATGCTTTTTCTTTCAATTTGATACTATCCTTAACTTCCTTGGTTAACCATGGTTGGCTTATTCCCTTCCTACAATCCTTCTTCCTCACTGGGATATATTTTTGTCGTGAGTCATGAATTATTTTCTTAAACGTCTGCCATTGTTCATCAACCGTCTTTTCTGCTAAACTCCTTTCCCAGTCCACTCCAGTCAACTCTGCCTTCATTCCATTGTAATTACCCTTATTTAAGTTTAGCACAGTTGTTTCCAACCCAAGTTTCTCACTCTCAAACTGAATGCTAAATTCCACCATGTCATGGTCACAATTTCCTAGGGTATCTTTTACTCTGAGATCATTTATTAAATCTGCCTCATTATATACTACCAGATACAAAATAGCCTGATCCCTGGTTGGATCCACAACATATTTTTCTAGCCTGCTAACCTCTGAAGGAAAACGGCACTGGACTTTTGATACTGGACTCTGGACTCATGTGAAACCGTAACTCTAATTTTTATTGTGGTCTTTCCCTATACCTCTTTCTTTCCCTTACCCCTCTTTTATTGTATGAGTGCAAAAAGGGATAGACATTGCGAAACCCCTTTCCTGCATTTTGCATGTGTGTAAAATAAACCAACTCTCTTATTTTACCTTTTCCTGAGTTTGCTATGGGGCTATTAATAGAGGATTGGATCACTCCAAAAGGGTTGGGGAAAACAGACCACCACTTAGAAAGGGGGAAATCAGAAATCAAAGACACCTTTTTGTTTATGGAAGGGTAGTGAGAGAAGAAATCAGTGCTGTTTAAATTGGTGGGCATCCTCTGGAGGGCCGAGACCTGGAGGGCCCTGCCTGCTTTGGATGTCTTGCTGTGGGCCAGATGCACCTTTCTCAGCCTGTGGAGATGGAGACGATGGGGGCACGGGGGGGATTTGGATCAGCCAGACATTCCCAAAGTCATCTGGGTGGAAGGCCCCGGGGTGTCGAGCTGCTGGTCCTCCTCCCTTTGGGTGCCCGACACCCCCTGGCTGTCTTCTTGATGAGAAGGGGAAGCTGGAGTGAGATCGAGTTTCCCCGCACCCCTCTCGCGTTGACACTGTTGGAGGCCAACTATGGCATCAGCGATGGAGTTCAGTCCGCACAGCAGTGAAGGTCCAATGTCCTGGACCAAGGTCTCCATGGCACCCACTATCCTATCAGCGTTGACCTCAGTGCGTCGGCATGCCGATGCTATCACCTCAGGCTGAAGGTGGATGGACACCTCCATCATCCCTTGCAATCTGAGGAGTGCACCAGAATTCCTTCCTGATGCTCCCATGACTGTCTTTGCAGCTCCACCAACTGATTGAAGACCGAATCCAAAAGCTAATCATTGGACTCAGAGTCAGCAGATTCCTTGCCTCCAGCAGTCGTCCGATTGCCGGCTACCAAGGATGTCACTTTCTCCGCCTGCTGTGGAACAGATTATGTGCAGTGCTCACCAGATTGTGCTCCCGAGGCTGCTCTACATTGAGGTCCCACTGCAGTGTATGTTACTGCACTGGTGGAGAGTGTGGGTGAGTGCCGTGATGGGTCTTCAACAGTGCTGCCCGCAGTGCTCTTAGCATTGAGGTCAGAGTCAAGGTTGCCTGAGGGTGATGTGGCAGATGTGTCTAGGACAGGAAGTGGAGATTATTAGTGCTTGGCAGCCACATTGAACACAGAGCAGTGGACTTAGAGTAGTTAAAAGCAAAAAACTGTGGATGCTGGAAATCCAAAACAAAAACAAAAATAAAAATACCTGGAAAAACTCAGCAGGTCTGACAGCATCTGCGGAGAGGAATACAGTTAATGTTTCAAGTCCGTATGACTCTTAGTGTTGAGAGAGGGATGATGTGGCACAGGATCCTCACCTGAGTGTTCATCGCCTACCTCACCGTCACCGTAGAAACAGTTGATGTCCTCTCCGGCTAGCTCCAACAAGCGACTCTTGAACAGAGTGAGGACCTTGATGTCAGGCACCTCATCCCCTGGTCTGGGATCTCTCCCATTGATTGTGCGCAATCTTGTCCTGCATAAAGACAGATGGAGAGAATGTGAGCAAGGCGTATGCCAAGCCAAGTGAGAAGGATGCCAGGTGTGCATGTGTGCTGAGTGGAGCCATGGACAGGATGAGAAGGCTACCTCCAGAGGAGATGAGGCCAGATAGAGGTGTGTGTGTGTCAGAGTGAGGGATGATGTCCCTTGAGCTGATGGTGAGTGAGATGCCAGTGAATGTGTGATGGCCTTTTGAGTGTGTGAGTTGAGATGAATGTGATGGTTGACTTATTATGGTGGCACAGATGCGATCATTTATCCTTTTTCTGCACTGGATGGCCGACCACTTGTGCAGCATTGGCACTGACCACTTCTGCCACCACCTCCCAAGCTGGAGTGGTGAGACTGATGGATCTCTTACAGCCAGAACGGGGGTAGAGCACATCGCAGCAGGCCTCCACAGCATCCAGAAGGCATCCCAGGGATGCATCACTGAATCAGGGGGCTGCACTATTCCTGGCTTTGTGGGCCATGTCTTCACTGGAGCAGTCCTGGGCTGCATGAATTGAGAAGTGTGCGCGCGGCTACAGTTTAAATATGGCACCCGGCGTGAGGAAGCAGCGAGGTAACTGCATGGTGGGCAAATCAGAGGCTGCTTGCCAGTGATCCGGCGTGCTTCCCGTGACTGCATAATTTATGAGGGGGAAGGGGAAGATACAGTGCGAAAACCCATCATTCTGGCGGGCAGTAAAACATCTTTTTTCACACCCGCTACCGCCCTTAGTGCAAATCCGGGATGATTCTGCCCTCAGATCATGTATAATTCTTACTTTAGCAAAGTCAATGCCAGTAAAAAGAGATTTTTAATTTTTCTTTAACAGCTCAGTGGGTAACTGTACATAATTAAACTAAATGATTAAGTCTCAAATTTCTCTCTTTTTTGCTCTAAGTGAATAAATTTATCTATAGAATGTAAACTGACATATTTTGTTTACCTTTTTTTTTAATATCAGAAAGGTCTCTAATTATTTCTGAGATTAATTCAACTCCTTTCATAATTTTCTAAGAGTTTTTGACTTTACTTCTCATGATTCTCTTTTTTCTGTTATCATATTTTTCAATTTCCTGTTATTTTCACGTTAGGTTTCATGTTGAGATATTTTGTAGCAAAATATTAGATTGCACTTTCCAGGCACCACGATAAAGGTCACAATAGAAACCCTTAGTGTTTTCAGAGTGTTAGAGAAGGTTGCTCACATCTGAGAAAAGGTATCACCTACATTTCTGTTCTCATGTAAGTTCACCATATGACAGGAGATCAGAAAATATACAGGCATGTCAGAAGTATGAAGGAAATGCAGGCACCAGTGACAAGAACAGCCTCCATACTGAAGATAAAGTGTCTCAGGGCTATGTAATGATAAATTCTGGACATTTTGTTTTTAGTTAAGCTACATGCATTCCTTCCCACCTTTAGGCTTTCATAAAAAGCCTATAACATTCTAGAAAGAAATTCATATTCGATATGAGATGAGTGAAGGGAGAGGAGATCAAGGGCATCCAAATTTCAATGTCAGGAGAAGGGGACTGGACACTTCATCACATGACAAATAAAATAGTCCTTCTGGGACAAAAGAGCCCCGTGATCTGATGAACATAATTAGCTACTCCGGATATTGGAAATTTCTTTTTGTTTGACAACAAGGGTGTGATGTTAGTGTTTAACGTTTATGCTTTTTTGTAAAAGGACATTTTAGTTAAAAAGAAGCGTTATATAAAAAATCTGACAGTAGGGTGTGCTAAGCCCCGGATGTATTGCCCTCTGATGTAGAATAAGGAATGAAGGAATCTTCTGTTTTTTACACAGGAAGCTGGGGTTCAGAAGCAGATAGGGGTGTGAGTATTCTTAATTGTTAAGAAGTGATAAAAACACTTCAAATGGCGACAAGGATTATTAGGGGCTTTAAAGGCTTTTGATCCAGCCACTACGGACTTTGTAGTTTATTTCGAGCAAATGGAACAGTTTTTCATTGCGAATGAGATTGAAGAGGAAAAGCAGTGTTTCCTCCAGTCATCGGAATGAAAAATTTTATTTTACTGAGAAATCTCATTGCTCCTGACAAGCCAGCAGATAAAAACTTTAAAGAGCTTGTGGATGTTTTGAAAAAGCACTTTGATCCCAGATCAGCAATTATTCCCGAGAGATTCAATTTTAACCAAAGAGAACAGCATGAGAGAGAATCAGTTTCCCAGTTCCTGGATGAATTGAGAAAATTAGCGGAACATTGTGACTTTAAAGTTACCTGGAAGAAGCGTTGCGTGATCGCTTGGTTTGTGGACTAAGAAATGAAAGAATTCAGCGTAGATTGTTAGCGGAGCAAGAATTGACACTGAGGAAAGCTTTCGAGATTGTGCAAAGCATAGAAATAGCAAAGAAACATGCTGGAGACTTGAAAGCGCATTCTAACAATGCCGAAGTTAAAATAGTAAAATCAGGGAATAGTCGCTTCCAAACATGTTACCGCTGTAATGGAATAGGGCATAATGCAGAAGCCGGTAAGTGGAAAACCACTGATTGCCGCTACTTTGGGAAAAATGGGTACATACATCAAGCATGTAGATCAAAGGCTGATCACAGTAAAGCAGTACTGCCAAAAAAAGAGGGCATTACGAGGAGCACGCAGACAAGTCACACTTGAAAATAAACAGTCAGTTTAAAAAGACGCATTACTTGGAAACGAAATACAAAAGTAATGTGAGCCCAGATGAGACAGAAAGTGAAACTAACAGTGACAATGCAGACAAGCAATTGTATTGCATTCAGTTTGATCTGAAACTAGATGAAGGACTAAAAGTTGGCATTGCCTCAAATGGTAAAATGGTTGAAATGGAGGCTGACACTGGAGCATCTGCTTCTATTGCTTCAGAGAAGACATGGGAGAAAATTTTCAAGAAATGTCCATTGGAGAAAACCATCCTCCAGCTTAGCACCAACACTGGTGAGCCTGTGAATATACCTGGAAAACTGTCCGTTGCTAAATATGGAGATCAAATAGCAAGTGAAAGGGAATCATCCATCGCTTATGGGCAGGAAGTGGCTGAAAGAAATTCGGCTAGACTGGAATAAAATAAATAAAGTGCATTGCAACCCCATGTTGCAGTCCTTGTTAGACAAGCATAGTGATGTCTCCATAGACGGTCTTGGAATTATTAAAGACATTGAAGCCAAACTTGCTGTGAAGGCTGAAGCTTCTCCAAGGTTCTTCAAACCACGTTCAGTTCCCTACTCAATGCGACAGAAAATCGAGCAGGAGCTAGAACGACTTGAAAACTTTCAGGTAATTGAGTAAGTTGATTATGCAGAGTGGGCAGCTCCAATAGTCCCAGTAGTGAAGGATGATGGGTCTATCAGAATATGTGGCGACTATAAAATCACCATTAATCCTTTCCTGAAAGTGCATCAGTAACTACTACTGAAAATGAGGACCTGCTCGCTGCTCTGAATGGAGGTGAATTATTCACAAAGCTTGACCTATTACAGGCATTTTTGCAAATGCAGCTGAGTGAAGAATCCAGGAAGTATACAACCATCAGCACACACCGAGGTCTATATCAGTACAAAGGGCTACCATTTTGAATCACGTCACCAGCCTTATTCCAGTAGGCCATGGACAAAATACTGCAGGGCCTCCCTGTTATAACCTGCTTCCAAGACGACATGCTCATCACCAGGAAAAACCTCCCAACTCATTTAGAGAACCTAGGCAGGGTCCTGCATGGACTGGAAAAATACGGCATCCGCTGTAAGAAATCCAAATGCTCGTTCCTGAAGCCCTCAGTGGGACATGTGATCAACGAAACTGGCCTCTCAACCTCACCACAAAGGTGGAGGCAGTGGTGCATGCACCACAGCCCAAAAATGTTAAGGAATTTCATTCATTTTTGGGACTTGTGAATTACTACGGCAAGTTCATTTCCAGTTTAGCTACCAAGGCAACACCACTGAATAAACTGCTGAAGAAGAAAGCAAAATGGGATTGGTCACAAGCCTGTCAGGAAAGTTTCAAGGAACACAAGCAAGAGCTCACTTCTGCTAAAGTCCTGGCATATTTCAATGAAAAGTTACCTGTCAGCCTGGCTTGTGATGCATCTGGATATGGTGTTGGAACTGGCACCCCCCATACATTTCCTGATGACAGTGAAAGGCTCATTGCATATGCCTCACGCACATTGTCCAAGGGAGAACTAAATGATGTCCAAATTGAGAAGGAAGCTCTTGACTAATCTGTGGAATCAAGGGGCAGGATTTTCCACTGTTCGGGTGGCCACAGTAGGTGGGCCCAGGAGTGGTGGGGAAATGGTCCGCCACTGGCGATTGGCCCCCGACCGCGATTTCACGCTGGCTCGCCAATTAACCACCAGCCAGCGTGAAAGGCGCGTTGAGGAGCTCAGCGCTGCTGGGGTGGGGGCGGGAGAAGGGCGAGCGCAAAAGCCTGCACATGTGCAGGGAAGTGGGCACTGAAAGCTCCCTGATGGCCTCAGGGAGCTGAAGAATTGTGGAAACAAAAATAAAGATTTTAAATATAAGAAAAACATGTCCCCACATGTGACTCAGTCATATGAAGAGGGACATATTAAAAACGTTGTGTAAAAATGTTTTTTTTTAATTACTGCTGGAAACCTCATCCCGACTAGGGATGAGGTTTCATAAAAAATCCAAAGGCTGCCTGGCCGATTTGCCCGCTCGCCAACTGTAAGGTTGGACAGGCAGTGGAAAATAGCACTCAATTATTCGATTAAGGGCCTCAATAGGCCTCTTAATTGTCGGTGGTATGTTGCTGACTCTCGTGTGCACCCGCTGACCGAAATATCTGACGTCTGGACACTCGCCCAACATCATCGTGCACTATTATATGCCTGATCAAGTCAGGCACATGCCTGCCTGTGGGAGATAAAATCCTGCCCAAGAAGCTCTACCAGTATTTGTATGGGCGTAGATGCATGTTAATTACACACCACAAGCCTTTAACCTGGTTGCTTAACCCAAAGTTACAAACCCTGACACTTGCCGCTGGACCCCTACAAAGGTGGGCACTGATCTTATCTGCTTACCAGTAAGAAATTACATTGCGCTCGACTGAGAATCATGGAAATGCAGACGCACTTTCTAGACTTCTGTTACACCACAGTTCCACAACCAGTTCACTGCTTTCAATGTGAACCAGATAGACATGTTACCTGTTAAAGCGGATCAAATTCGACTTGAAACACAGACGGATGCTGTGCTCTCCAAAGTTTACCTGGTTGGCGTGTACCTCAAGAAGTGACTACTGAGCCTAAACATTACTATATGCATAGGTTTGAGCTGACTCTGCAAAGTGGTTGTTTGTTTTGGAGAATCAGAGTTGTTATTCCTCCAAAATTACAAACACGAGTCTACATGTATGGTGGCTATGCCTGGATAAAGACATCAAAGATATGGTCAGTGATTGCCTTCAATTCCATGAAATGAAGTCTTCTCCTGCGCCTGCCTCATTACATCCGTGGGCTTGGCCTGACCACCCTTGGTAAAGACTTCATTTGGACTTTGCTGGACCATTTCTCGGACATACGTTCCTGATTGCGGTGGATGTCCACACAAAGTGGCCTCATGTTGCTCCCATAAAGTTGACTACTTCAGCAAAGACCATTGATGCTCTCCAGAATGTGTTCACTACTTTTGGATTGCCAGAGCAGATTGTGTCTGACAATGGCGCACAGTTCACATCATGTGAATTTCAAACATTCCTGAAAAACAATGGGATCAAGCAGATTCTCATCTTGCCTTACCACCTATCCTCAAATGGTGAAGCGGAGCACTTTGTCCAGGTATTCAAAACAGCCATATTGAAGGTGAGGGCACAAACAGACTGGAAGTTAAAGCTGAAGAACTTTTTGATGATGTATCGTAACACTCCACATTCATTAACTGGCGTATCTCCTCCTGAGCTGATGTTTGGAAGATGACTGTGTACCAGAATGGATTTGCTGTGTCCGGATTTGAAAGGAAAGATTGGTTCAAGGCAACTTGATCAGAAAAGGTCACACAACACAAGTAAACCATCTTGTGAGTTTAATCTGGATCAGTCTGTTTGGGTCCCAGATTACTGTGGAACACCAAAGTGGCTTCTGGAAAGAATGATCAAGCATTGAGGATCACTGACCTATGATGTTGAATCTTCCTGTGGAACCTGGAAGAGACACACTGACCAGATTGGAGAAACCAAATCCAAGGAACCAAATTTCCAGGGGTCTCCAGTCACAGTGGGAGATTTCTGCTCCATTTGGTGAAACCCAGCTTGATTCACAGAATCACACAGTGCAGAAGAGGCCCTTCGGCCCATTGAGTCTGCACCGACATGTGAGAAACACTTGACCTACCTACCTAATCCCGTTTACCAGCACTTGGCCCATAGCCTTGAATGTTATGACATGCCAAGTGCTCATCCAGGTACTTTTTAAAGGATGTGGGGCAACCCGCCTCCACCACCCTCCCAGGTAGTGCATTCCAGACCACCACCACTCTCTGGGTAAAAATGTTTTTCCTCACATCCCCCCTAAACCTCCTGCCCCTCACCTTGAACTTATGTCCCCTTGTGACTGACCCTTCAATTAAGGGGAACAGCTGCTCCCTACCCACCCTGTCCATGCCCCTCATAATATTGTACACCTCGAACAGATCACCCCTCAGTCTTCTCTGCTCCAACGGAAACAACCCAAGTCTATCCAACCTTTCTTCATAACTTAAATGTTTCACCCAGGCAACATCCTGGTGAATCTCCTCTGTACCCCCTCCAGTGCAATCACATCCTTCCTATAATTTGGCGACCAGAACTGCACACAGTACTCCAGCTGTGGCCTCACCAAGATTCTATACAACTCCAACATGACCTCTACTTTTGTAATCTATGCCTCGATTGATAAAGGCAAATGTCCCATATGCATTTTGCACCACCCCACTAACACGCCCCTCCACCTTCAGAGATCTATGGACACACACGTCAAGTTCCCTTTGTTCCTCAGAACTTCCTAGTGTCATGCCGTTCATTGAATACTTCCTTGTCAAATTACTCCTTCCAAAGTGTATCACCTCACTTTTCAGGGTTAAATTTCATCTGCCACTTATCTGCCCATTTGACCATCCCACCCATATGTCTTCCTGTAGCCCAAGACACTCGACCTCACTATTAACCACCTGGCCAATTTTTGTGTCATTCAACTGACAAACTTGTAGCACCTGTAGCTGTAATTGTTGAACCTGAACAGAAACAAGTGGAACAACAGAACCTTCCATTTCGAAGCAAAAAAATGGAGATACCTAAGCCAACACTCCTCTCTAGATCAAATCGAATCTGCAAACTGCCTGACTGATTTGTTCCTAGCTAAAGTGGGAGGGGATGTGATGTTTGTGTTTAGCGTTTATGCTTATTTGTAAAAGGACATTTTAGTTAAAAAGAGGTGTTATGTATAAGAATCTGACAGAAGGGTGTGCTAAGCCCCGGATGTATTGCCCTCTCGTGTAGAATAAGGAATAAAGGAGCCTTCTGTTTTTTACACAGGAAGTTGGGGTTCAGATATAGATAGCTCTGTGTGTCTATTCTTAATTGTTAAGAAGTGACAAAACAGTTCAAAGGGTTTACAATAGAGAGCTGTTAATTACAGATCTCATCTCTCTAGGAGAAAAGATGTAGCTCCAAGTATCTATGTATGTGACAGCTATTTATATTTACGAGCTTGAACTTTATATGCCGTTGATGGAAGATGGAATTTGACTAATTCTTACAGACATGTTAACACTTGGCTTGCATTAATATGAAATGATATTGATTGTTTCAATCTGTGTTCTTCTCTAATACCAGGAGGAGATCACAATAATTTTGGATATTGACTGTTCATTAGCAGCATGACATAGGGAAGAAGGGCAATATTTAACAACAGGGTGAAGGTATCACAACTGCCAATGATTTTAGAGCATTGTGTCTCTGCTTATTGTAGGTATTTAGCAGTCTAACATCTGCCATGGAGCTATATGTTTAAATAATATGTGACAAAACTCACAAGTCTAATGGGAACCTAAGGTTTTAAGGTGTTAATCTTAAACTAGCAGTATAAAATGGCAGAATTGACATAAAATCTATTTTGGCATGAAAATGGCTGATAATTTGAATTATTGCCAATATGTATAAAGTAAACACGATGTCCTTCAGTCTGTGAAAGTTGGGACAAAGCCAGAATAGCCAGGTGCATGTCTGGAGTCTAACATTCATGAATGAAGTTGTTTTTGAAACATTCTGCACGAGGTGACTCTCAGACAAAATTATATAATGTCTTCACCAACATGAATACAATAAGTAATGGAAGCTTGTTTTGAGTTCAGCTAGGATAATTTGAAAACAGACATATAACGAAGGGACATTTTAGTCAGCCATTTTTTTTATCTCAGCTAAACTGACTTTAAAATACACATTATTATCAGAGATATGTCTGTCAACATTTAGCCATCTTGAGACACAAAGGGGTCAAGTTCCTTTGTTGAATTCCCCCTCCTTGGGTTTTGAGACAGAAATACTATTCTGACCATATTGGAATTTGTGAGTATCAATTTTCTTTCATATATTTGCTTGAGTATCTTTCAATAAGCTTTGCTGTTACGATGGAATCAAAATTGCATTTATCTTTACCGCATTGTTGACATGTTATAATTAGCTTTAGTTTTACTACCTAAAATCTCATGTATAAACATGTAACTATAATTGGCTTTGATAAAAGACATATATTTGAAGCATACAAAAGGTCTAGTCTAAAGTATCTTATCCTGAGAATCCACATAAACACATTATTATAGAAGTCTTGGTTAGATTTCTAAGAGCTTGGTTAAACTTTCAAAGAAGTTGGTTTACTAAGACATGTCCTATCCTAAGATAATTTTGTGGGCTTTGAGACTCCTGGAAGAGAGGACTTGTATTGGAGGACCCAGTCTAAGACTATGTTCCTTTAATATTTAGAAATCTCTTTTAGTTGAGACTTTAAGTTAGCAGTAAGTTCGAAGGAAGTGGCTTACCTTGCCAGGGTGGGTGGGGGGGATGGTGCGGTAAAGATAGTAGAACAATTAATAAACATGTTGTACTTTTCCAACTGTGTTTTTTTGAGTTTTTAGAAAATATTGATATGCTTCATACTACCCTTGACATTATGGGACCTCACAGATTTCATAAGATAGATGTAACCTGTGAAAAATGTACCATCCTATCTACAGCAGCCTATACTGTTGCATGTAGACAGGGGAAGAGGCCAAACACATAACATATTTATACATTGATATAAAATACAAATAAATATATATTTGTTAACAACTTCCCAGACCAACTTTCTTGAGACCATAAATGCATGTTTTCAATGTTAATATATTATATAACTTGATTATTAATTAGCACTCATCTTGATGTTGTAAATATTCTTAATTGGGTTAGCAAGAAAAATGAAAAGTTGACTTAAAAAGAGTAGCAATAAAAATAGAATCCATAATAGCTTTTAAAATGCAAGTGATTATATGTAAAATAATAGTTTTAAAAGATATGATGAAAGTGCAAGGGAATGAGATTAAGTGGATGTTCTCATAAAGAGCATGCACAGACTCAAGGGGCAGTATTTACTGGAGGCAATGGGGGTCTCGCCCAATGGTTGGAGAGCTGGTGAGAACCCCGCTTTCCCTCTTATAGGGAAGGCCTGCTTGTTGTGTTACTATAATGATATAATACCTTGGGCTCATTTATTGTACAGGACACAAGGCGCTAATCACTCATATGGAAATTGGTAAACATGTTGTAGGTTCATTTATTAAGACTAGGTACATGAGAACAGTTATAGATAGATATGAAGCTTACAGGCACCAGAACAATGCGTGTATGCTCTGCTCAAAGCAAAACTAAACCTAAGACTAGATCAAAGGACACTTTTCCCTTCTGGTAATGTCATGCTGATATCCCTTAAAGGCATATTACAACATCCCCCTTTCTTTTTAAAGATACTTTCCCCCTTTCAAAGGAAGTATAGCTATTTATATACATGTTCATGTTTAGTTACCATTACATAAGTGCATAGAACTGATGAATCCATGAGTGTCTAAAGCGTAAAGGTAATCTGCTGGCATGCCCAGATCTTATGATGGTAACCTTGTCTGGAGGCATCTTTAATTGCTCACAGTGATCCATCGGTTTGTCATTGTTGGATGTTGTTCCTGATTGCATATGTGACCTTGTCCTAGATGCAACAGGACTGTATGGTGGTTGAGGAGCTGGAATGGATCTTGGTTATGCCTCACCATTGCACCTTTGTGTGCAATGGTTTCATAGGATCTTGGTTCCAAACAAATTCTTGTCACCTCGACTGGTTGCGATGTAACTTCTATGGAATCCTGTGTATGAATATGTTCTCCCAACTGTGAACGTAGCAATTCTATACCTGCATTTTTATCGTGCACGTTGGTCATTTTCTCTTGTAGTTTTAAAAGTTGCTCTCTAGTTTCTGCGAGAGTAGGATGGGTAAGAATAGGTAAATTGGTACGCATTGGACTGTCAAACATGAGCACTGCCAGTGATGGAATAGTTGCAGTTAAAGGTGTTGCTCTCAGATGAAACATTGCAATGTGTAGATCTTGTTTGGTCTGCCTACATTTGAGAATTAGGGATTTCACCATGTGAATCATTCATTCAGCTAGGCCAGTAGATCTAGAGTATTGAGGAGAAGAAGTACTGTGATCGATACTCCATTTCTCACACATATCCTGAAATGGCTTACCAATAAATTGCAGATTTTTATCCATAATTACCTCTCTAGGCACACAAAATAAACTGAAAATAGTATTGTGCACCACAGTTGTGCTTGACGTATTGTGCAATTATCGAATAATGCGGTACTTGGTAAAGTAGTCAACAATGACGATGAAGTCAGGGCCATGAACAAGAAAGAGGTCAGGTGTGATTTTGGACCAAGGATGGAAAGGAACTTCATGTGGAATCAGTGGTGCTTTGTGCTGACCTAGCATATGCTCTTGACATGCCTCGCGCTTAGTGATGACAACTGCAAGTTCATTGTTCATATCCAACCAATAGACTCTCTCTTACGAGTCTTCTCGTCCGATCTATGCCAATGTGTGAGTGATGAAGTTGTTGAAGAGCATCAGGTCGCAAATATTCTAGTATGATGACCTGCCTTCCTTTAAAAATGACTCCCTAGGAGATATAACTCGGCTAAAATGGTTCCCTGTGTTCATGGACATGCTGAATTGAATCAGTCCATTCTTCGATGATGGTTTCCCACATCTACAGTTTCTGTAGCGTTGAATCTTTCGCCATTTCTTCTTGTAGCTGCTGGTATTTGCATTGTGCAAAATGTACCAGATCTATTGATGGACTTGAATTTTCTCACGAGTTGCAACTCCTTTGAAACTGCCAATTTTGTCAAAACATTCTAGATATTTTGATGTTAGATCGTGATCTGAGACGATGGGAGTAATTTCTGAGGTTGATCTGCCTTGTGACGTCTGACTGATACCATGGCTTGCTACTAATATGAGGTCACAACATGCTGGTAGACCTGCAATTGCCAGGCCTTTAGTTTCCACAATGTAGAACATCTCTAACACCCAGGAGGATTGATTGTACTTGCACTCCAGGACTATGTATCCGGCATATGGAATTAGTGAGCTGTTGTACGCTTGAAGTTTCATAGTAGAAGATTTTGTCATGACCTTCCATGTCTGTGGATACATGTTTTGAGAATTTACAGAGGTAGTATGTTGGCACTTCCTGGTGTGAATCGTGCCCAATAATGAATAGTTGCCAACTTTCTTAGGGGAGATAATTTGAATCTTGGCAAACACATCGGACGGTGTGATGGTATTTACATTTTCCTTGAGATTGGCAGTGTGAAACATGTACTCGTCACTCTTCATCTCATCGTGCATATCATCATAACTTTCTGGTTTGTCAGTCACCTCGTGTATATGTTTCTGACGGGATATCAGATGGTCATTCTTAATGCTTGAAGGTACCCAATGGGTATGGTCTTTTAGGATCAGTGCATGGCTCTTTATAGCTACATCAGCCTTTGCTCTAGTGCACTGCCACTGCCACTTCCAATGGCCCTTACTGCCATTGTAGAATTGATGAAAAGCTGGGCATTTCCTTGATGCGTGTAAGCTTTGTCATCATGCAGGGATCACTTCATACTTACATCCATCCTTGAATAGCTCGTCGATGCTAAATGTTTTGGGCTTGTCTGTCAGATCTTTCTGGAATGCTTCCATGGGAGTGGATGCAATCAGCACCCAGCAATTCTGTCAGTTAGCTCTGCGTCTGAAGAGTCACAATACCTATCCTTTTCTCTGTATCTACTGACAAAGTAGTCTATGGATTCTGTAGGCTGTTGTTGAAATGATATGAACTGTAGTCAATCTATACAGAAGTTTAACCTGATTCCAAATCAGTCTTCCAATGTAGTCCGTACATTTCCGGGATCCCTTACTAGTTCTTCTGTTAATCCTGACGTGTTCATCCTGTGTAGACCTTCATTCCCAATTGCTAGGCAAATTTTTTGTCTGGTTCAGACACACATGAATGAAGAAACCATAGCTCTGTACACTGTTTAACATTTGAATTCGGATAGTAGGTCAGCTGCATCCCAATTCAAACTGGGGAATTTTGTGGGTATCCTGACAACATCTCTTTGACATTCCTTCTTCCGTAGCACTTGGGATAAGTGTCGCTGTAGTTGCTTTCCTACACTTTTCTGAAGCTCCACCCACAAAATGACTTGTGGCAGGAATGCACCACAGAGTAATGGCATGTTTGATTCTTATTCAATTTACAGTTCAGCAACTCCCAAAGCCACCCATTATAATTGCATCCTTCTCTGGTCTGATGTTTGTGATCGTTTTTATTTTTGTTCCACACTCCTTTGCTCAATATCGATCTGGCCCACACCCTGGTCACTCACCTTTCCCGACTGAGCTAGCCTGGCGCTGGTCCTCTCAACGCACTGTCCCATTCACTGAACTGACAGCCTATGCACTGCAATCTCACCACAAAGGATCCGTCTGCTTTACTGAGCACTAGCTCTGCACTGTGTCTCCAAAGCTTTTCTTCCCAGTCATCACGCTGCATTTTCAACACTCTCTAACACTGCGACTTTGTTGCGGTCTGACCAAAAGGTCAAGGGTCCTCCATGTCTTGCATGTAGCATGATCTAAGGCTGTTCACCATGTCATACCTGTACTTAATCTTGCTGCCACCTGTCTTAACATCAGTGATCACCATGTGTTATTATAATGAGGTAATACCTTGAGCTTATTTACTATACAAATCTCAGGGCACCAATCACTCATAAGGGGTTGTGTAAACACGTTGTGGGTTCATTTATTAAGACTTAGCACATGGGAGGATATACATAGAAGGCATCAGAGCTGTGTGTGTGTGCTCTGCTTAAAGCAAAAGTGGAACTAAGACTGGATCACAAGACACATTTCCCTTTTATGATGTCGTGTTACTATCCCTTAAAGGGATATTACAATACTACTCAGGCATTGACAGGCCAGCATGGGTTTGCTTGTTGTGCTTCCCACAAGGCAAGCCCCTTACCTGCCACTGCTTTAATACCAGAGGCAGTGGGATGAAGCCCGAAGTGGACATTAATTGCTTACACCAGGGCTTCAACCAGTGCCAGGGTGGGAAGGCAATCCACAGGCCTTCCCGCCATGGACTTAATCGAAGGGGAGATGGAAAGGTAGTGGGGTCCCCACCCACCACCCCCTTACCTGACTAAATACTCCCCACCAAACCTGCCATGGGCGAGGGCATTAAATTCTGCCAAAGAGGCCAAATAGCTTTCTTCTATGCTGTAACATTCTAAATTGTAATAGAACCAGGAATGTAGTAACAAATTTAAAGTACCCAATTATATAGTTAACTAAAAGGTATGGCTGCGCCAATCGGACATTGAAAATCCATTTTCAGAGTTTAGCACTTGTAATTCCAATGCCAGTTCTCTGTCCAATTAACTTGTATGGGCAGTTGAGACTCTCATTTAACAGTAGCCTCAATTCAGTCCTCCTGATTAATAGGATAAGTGACACTAAGATGCAGCAAAATCATTCACAGAGGGCTACTGGGAAGCCACCAGTTGCCATGGGTGCTATTTATCTCTGCAATGGTATGAAGTTTCTTTGATCAGACACAGGCAAATAAAATCAGCATTGCTAATTCAAGGTGCACCAAATCGTTTGGGGGAATCTAACACAGGAGGGGAAGGAAATAAATCACTGAGAGATAAATAAAAAGTGAAATAATACAGAATCCAGCGGTTGAGGAGAAAATGTGGAAAAAATTAAAAATAAAAGCAGAGAGCATATGGGAAAGGGAACAGTAAGTAAAACTGTTCTGTAATATCAACATGGAAAAAATGACAGGACATTTTAACAATGATAAAAATGGAGAGAATGAAATAGGAAAAATTAGAAAGACAGATGTTTAAAACTGAAAAGGAATGACCCCAATTACCCAAAGGTGCGATGGGGTAAATGCACCAACTGGGATAATGCTAAATTCTAAAGGGCAAGAAAGTTCTGGAAAACCCCAATGTCATCACAAGAAATTGTAAAAAGATATTTCAACAGTAACTGATCCTTAATTGGACAATCTAGATGTATATATTGTAACTTATTTGTAATTCTTGTTATTGCTGTTTTAATCCGTGGAATTCAGCTGCGCCCCCAGCGGCGGGTTTAATGGTGGGGGCGGGGCTGTGGAGAATTCGGCAGGAGGTTTCACGCTGATGTAAAATGACAGCGGCATCTTCTGCTACAGCCCACCATGGCGGGTCACTTATCCCACCGGAGGCTGGCTTGAAACCAATTTGCATCCCACTAATGTGTTGTAGATGAAGGCATGAATGGAATCCCTGTCCCCCCCACCACCAACCCCACCCCCCACGCCTGATCGTCTGCGACGCCAGCAGGAAATCACACCAGTGCAGAACATGTCTGGACCAACGTGGCCTGTAGAAGTCGGGACTTAACTTAGGACAGCCTGGGGCAGCTCGTGGAGGTCCATGGGCAAGATGGAGGCCCCCAACAACCGAACCCTGGAACACCACGTGCAGCAGTGGGTGGGTGGAGCTTCAACCACGTGGATCCGCTCCACACAGCAGCATCCAGGAGGTAGTTGTTCCCAGTGCAGCAACTTCACCCAGGGATCGAACCTTCATCCAGAGACTTAACTCAGGGATCGAACCTTCATCCAGAGACTTAACTCAGGGATCGGACCTTCTTCCAGACACTTCACCCAGGAAACGAACCTTCATCCAGGGACTTAACTCAGGGATTGAACCTTCATACAGAGACTTCACCCAGGGATCGAACATTCATCCAGGGACTTCACCCAAGGATCGAACCTTCATCCAGACACTTGGCCCAGGGATTGGACCTTCATCCAGAGTCTTCACCCAGGGATCGAACCTTCATCCAGAGACTTCACCCAAGGATCGAACCTTCATCCAGACACTTGGCCCAGGGATTGGACCTTCATCCAGAGTCTTCACCCAGGGATCGAACCTTCATCCAGAGACTTCACCCAGGGATCGAACCTTCATCCAGAGACTTCACACAGGGATCGGACCTTCATCCAGAGACTTCACCCAGGGATCGGACCTTCATCCAGAGACTTCACCCAGGGATTGGACCTTCATCCAGAGACTTCACCCAGGGATCGAACCTTCATCCAGAGACTTCACCCAGGGATCGAACCTTCATCCAGAGACTTCACACAGGGATCGGACCTTCATCCAGAGACTTCACCCAGGGATCGGACCTTCATCCAGAGACTTCACCCAGGGATTGGACCTTCATCCAGAGACTTCACCCAGGGATTGGACCTTCATCCAGAGACTTCACCCAGGGATCGAACATTCATCCAGGGACTTCACCCAAGGATCGAACCTTCATCCAGGGACTTCACCGAGGGATCGGACCTTCATCCAGAGACTTAACTCAGGGATCGGACCTTCATCCAGACTTAACTCAGAGATCAGACCTTCATCCAGAGACTTCACCCAGGGATCGGACCTTCATCCAGAGACTTCACCCAGGGATCGAACCTTCATCCAGAGACTTCACCCAGGGATCGAACCTTCATCCAGAGACTTCACCCAGGGATCGAACCTTCATCCAGAGACTTCACCCAGGGATCGAACCTTCATCCAGAGACTTCACCCAGGGATCGGACCTTCATCCAGAGACTTGGCCCAGGGATCGGACCTTCATCTAGAGACTTGGCCCACGGATCGGACCGTGATCCAGGGACTTCCCCCAGGGATCAGATTGTTGAGCTGCAAATAGAAGGCTGTTGGGCGATGAGGGTCTGTTGTGTTGGGTTCTAAAGAAGGTTAGGAGAGGAATGAAGAGATGGTGTGGGTGTTCAGGCCTAGAGGGGGTGGGGGAGGTTGGGGGTCCGAGAGGAAGAGGGAATCAGAGGGGGTCTCTCAATGGCTCAGCTGGAAAGGAGTGGGAGGATGGGAAGGACCATGTCGACTTGCGGGTGGTGGCAGAGGGAGCTTGTGGAGGTCTGAAGGGACATGGGTGGTGGAGAGGGCTGAAGGGTTATGGAGGTACAGATGTGCAAAGGTCTTCATGGGGAGGTGTCAGTGGAATCAATGGTGGACTCCTGGGGTGCAAACTGAGAGTAACCATGCTTGACGGGTATGGTGAGGGTTAAAGGAGGTAGAGGGAGCCAGTAGGGTGGAAAGGGCGCTGAGGGTTGTTGGTGGGGACGAGGATATTGACACGGATTCGGGGGGGTGGGCAGGATGAGGGCTGGCAAGTCAATGGTAATGGGAGTGGGATTCTCAGAGAGGAAGGGGACTTCGATGTTAATCTGCACATTTCCGAAGGTGCTGGGAGACGGTTGAAGGATGATGGTGGGAAGGTCGAAATGGGAGTCAATGGTTACGGGGGAGAGAGTGTGGCTGACTGGGGGAGCGGAAAAGGTGCTGGATCAAAGATAGAATGTCACTACCACCACGGCCGGGCTGGTCACAACTATGCAGAGCCTTGTGATGGAGATCTCGAGATGTTACATGGGAGTTGGGTCATCGAGGGTGGACAGGTCATCTCAACTGGACAACTGAAGAGGAACCCCATCAAGTAGTCATGGAGACCTCGATGCATGCATGTGTTGGCACCACTTCATCAGCCAGCGGGCAGACGGCCTTCTCCACCTCACATGCCGCTCTGTTGAGAGCCTCCAACACCTCTCCTGATGTTCCCCTGCCTCTTGCTGACTCTCCAGCATCATTTGGAAAGCTGATTCCAGACGCCCATCATCAGACTCAGATTTCACAAATGCCTCTTCCTCAGTACTCCCCCAAGTGGCAGTGAGCTTGGCTGACCCTGCCTCCTCCTGCTGTGGACACGTGTCCGTGCAGTGAACACCAGAGTGAGACCCTTCCTACACTAGATTTAAGACACACCAAGGTGTGTGCCAATGGGCTGGGGGAGGGTGTAGATGTCTGTTGTGATGCTTCTACAGTTGCACTTCGCTCTTCTGTGATGTCCTCGCTTCTCTTCTGGCCTGGGCTTGTATTGGAGCTGGACAAGTCTTCCTCAGTCTTGGGCCTTGTCCTCTTCCTGATGGCATCTGTAAGCAACAGAGGAAGAATGAGTGACTACATAAACTGCCTCCAACATAGAGGCACCCTTAGCCTTGAAGTTTCTATGACATGCATGGATCTTTAACTGATTGAAGTCCCAAATCCAGTCATCATTGCCAGATTTCATTTCTTTAATGTTCTCTTTGCTGTCCTACTTTTTTTCATGTCATACATTACAGACTTGGGCCTTCATCTCTGCATGCCCAATATCCTGGCCCCACAAGCCCACAGCGAAACCCTGTGCCATTAGTAGAGCCTCACAATTTCAGGGCATTATAGTTGTCTAATTAAATGAGCTTCAAACCAACATAGGTTTGATTTTTAAATCCATTTATTTCATGCCACTTTTAATTTTGCAAAATCAGTAGAGCCTTATCCCATTAAAGTAAATGACTCAATGGTGAATATATGCGTTTGAGCAATATCTAAGTGTTCCTGAGTGATAGACATTTTGTTGTAAAGGTCAGGCAGCTTATAAAATTTAATGGCAAGAGTGACTAATAAGCAATGCATAACTACAATTGATTTCACTTTGCTTGCTATATATGGCTGTATGTCTGCTGGCTACTGCAGTAGGCACTAGTCCCATGACGACCTGTGAATTATTTTATCGAATTGTGCAACTTGTTAGGCTATACCCTTGATGGTTACTATAGTAGGCATATTCCCATAGCAACTGCCAATTACTTGTTGGATTATACAATTTTAACTTACATCCTGCGTAGTTGAATCCCCACTACGCTACAATTTTTGAGCTGGTGCTTTGCTGCAATTTTCATAATTTTCCTCAAAACTGAACTACCAGTGCTCTCAGGGCTGTGTCAACACAACAATAGCAACTTAAATTCAATTATCCCAATGTCCTGGATTTATAGCAATTTTCTTTGTGCGAGTCGCAATTTCACTGTAATTGTCTTTTCAGTACTCTCTATGGCAGCTAGCCTTTAAGATCTCTTTAATCTCATTGCTGATAGACAGGTGTAGCTGTTTAGTTTCCAATAAATTGCAGAAATGAAAGACAAATAACATGGTAGATGCTCTTTGTAGGAGTTACACGAAAGGAGCATTGCTCTATTTAGAACTGAAGGCCACCCTGCAGTAAAGCAAAAATACCTGTTCCACTGAAAGACTGACTAAATAACTTCGTACATGGCTGCAGGTAAGGAAGATGTTTTCTGATATTTGGAACAAGATGAAAGTAAGCATGCTGTTTGCTTTTGCAGGTGTTTCTGTTGTGGTGGCTACAATATTTGTGATATTGTTTGAGTAATACAGAATATATAAGTGTTTCAGAGGTATATAAAACACGAGCTTCATTGGAACACATCATTTACGACTAGCTTACATCTTCCATAAGGCAGCACAAGAGAGCAAATTATGTGATGTTGCATGACTTCCTGTGATGATATGCACAGCATCTGATTAGCATATTAAACAGTTAGAACTAACCCATTGCACTACAGTGCCCATCAATTGTAATTTGGATCTGAGATTTTTTTTATTCATTTACAGGATGTAGGCATCACTGGCTAGGCCATCATTTATTACCCATTCCTAATTGCCCTTGAGAAGGTGGTGGTGAGCTGCCTTCTTGAACCGCTGCAGTCTCTGTGGTGTAGGTACACCCACAGTGCTGTTAGGGACAACAGTTCCAGGATTTTGTCCCAGCGACAGTGAAGGAACAGCGATATATTTCCAAGTCAGGATGGTGAGTGGCTTGGAAGGAACTTCCAGGTGGCGGTGTTCCCATCTATCTGCTGCCCTTGACCTTCTAGATGGTAGCGGTCGTGGGATTGGAAAGTGCTGCCAAAGGAGCCTTGATGCGTTTCTGCAGTGCATCTTGTAGATGGTACACAATGCTGGCATTGTTCGTCAGTAGTGGAGGGAGTGAATGTTTATGGAACGGGTGCCAATCAAGCATTTGCTTTGTCCTGGATGGTGTCAAGCTTCTTGAGCGTTGTGGGAGCTGCACTCATCCAGGCAAGTGGAGAGTATTCCATCACACTCCTGACTTGTGCCTTGTAGATGGTGGACAGGCTTTGGGGAGTCAGGAGGTGAGTTACTTACCGCAGGATTCCTAGCCTCTGACCTGATCTTGTAGCCACAGTATCTATATGACTAGTCCAGTTCAGTTTCTGGTCAATAGTAACTCCCAGGATGTTGATAGTTGGGAATTCAGTGATAGCAATGCCTTTGAATGTCAAGGGTCAATGGTTGGATTCTCTCTTGTTGGAGATGAACATTGCCTGACACTTGTGTGGCACGAATGTTACTTGTCAGCCCCATCCTGGGTATTGTCCAGGTCTTGCTGCATTTGGACATGGACTGCTTCAGTATCTGAGGAGTCACAAATGGTGCTGAACATTGTGCAATCATCAGCGAACACCTCCACTTCTGACCTTATGATAGCAGGAAGGTCATTGACGAAGCAACTGACGCTGGTTGGGCCAAGGACACTACCCCGAGGAACTTCTGCAGTGATGTCCTGGAACTGAGGTGATTGACCTCCAACAACCACAACCATCTTCCTTTGTGCTAGGTATGACCCCAACCAGCGGAGAGTTTTCCCCCAATTCCAATTGACTCCAGTTTTGCGAGGGCTCCTTGATGCCACACTCAGTTAAATGCTGATTTGATGTCAAGGGCAGTCACTCTCAACTTACCTCGGGATTTCAGCTCTTTTGTCCATGTTTGAACCAAGGCTGTTATGAGGTCAGAAGCTGAGTGGTCCTGGCAGAACCCAAATGAGCACCAGGCAGCAGGTTATTGCTAAGCAAATGTCGCTTGACAGCACTGTTGATGACACCTTCCATCACTTTACTGATGATCAAGAGTAGACTGATATGGTGGTAATTGGCCAGGTTGGATTTGTCCTGCTTTTTGGGTACAGGACATACCTGCACAATTTTCCACATTGCCAGGTAGATGTCAGTGTTGTAGCTGTACTGGAGCAGGTTGGCTAGTGGTGTAGCAAGTTCTGGAGCACAAGCCTTCAGTACTGTTGCCAGAATATTGTCAGGGCCCATAGCCTTTGCAGTATCCAGTACCTTCAGCTGTTTCTTGAAATCACTTGGACTGAATCGAATTGGCTGAAGACTGGCATCTGTGATGCTGGGGACCTCCAGAGGAGACCGAGATGGATCATCCACTCGGCACTTCTGGCTGAAGATTGTGGTGAATGCTTCAGCCTTATCTTTTGCACTGATGTGCTGGGCTCCTCCATCATTGAGGATGGGGATATTTGTGGAGCCTCCTCCACCAGTGAGCTGTCTAATTGTCCACCACCATTCACCACTGGATGTGCAGGAGTGCAGAGCTTACTTCTGATCCATTGGTTGTGGAGCCACTTGGCTCTGTCAATCACTTGCTGCTTATGTTGTTTGGCAAGTAGTCCTGTGTTGTAGCTTCACCAGGTTGACACCCCATTCTTAGCTATGCCTGGTGCTGCTCCTGGCATGCCCTCCTGCATTCTTCATTGAACCAGGGTTGATTGCCTGGCTTGGTGGTAATGTTAGAGTGGGGGATATGCCAGGCCTTGCATCCAGGTAGAAATGCTAATTAGCTTTCCTCCAGACTCTCCACTCCATTCTACTTGGAATTAAATATATCGTTTAAAGTATAACAGTGTATAAAAAATCTAACATTCCTAACACCTCCTGGTACTTGGAGTCTAATAGTCTTTCTACCATCAGCACAGTTGCCCTGCTCATTGTTTCCTACCACCATGATAAATGGGATTGATTTCGAACAGATCTAGCAACTCAAGATAAAAGCAAAAAACTGCGGATGCTGGAAATCCAAAACAAAACAAAAATACCTGGAAAAACTCAGCAGGTCTGACAGCATCTGCGGAGAGGAACACAGTTAACATTTCGAGTCCGTATGACTCTTCAACAGAACTAAGGAAAAATAGAAAAGAGGTGAAATATAAGTTGGTTTAAGGGGGGGTGGGACAGGTAGAGCTGGATAGAGGGCCAGTGATAGGTGGAGATAACCAAAAGATGTCCTAGACAAAAGGAAAAGAGGTGGTGATATTATCTAAGGAATGTGATAATAGGTGACATTAAGGGTAGAAAGCAGGACGAGCAAGGTACAGATAGCCCTAGTGGGGGTGGGGTGGGGGGAAGGGATTGAAATAGGCTAAAAGGTAGAGGTAAAACAATGGATGGAAATACATTTAAAAATAATGGAAATAGGTGGGAAAAGAAAAATCTATATAAATTATTGGAAAAAGGGGGGATCGGAAAGGGGGTGGAGATGGAGGAGAGAGTTCATGATCTAAAATTGTTGAACTCAATATTCAGTCCGGGAGGCTGTAAAGTGCCTAGTCGGAAGATGAGGTGCTGTTCCTCCAGTTTGCGTTGAGCTTCACTGGAACAATGCAGCAGGCCAAGGACGGACATGTGGGCATGAGAGCAGGGTAGTGTGTTGAAATGGCAAGCGACAGGGCGGTCTGGGTCATGCTTGTGGACAGACCGAAGGTGTTCCGCAAAGCGGTCACCCAGTCTGCGTTTGGTCTCTCCAATGTAGAGGAAGCCGCATTGGGAGCGAATGCAATAGACTAAATTGAGGGAAGTGCAAGTGAAATGCTACTTCACTTGAAAGGAGTGTTTGGGCCCTTGGACGATGAGGAGAGGGGAAGTAAAGGGGCAGGTGTTGCACCTTCTGCGGTTTCATGGGAAGGTACCATGGGAGGGAGTTGAGGTGTAGGGAGTGATGGAGGAGTGGACCAGGGTGTCCCAGAGAGAACGATCCCTGCGGAATGCCGCCAGGGGGGGTGAAGGGAAGATGTGTTTGGTGGTGGCCTCATGCTGGAGTTGGCGGAAATGGCGGAGGATGATCCTTTGAATGCAGAGGCTGGTGGGGTGATAAGTGAGGACAAGGGGGACCCTATCATGTTTCTGGGAGGCAGAAGAAAGTGTGAGGGTGGATGCGCGGGAGATGGGCCGGACACGGTTGAGGGCCCTGTCAACCACCGTGGGTGGAAAACCTCGGTTAAGGAAGAAGGAAGACATGTCAGGGGAACTGTTTTTGAAAGTGGCATCATCAGAACAAATGCAACGGAGGCAAAGGAACTGAGAGAATGGGATGGAGTCCTTACAGAAAGCGGGGTGTGAGGAGCTGTAGTCGAAGTAGCTGTGGGAGTCGGTAGGCTTGTAATGAATATTGGTGGACAGTCTATCACCAGAAATTGAGACAGAGAGGTCAAGGAAGGGAAGGGAACTGTCAGAGATGGACCATGTGAAAATGATGGAAGGGTGGAAATTGGAAGCAAAATTAATAAAATTTCCAGGTCCAGACGAGAGCATGAAGCAGCACCGAAGCAATCATTGATATACCGGAGAAAGAGTTATGGGAGGGGGCCGGAGTAGGACTGGAACAAGGAATGTCCCAATTATGCCTGTCTCTTTATGGGGTATGTGGAACGTTCCTTGTTCCAGTCCTACTCCGGCCCCCTCCCACAACTCTTTCTCCGGTACATCGAAGATTGCTTCGGTGCTGCTTCATGCTCTCGTCTGGGCCTGGAAAAATTTATTAATTTAACAGTGATATCAAGTGGCACTTACTTAGCAATAACCTGTTCACTGACGCCCATTTTGAGTTCCGCCAGGGCCACTCAGCTCTTGACCTCATGTTCAAACATAGACAAAAGAGGTGAGGTGAGAGTGACTGCCCTTGCTTGACATCAAGGCCGCATTTGATAGAGTGTGGCAACAAGGAGCCCTAGCCAAACTGGAGTCAATGGCGATCAGGGGGATAACTCTCCGCTGGTTGGAGTCATACCTAGCACAAAGGAAGATGGTTGTGGGTGTTGGAGGTCAGTCATCTTGGCTCCAGGACATCACCTCAGGAGTTCCTCAGGGTAGTGTCCTCGGCCCAACCAACTTCAGCTGCTTCATCAATGACCTTCCTTCCATCATAAGGTCAGAAGTGGGGATGTTCGCTGATGATTGCACAATGTTCAGCACCATTCGCGACGACTCAGATATTGAAGCAGTCCATGTCCAAAGGCAACAAAACCTGGACAATATCCAGGCTTGGGCTGACAAGCGGCAAGTAACATTCATACCACACAAGTGTCAGGCAATGTTCATCTCCAACAAGAGAGAATCCAACCATCGCCCCTTGATGTTCAATGGCATTACCGTCACTGAAACCCCCGCTTTCAACATCCTGGGGGTTACCATTGACCAGAAACTGAACTGGACTAGCCATATAAATACTGTGACTATAAGAGCAGGTCAGAGGCTAAGAATCCCGCGATGAGTAACCAACCTCCTGACTCCCCAAAGCCTGTCCACCATCTACAAGGCACAAGTTAGGAGTGTGATGGAATACTCCCCACTTGCCTGGATGAGTGCAGCTCCCACAACTCAAGAAGCTTGACACCATTCAGGACAAAGCTGCCCGCTTGATTGGCACCACATCCACAAATATTCACTCCCTCCACCACCGACGCACAGTAGCAGCAGTGTGTACCATCTTCTAGATGCACTGCAGGAATTCACCAAGGCTCCTTTGACAGCACCCTCCAAGTCCACAACCAATACCATCTAGAACAGCAAGGGCAGCAGATAGATGGGAACACCACCCACCTGGAAGTTCCCCTCCAAGTCACTCACCATGCTGACTTGGGAATATATCGCTGTTCCTTCACTGTCGCTGGGTCAATATCCTGGAAATCCCTTCTTAACAGCACTGTGGCTGTACTTATACCACATGGAACTGCAGTCGTTCAAGAAGGCAGCTCACCACCACCTTCTCAAGGGCAATTAGAGATGGGCAATAAATACTGGCCCAGCCAGCAAAAAGCCCACAACCCAAGAATGAATTTTAAAAAAGCAAGGTGTGAACATCTTGCGCCTTCTCCCCAGGAAGAGGCCTGGGTCCCTCTTTAACTTTTAACAACCATGCGTCTTGTCAGCAGAATTCAGAGCAGGTTACTTGACCCCCTTCATTTCTCCATCTACCCTAAATTAAGGGTCCAGTCACAAAAGGCAACAACGTTACAAAATTCATCTTTGTAATAAAATGCCCTTGGCGCTGTGCAGGTGGCAGGGAAACCTCACAGCCAGCACTTGTGCATTAAAGTGGGTTGCCATTCTCCTGCCACCTTGGGGGAGGATGAGCAGGAGGCAAAGCTGATAAGTACAATTGGGTGGCTACTGTTCAAAAGGAAGGCAATGGACCCAGTGGTGATGAGGGACAACACCCTTCACAGGAAGGGCAGAAGCCTGTGCATCAGGAGGGCACAGAAGAGGAAAGAGGGGCAGAAAATCAGTGGAGATTATACCCTCAACATAAGACCCGCCACTGAAGACAGAGCTACCTGGATATGATAGATACCCAGCGCTGCAGGAGACGGTGACTCTCCTGGCAGATGGTCAGAATCTATTCTACCTGTAATTTTTAAGGGAAAGATTCGTGCTGTGAGTGCAACCTCCCCTGCAGATGTGAAATTTGGCAAGTGGCCTTTAATGGGAGAATACCTGTATTGAAATGTAGCCAAGCATGTTGGTAACATAGCTTCACTTTTGCCCTAAATTGTCTGTCAGAATCAAGGTCATCCCACAATCGATCACTTGAGCTCAATAATGAAACTTCCAGCTGCACCTACTGAGCTCTCTAGGCAGGGCCTCATAAGATTATGACAATGATTTTAATATACAATATAGTAATATCCAGCATGTGCAGATTTTCAGTGTTAGCTCATACCTTCTCTTCTCCTTTCAATTTCAGTGTAAACGCTAATATAAATCAATAACATACTACTCCATTGCCTAATATCAAATATGAAACTGAAACTATTACAGTACCAGCAAATACAATATCACTGGAGCATTACTGAGCTCTGACTACATTGTCATTTACTAATCATTTCACTTTGGTGTAAATAGATTTAAGTTTCCATCCAAAGAGTTCAGGTTAGGATCTTCATTTGGTGCTGTAATGACTGTTAATTAAACTGCTTAGTGAAAGGTGGAAGATTACCTTTCGATTTAAGCTGTTCTGTCATTCATTTAACAATTTTTTATTCTTAGTGATTTGTTATGCATTGCTTACGACAACACTCCTTCAATCTTTAGTTTTGAAGACTATGAAGAGGTTTCTGACTTTAATAATTCTCAGCCTTTCAAGTTATTAGATCTTGATTGATATATATATTTTTAAATTGTCTGGTGATTGACGCTGACAATCTGTACAAGTTACATTTATAGACATATATATATATACACACACCATAAATAATGATAATTGCTTAGGTTTTTAAAGGCTATCATTATGACACAGTAGTGAGTGAACAAGTTTGTGGGATATTTATGACAAGATCTTCCAAACAAGACATTTGATGTTTTACAAAAAAATAAGCATTTTAAGCATTTGAAAGGGGTCATCATTTGTTGAAGGACAATGTCAACAAGTTAATATAGACATATATTTGATTCCATTCCAGCAGAAGCATGAGTTTGAGAATGAAAAATAACAACTGTTCTCAGCTGCACATGTCTCAGAACATCATAATTTTACCATTTAATTTTACATCAAAAACTTCAGACTTATTGATTATCAAGTGATGATTCAAACTTGTTCACATGGTGAGTTGCAAGACATATGATTGACCATTGAATTGAGTTGTGGCACCATTTTGTGCGCAGTATTAGGATTTTTCAAGATATGGCAAGAAAAACGCATCACAAAACTAGTCACAACTCCACAGCAATCAGGACATGTTCACTCAAAAGCTGACCAGAAAATATTACCTTAGCCAAAAGACCTATAATTTCACCTCTAATCTTCCTCTATCTCAAGGACCTAGACACATTTCATAAACTCCAATGTAAAATTCTTTGGTCTTTAAATTCAGATAGAATCATAGAATTTTACAACAGAGGAGAAGGCCTTATGGCCCATCAATTCCCTGTTGAAAATTACTATTGCATTTGCTTGTACTTGTATGAAGAACACACAGTTAGCATGCAGGTACAATGAACAATTAGGAATACAATGGCATGCCAGCCTTTATTGGGTAATAAGTCCATAAGACATAGGAGCAGAAATTAGGCCAATCGGCCCATCGAGTCTGCTCCGCCATTCAATCATGGCTGATAAGTTTCTCAACTCCATTCTCCCACCTTCTCCCCGTAACCTTTGATCCCCTTACCAGTCAAGAACCTATCTATCTCGGTCTTAAATACACTCAATGACCTGGCCTCCACAGCCTTCTGTGGCAATGAATTCCATAGATTCACTAATCCCTGGCTAAAGAAGTTTCTCCTCATCTCTGTTCTAAAAGGTCTTCCCTTTACTCTGAGGCTGTGCTCTCGGGCCCTAGTCTCTCCTATTAATGGAAACATCTTCCCCATGTCCACTCTATCCAGGCTTTTCAGTATTCTGTAAGTTTCAATCAGATCCACCCTCATCCTTCTAAAGTCCATCGAGTATAGACCCAGAGTCCTCAAACGTTCCTCATATGTTAAGCCTTTATTTCCTGGGATCATTCTCGTGAACCTCCTCTGGACCCTCTCCAGGGCCAGCACATCCTTCCTGAGATACGGGGCCCAAAATTGCTCACAATATTCTAAATGTGGTCTGACCAGAGCCTTTTAAAGCCTCAGCAGCACATCCCTGCTTTTATATTCTAGTCCACTCGAAATAAATGCCAACATTGCATTTGTCTTCCTAACTACCGACTTAACCTGCAAGTTAACCTTAAGAGAATCCTGGACTAGGACTCCCAAGTCCCTTTGCAGTCCAGATTTCTGAATTCTCTCCCCATTTAGAAAATAGTCTTTGCCTCTATTCATCCAACCAAAGTGCATGACCTCACACTTCCCCACATTGTATTCCATCTGCCACTTCTTTGCCCATTCTCCTAACCTGTCCAAATCCTTCTGCAGCCTCCCCGCCTCCTCAATACTACCTGTCCCTCCACCTATCTTTGTATCATCTGCAAACTTAGCCAGGATGCCCTCAGTTTCTTCATCTAGATCATTAATGTATAAAGTGAAAAGTTGTGGCCCCAACACTGACCCCTGCGGAACTCCACTAGTCACCGGCCGCCATCCTGAGAAGGACCCCCTTATCCCCACTCTCTGCCTCCTTCCAGACAGCCAATCTTCTACCCATGTGAGTACCTTGCCTCTAACACCATGGGCTCTTATCTTACTGAGCAGCCTCCTGTGCGGCACCTTGTCAAAGGCCTTCTGGAAGTTCAAGTAGATAACATCCATTGGCTCTCCTTTGTCTGACCTACTCCTTACCTCCTCAAAGAATTCTAACAGATTTGTCAGGCATGACCTCCCCTTGATGAAACCATGCTGACTTTGCCCGATTTTACCATGCACTTTCAAGTATTCTGAAATCTTATCCTTAATAATGGACTCTAAAATCTTACCAACGACCGAGGTCAGGCTAATCGGCCTGTAATTCCCCATCTTTTGCCTCACTCCCTTCTTAAACAGGGGGGTTACATTAGCGATTTTCCAGTCCTCTGGGACCCTCCCTGACTCCAGTGATTCCTGAAAGATCACCACTAACGCCTCCACTCACTCTTCAGCTATCTCCTTCAGAACTCTGGGGTGTAATCCATCTGATCCAGGTGATTTATCCACCTTGAGACCTTGCAGTTTTCCTAGCACCTTCTCCTTGGTAATTGCCACCATACTCACCTCTGCCCCCCAACTCTCTTGAACTTTGGGGATGTCACTCGTGTCTTCCACTGTGAAGACTGGCGCAAAGTACCTATTCAGTTCCTCCTCCATTTCTTTGTTCCCCACTACTACTTCTCCAGCGTCATTTTCCAGCGGCCCAATGTCCACTTTTACCTCTCTCTTACCCTTTATATATCTAAAAAAACTCTTGCAATCTTCTTTTATATTAATGGCCAGTTTACCCTCATATTTAATCTTCTCCCTCCTTATTTCTTTTTTAGTTGTCCTCTGTTGGTCCTTGTAGGCTTCCCAATCCCCTGGTTTCCCACTGCTCTTCACCACATTGTATGTTTTCTCTTTAGTTTTTATGCTGTTCCTGACTTCCCTTGTCAGCCATACTCCCTTTATTATGCTTCTTCTTCCTAGGGATGAATTTTTGCTGTGTCTCCCAAATTGCTCCCAGAAACTCCTGCCATTGCTGTTCCACTGTCTTTCCTGCTAGGCTCATCTCCCAGTCAATTCTGGCCAGCTCCTCCCTCATGTCTCTGTAGTTGCCTTTATTCAACTGTAATACTGTTACATCTGATTCCAGCTTTTTCCTCTCAAATTGCAGGGTAAATTCTATCATATTATGGTCACTTCCTCCTAATGGTTCCTTCACCTTAAGCTCCCTTATCAAATCTGCCTCATTACACATCACTAAATCTAGAATTGCCTGTTCCCTAGTGGGCTCCAGCACAAGCTGCTCCAAAAAGCCATCGCATAGATATTCCACAAATTCCTTTTCTTGGGATCCACTACCAACCTGATTTTCCCAGTCTACCTGCATATTGAAATCCCCCATGATCACTGTAACCTTGCCTTTCTTACACACCTTTTCTATCTCCTGGTGTATCTTGTGCCCCACATCCTGACTACTGTTCGGAGGCCTGTACATAACTCCCATTACGGTTTTTTTACCTTTGCGGTTCCTCAACTCTACCCACACAGATTCTACATCATCTGACCCTACATCATTTCTTGCTATCGATTTAATTTCATTTCTTACTAACAAAGCAACCCCACCCCCTCTGCCAACCTGCCTATCTTTTCGATAGGATGTATACCCTTGGATATTTAGCTCCCAGTCCTGATCCCCTTGCAGCCATGTCTCCATGATGCCCACCACATCAGACCTGCCAATTTCAATCTGCACCACAAGCTCATTTACCTTATTTCGTGTACTGCGTGCATTCAGATACAACACCTTCAGTCCTGTATTTCCCGTCCCCTTTCTCATTGTCGTCCCTTTAGCTGATGTGCTTGAAGTTAGATTCCTAGCCCTTTCCAAACACTCTGTCCTAATTGTTGTTCTGGGGACTTTAATAGCCTCTCCTGGGCTCTCCTTTCTTTTCAGTTTTTTCATAATTTTCCATGAAGTTGAATCCACCCCCCCGTAATGGAGTACAAGAATAAGACAATCTTGTACTCTTTGTACAGACTTTTTTAAGATTACACCTGGAGTACTGTGCACAGTTTTGGTCTCCATATCTAAGGAATGATATCACTGAAATATGCTAATGACATCATAAAACATCACTACCAGTTACATCAGATAAAACTGCATCTTTAGACAATAGAAAATTGAAAGTACAACAGCACAATAAATGGCCCGGAGATTGCTTGCTCTGATTTCAAGAGGCAGGAGGCAGTCAAGCTCCTTAGGATAGGAAGTGCTACAAGTCTGGTAAATGAGCATGGATAGGAGGGTGCGACTGAGAATCCACCAGGGAAGGGGACTCCAGGTGTGGTGCTGGAGCAGTCTTTGCCTTTGCTCCTGTTCAACAGGTATGAGGTTCTTTCTACCTTGCAGATGAGGGAAAAGTCTGCAGGTTGGATGAGCAAACTGACTATGACACCAATCCACCAGGGAAGGGGACCTCAGGTGTGGTGCTGGAGCAGTCTTAGCCTTTGCTCCTGTTCAACAGGTATGAGGTTCTTTCTACCTTGCAGATGAGGGAAAAGTCTGCAGGTTGGATGAGCAAACTGACTATGACACCAATTTACAGGAGGCCACTTAAGTGGGGAGAGTGAAAAGGAATGTGGTAATGCTAAGAGAAAGTTTAGTCAAGGAAATAGATACTGTTTTTGTGGCTATGACTAGGAATTCTGAAGGTTGTGTTGCCTGCCCAGTGTCGGGGTTAAAGGCATCTCCTCTGAGTTGGAGAAGAACATGAAATGGGAGGGAGAAGATCCAATTGCCATGGTCCATATGGGAACAAGCAACATTATATTGACGAGTGAGATGCTATTGAAGGAGTTTGGGAAGCCTAAAACGTGGAGCCTCATAGGTAATAATCCTGATCCAAGCACAAATTGGCATTGGGCCAAACAGAGTTGAATGCATGGCTCAAAAGAGTGGTGGGGGAGAGTCTGTCTGGGTAGAGATAATAAATATCAAAGATTAAAAAACACAGATGGAAGTTATTTAAAAGCCCCCTAATGTTGGACAGTATATTAATCAAGAAGCAATAGGAGCTTGTAACAAAGGAATGCAATAATTGTCAGGGACTTTAAGCTTCATATAGACTGGGCAAATCAAATTGGCAAAAATAATTTGGAGGACAAGCTAATTGAATGCATTTGAGCCATTTTCCTAGAGCAATACTCCATGGAAGCAACCAGGGAGGAAACTATATTAGATTTTGTTTTGTGTAGTGAGATGGGGTTAATTAGTAATTTCATAGTAAAGGATACACAGTAAAAGAGTACTCATAATATGATAGAATTTCACATTTAGATTGAGAATGGCATTTGTAGGTCTGAAACTAGAGTATTAAATGTAAATAAACTTAAATGAAATCAATTACATGGATATTGTTACAGAGGTGTGTTAATGTCAAATATTACATTTCAAATTCAGTTTTTGGACTCACATATAGAGCTTTTTAGAAAGACAATTTCAACTGTTCAAACATGGACATTGACATAAGATACCTGTCACAGGTCACCTGACATGTTTGCAATGGTAAGTTGGTCAAGTTTCTGGAAGTTTCCAATGTGGATTACAATTAGGTCATGCCCACATGCCCAGGGAAACCTCCTGTGGAAATTCAAACCTGCTGATGTCAAGGATTACTTCAAAGGTGCACTAAAGCTTAAAATGGTATCACCATATGAATTACTATAAAAGCCACATTCCTTTCCATCAAGACAGAATGTCTAAATAAACAATGGCTACCTTTGAAGGGTTCTCAAAATTCCTACATTTTTCATATCATCAACAAGGATATGATTTTTGGACTTTTATGGCAGAGGACCCAACTGCTGAGTTAAGTGTAGAACCCTGGAGACAGGGGGGATAGGCCCATGAAGGCCTGGGACTGGACATGCCCGGGCTTGTTGAGTGCAGTGTGGATTGTTGCCTGAAGCCAGACAATGAGAGGAGACAGAATATGCATTCTTCCCTTTAAAACAATCAACCCAGAGAAAGACTTCATCTTACACGAAGCTAAAGCCCATCAAAATCTTGCATAAATAATCACTACTAACTACTAAGGCAGGAAGGCAGCAATCAATGCAATTATACGAACCCATCAATACTCCACATATACAATGGCTTTCAGTTCAAGACTAGTTACGGGGACAGGAAGACAACGATAAACATCATGCGAGCCCATTAAAAACAACGAGACAACTATCACCTGTAGAAGCCCAAATCAGACAAAGAACTAACCTTGATTTGGTTTCAGATAAGAAATTCAAAAAAAAAACAGTATAACTGGGCCACCAGTTACGAAGGGGGTGAGCAGTTTTGGGAGGGTGAGCAGTGTTGGAGCGGTTGAAGCAGAGTTTAAGCAGGAGGTAGCTGAGCCAAGCGGAGGGAGGAGATCTGGAGGTTTGCAGGCCCGCAGGCAACATCACGGCGAGGGGCACGGGGTGGCAGGCTCAACCGAAGACAACAAGGCCACAACCGCAGCCCTCCGCGAAGATCGACCACCCACAACCGCACCCTCCACCCAACTGAAGAACCTTCGCAGATTCCACAGACCAGGACCATGTGGGGACGGCAGGCCCCAGAGGACACAAAGAGCGTACCCCAATGCTGCAACCGGCTTACCTGGCTGGATTTCGAACTGTCAAGGAACCCTGTTTGGTGAGCATGATCCCTGGCCTCTCCTAGTTCAATTTAGTTAGGTTTTGGGGATGGGACAAGGGTAAGGGGATTAATAGCGTGATTTTCCCTCTTTATGCCGTGTGTTCCCCATTCTTAACTAAGTGTACTTTGTAGGTCTGTATAATCTCAGTGTAATCCTAATGTTATAAATTTATTTGTGACTTCAATAAACCCAGTTTTTTTTTTCTTGCACCAAAACCAGTTGTCTGCTGCACTTTGTCACAACCCCCAGATAAGTCCAAGGACTAGAACCGAGGGAGTGGGTGCGATTCGGACCACTCAGAAGTCAGAGGTGAAGCTGACACACACCACCACCCCTTACACCTTGAAGGTGTTGATATCTTCTTCCAAGCTCATCACATAGAAGAATGGGTCATTCAGAAGTGATGGCTTGAACATTAAAAAAAATTAATCACCTAGGTCATAACAAAATAGCCAAGGTGTTAGGAAGATATAATTATTATTATTAGAGAGGTAAAGTCCAAAGACATAGTGAAATAATGGGAATTTGCATTCAAAGAAGAAAATATGTATAAAGAAGAGAAGGCTGTGCGTAAGGGCAGGCATTCTAATATCTTATATAAGTGTGAAAAGCCTTCAGCATCTAAGTCTCAAGCTGCTGACTACAAGGAACCGAAGCTAAGAAAAACTCATTTTGAAGTCAACTGTTTAGGATACTGTGTGTTACTTTGCCTGGGTTTTTTAAAGTCTTTGTTTCTTACTGTTGCCTTAACAAAAGTGTAACTCAGTTAGATTAATTAGGGGATTTAGAAGTTATCAGAGTAGTAATTTGTAGATTTATGTCATACTTAAAATCATTTCTTCTTTTAATAAAGGTTCTATAAGACTTCTGTAAGACTCAGTGGTCTTATTACGACTGAATTCAAGGCATACATATTGAAATATATACAAATTGCAAAATAGTTGTGGCTGTTACAAGTTTCCCTTTGGGATTTGAGCAGCTCAGCATTTACCATCAGCTGTGCCATAACACAAGGTCTGTCCAGACATGAGCTAATCAATTACCTTCTGTGCAATAATCAAATTGCTATGGAGAAAGGAGTAAATGATCAAGATCACCATTTTGAAATTACTTTTATTACAACAGTCTGCTTGCTTTTGAGGCAATCTGGAAAAGAAATGTCTGAAAGCAGCAAGAAGGCTGTATACCGCTCTCTCTCTTTCAACTAAACTGAACTCTGCCTGTTTATATCATACTGTGGACAACAGACAGAGAAATTCTAAAGAAGATTTCAAATTCCCAAGCAGCTTTTCCAGGTAAAAAAGACAAAGACTACTGTTTAAAGAACTGCCTCAGCCACAAACAACAGTTAAGGACTCGTAATCAGTGAACTATCTATTTATTTGCATTTTATCATTGAAACTTAATTTGGATAAAAGTTAACCTCCTCTGCTTTGTACCTTGTAATATTGATGTATAAAATTATGAGGGGTATAGATATGGTAGACAGGAAGGAACTTTTCCCTTGGTGGAGGGATCAATAACCAGGGGGTATAGATTTAAGGTAAGGGTCAGGAGGTTTAGAGGGGATGTGAGGAAGAATGTTTTTCACCCAGAGGGTGGTGGGAATCTAGAACTCACTGCCTGAAAGGGTGGTAGACACAGAAACCCTCATAACATTTAAGAAGTATTTGGATGTGCACTTGCGATGCCATGGTATACAAGGCTATGGGCCTAGTGCTGGAAAATGAGATTAGAATAGTTAGGTACTTGTTTGATGCAGACTCAATGGGCCAAAGGGCCTTTTTCTGTGCTGTAGACCTCTATGACTCTATGACTATGTATGTTTTTGCGTGTTTTTTGCAACAGTCAGGATATGTGTTTACATTCAGCCTCCAGGAGACCACCTTTGGGAGGTCAGGCGCAGGCACAAGGGGCGCAGAGCCAAGAGGTAGTCTAAGGCAGAAGGGGCACAGAAGAAGCCACTATCCTGCTGCCAGGTGGTGAAGCAGTTACCTCAATATGTCTGAGATGCAGTGCCAAAGGAGGGTCCGTCTCTCAAGGGAGACAGTCAATTATATCTGTCAGATGATTGGGCCTGAGATCTCCGTTAACTGTGTGGGTGGACACCCCATGCCAGTGGCTCTAAAGGTCACTGCTGCCCTCAACTTCTATGCCTCTGGCTCCTTCCAGGGCTCGGTGGGTGATCTTTGCGATGTCTCCAAATCAGCTGTCCACACTTGTATCAAGCAGGTTACAGATGCTCTGTTCAGGTGTGCATTGACCTTCATCCTCTACTTGCCAGACACAGCAAGCCAGAGGCTTCGCGGCCATTGCTGGTTTCCCCCGTGTCCAGGGTGCAATAGACTGCACACATGTGGCCATCAAGGCGCCAGCAAGTGAGCCCGGTGCCTTCGTCAACAGGAAGGGCTTCCACTCCATGAACGTGCAGATAGTGTGTGATCACACGATGGTGATTCTTCAAGTCTGTGCAAAGTACCCAGGCAGCTCCCACGATGCCTACATCCTCAGACACTCCCAGGTGCCGGGCTCTTCAGTGCTCCAGCCTGGCTGGATGGATGGCTGCTGGGTGATAAGGGCTATCCCCTCAGAAGGTGGCTCATGACAGCTCTGCACCATCCAAAAACAGAAGCTGAACAGAGGTACAATAGGAGCCATGCCCCAACAAGGGTTGTGGTGAAAAGAGCCATTGGTCTTCTCAAGATGCACTTCTGATGCCTGGATCGCTCAGTGGGTGCACTCCAGTACCCCCCTAGATCGTCTGTCGCTGATAGTGGTTGCATGTTGTGCTCTCCGCAATCTTGCGCTGGAAAGGGGGGACGCAGTGGATGATGAAGACATAGACACATTGGCTGCGGCTGCACACGATGAGTCAAGCAGTGAGTCCGAGGATGAGCATGCACAGGGAAATGCTGAGGGGGTACATGCTGACCCGGGCATACTCCAGGGAGGCAGGGACACCCGGGAGGCTTTAATCCAATGAACCTTCAGCTAGCACACCACATATGGACCTGTAGGACAAGCCTGGGCTATATGCTCTACATTCGAGGCCTAAGTGCAAAATCTGCCTGATTAGGAACATTAACTAAGGTCCTTGTTAATAAAGCTGAATGTCCCACAAAGCACTCATTACATTATTGGAAACCATCGACCTGCAGAACAAAAGAGGCACCCTCAGCCATGGTGACATGTCTGAATTTATTTTTGCAAAGAAACTTAATGAAACAAAATGAAAAAAGTGTTAAAAATCACACCAACTCATAAAAACCTAATTGCGGGCCAACACAAAAGCACCAGTGATAAAGCCGTGGTGTGCCTAAGGTGCCTTATGTTTATGTTTTTGGGTGGTGCATCTTGGTGCTGACCCCTCGCTGGGAGTGGCATCTGAGACAGCCTGCTCACTCTGCTGTCCTGTTGGCCTTGATGACCTTGGTGACCGTCCTCTGGCCCGTGGAGCCAGTGCTGGCCCTGCCTGGGAGGGATCTGCCAGGTCCACAGCTGGCATCTCCCCAGTCGTCGTAGCCTCACCGGATGCAACGGTCACTGGGAGAGGGGCGGAGGAGCTGCCGCCCTCATCCGGAGCGCCCTGAGAGGAGCCCACAGAGACGACAGGCAGCTGCTGCGCTGACGTGAGGTCGCTTCGGACCTCCCTGCTCACCGTGGATGGATGGGCAACAAGCTGGGAAATTTCGTGCCCAGACCATCTCCCACACTGGCAATGACCAGCTGAGGTCAATGCTGATGTGAGGGCTTGCTGGTCAGCGCACATCCCCAGGAAGCCCTGATTGGTCTCCTGAAGGAGCCTTTCCACGAGATTCACCACTCTCTCCATGGAGAACACATGACGCTCGGCCTTGAGGCTCATTTCTTCAGCGATTGTCCAGGTAGACTCCTCCACCATGGACACCAAACCAAGCATAGCCTCATGTATCTCCACCAGATGCTCCCACACACCGAGCCACATTTCCTGCACCTGCTGCGTCGCGGACGACTCCAGAGGCACATCATCAGGCACCGACTGAGCATGTGCCTGGTCCCCTGCAGTCCTCCGACTGCTGGCGCCATGGGTACTCTCTGTCTCTGCCAGCTTCTGCAGCGAGTGTGAAGTTCCCTCACTGCTGTGCCCCGGGACACTAGCTGATGTTCCAATGCCCACTGAGGTGCTAGTATCTGTGCTGGTGCCTGCCTAGCAGAGATGGTGTGACGCTGGTGGGTCAGAGACTTCAGGGCCCTCAGGTGTGATAGGGGGGCCCTGTGCCTTCTCCTCCTGGCCCTGCTCTGCTGATGCTGAAAGGAAGAACAAGGACATTGGATCAGTTAACGTGGAGACAATGTCAATGTGCATCCCTGTCCCCCGGATCATTATGCGCTCATCCTTCCATAAGCAATGGTCAAGCCATGTTGCAAACTTCAATCACTGAACATTCAGCACTGCCACAGCTGTTGGGAGAACAATGGTGACCTCACTGCTGGGCAAACATACCTGCCCGTGGCACCCCAGCCTCTCTGACACTGGTGGACCTGGGCGCATGGCGCCTCTCCAGGTCTAGGGCCTCCTGCTTGAAATGGCTGAGAATCATTAACTGTGCCAGCCACCTGCCAGTCCTCACCCGCTCAGCGGCATTATGAGCATTCTTCTCCTGAAAAGGAGAGAAGAGCATTGATTAGTGCTAACTGTACCTGGATTCTCTTCGCAGACGGCCCACCCCAACCACAGTGGGACATTGCAGGGCTCCAGTGCCTCCTCACCCCGCTGTTGCCGAACACTCACACAAAGATGCTAGGCCTGTCCCCATCACCCCGCCCCCTTGGCCAAATGCTGCCTACATCACACCAGGCACTGCACGGTCTAACCTTCCATAGCAAGGAGGCGGAAGCACATGGAGCACAGAGGACAGCAGATCGATCGGTGCCACGCCACCTTGAAGCTCCCCTCCCAGCATGTCATCACCCTGACTTTGACATGTCCTGGAGTTCCAGCGCTGCGCCTAAGTCCAGCTCCTCCAGGTTGCCCCCAAAACAGTAATGTGGGTCTCAGTGTACCACATGCTGCAGGGGCAGAACCCATCTCTTCACCACCCTCTCAGGGTGACCTCGGCATGGGCAATATCTGCTGGGCCACCCAGCGAAGGACACATGCCATCAATGATCCAATGCAGTCACTGCACTCAGACTTAGAGGGGGGCGGCGGGAGGTTGTGGGGGGGGTCACCAGGGGGGAAAGCCTACCTGCTGGGTTAATAGACCAATGCCAATGTGGTACTCACCCTTCCTGAACACAACAGGTTGTTGAAGCGCTTGCGACACTGGACCCAGGTGCGCCGCACCACATTGTGGGAGCTCACCACCTCTGCCACCTCCTCCCAGGCATGTTTGGTCCTGTGGGGGGGCCTCCTCCTCCTGTCCTGGGGAACCAGGACCTCCCGCCGTGCTGCCACCTCCTTGTGGAGGGCAGTAGGTCAATCATCGGAAAAATAAGGGGCATAGTGCCCCCCCAGCCCTATCCTCCTGCCTGGCCTGTTCACCAGCAGCGCTCCGGGAAGCCCTTCCACTGGCCATGATTCGCAGCCTTAGAAAGTCTGCAGCAGCTTTTTAAAACAGGCCGTCGGGTCACCATTGGACCCAATGGTCATTGCAGTCCCACCGCCACCCGCCCACTCCCACTGTCCTCTGGAGACGTGATTCACACTGGGCGGGCCTTAATTGGCCCGCCCGCATAAAATGGCGGCACGGACCCAATCGCGGGAGGTAACCGGGTCCGCGCCTGCTCATGCCCGTGCCTGCCGCTGCCCATACCCACCCCCCCCCGCCCCCCCCACCCCAGGCCGCCAGAAAATTCAGCCCTATGTCTTTGGATTTTTAGCCCAGGTCCCTAAGTTACTAGTTCAGTAACGTAAACATTATTGTTACTGTTCCCAATTTTCAACAAGGATACACACAAAAAGTTGTTGCACGAGATAAGGCTCATGTAGCTAGAGGAAACGTATCAGCATAGATAGCAGATTGGTTAAAAGACAGAAGGCAGAGGGCTGGATTTTTCGCGGAGTCAGGAAGATGAGGCCTGGGTGCTGAAGGCCTGTCACAGCCCCATTTCCAACAGATCCATTTCTTGCTGGCAGGAGGGAGGGGGTGGGGTGTGACTGAAACATGTGGAAAACTTGAACTTAGCAGGGCCATTTGAACATAATATTGAGCTCAAACTGACCCAATTTTAGCTGCACCAAGAGCTGTAGCCTGCAGTGTAGATGTCATGAATAGGCATAAATGCTCTTGAAGGGTAGAAAAGTCTTATTTAAGTGTCATGATGTGAAGCTTTTTTATATCCCCTGCTCTTTCAAAGTGATAAACATAGGCTTAAACTGGCAGTGAGAATTTAAAAAAACACTGTTGGACTGCTTTGAATGACAGGACATCTGGTGTAGGTTAGAAATCTGCTCTTGCAGTTTCAATAGATGTCTTTGTTGACATTTCCGAAGGACTATTAGTATATCATCTCACATCCAACAGATCAGATCAAAGCTATGCTATCCTGCCACATTCAGTTGTGAATGCTTGTGGACAATTAAACAACTAACTGGACAAGCAGACTCCCCAAATATCCCAATCCTAAATGACGGGAGAGCCCAGCACATCAGCGCAAAAGACAAGGCTAAAGCATTTGCAGCCAGAAGTGTTGAGTGGCAGATCCATCATGGCCGCCTACTGAGCATCACAGATGCCATTGTTCAGCCAAGAAGTAGCTGAAGCCACTCGGTACTGCTAAGGCTATGAGACTTGACAACATTCCGGCATTAATATTGAAGAATTGTGCTCCAGAACTAGACACACCCCCAGCCCAGCTGTTCCTGTACAGCTACACCACTGGCATCTACCTGGCAATGTCTAAAATTGCCAAACATGTCCTGGCCACAAAAAGTCAGGACAAATCCAACCCAGCAAATTACCGCCCCATTAGCCTACTCTCGATCATCAGTAAAATGATGAAAAGTGTCATCAACAGTGCTACCAAGCAGCACTTGCTTAGCAATAACCTGCTCACTGGGTTCTGCCAGGATCACTCAGCTCCTGACGTCATTACATTACAGCTTTGGTCAAAACATGGACAAAAGGGCTGAACTCCAGAGGTAAAGTGAGAGTGACTGCCCTTGGCATCAAGGCAGCATTTGATCCAGTGTGGCATCAAGGAGCCCTATCAAAACTAAAGGCATTGGGAATCAGGGGCAAAAGTCTCTACTGATTGAAGTTGTACCTAGCACAAAGGAAGATGGTTGTGGTTATTGGAGGTCAATTGTCTCAGTTCTGGGACTTCACTGCAGGAGTTCCTCAGGGTAGTGTCCTCGGCCCATTCATCTTCAGCTGCTTCATCAATGACCTTCCTTCCATCGTAAGGTCTGAAGTGGGGATGTCCGCTGATGATTGCACAATGTTCAGCACCATTTGCTACTCCTCAGATACTGAAGCAGTCTGTGCTCATATGCAGCAAGACCTGGACAATATTCAAGCTTGGGCTGATAAGTGGCAAGTAACATCTATGCCACACAAGTGCCAGGCATTGACCATCTCCAACAAGAGAGATTCTAACCATCTCACCTTGACATTCAATGGCATTACCATCACTGAATCCCCCCACAATCAACATCCAAGGGGTTACCATTGACCAGAAAATGAACTGGACCAGCCATATAAATACTGTGGCTACAAGAGCAGGTCAGAGGCTGGGAATTCCATGGAAAGTAACTCACCTCCTGACTCCCCAAAGCCTGTTCACCATGTACAAAGCACAAGTCAGGAGTGTGATGGAATGCTCTCCACTTGCTCGGATGAGTGCACCTTCAACAGCACCCAAGAAGCTTGATACCATCCAAGACAAAGCAGCCTGCTTGACTGGCATCCCATCTACCACTATAAACATTCATTCCTTCCACCACCGACGCATAGTGGCAATAGTGTCTATGATCTACTCACCAAGGCTCCTTTGAAAGCACCTTCCAAACTGCAACCTTTACCACCTAAAACATCAAAGGCAGTAGATGCATGGGAACACCACCACTTTCAAGTTCCCCTCCGAGTCACACATTATCCTGACTTGGAACCTTATCGCCGTTCCTTTACTGTCACTGGCTCAAAATCCTGGAAGCCCCCTTCCCAGTAGCACTGGACTGCAGTGGTTCAAGAAGGTAACATATCACCTTCTTCTCAAGGGAAATTACAGATGGGCAATAAATGTTGGCCTAACCAGCAATGCCTACATCCCATAAACAAATATATTTTTAAATGCATTGTGAATGCTTAGCTGAGTTTCAAAAGCTAAAATTCTCTCAGCAGGGCGTTTTTACTTCACACTTTGATTGGCAGTTTAAAGAGGCTATTAAAGGATTAGTTGTCTTTGATGTGGGTCTGAATAGAGGTTTTTTTTATAAGAGATTAACTACTTGAGATTTAAACATTTTGAATGGGTTTCATGAATGGGAGCTTTTTTCACTCTGAAGTATGTAGGAGTGAGAGCTGTGTCAGGTAGCTATAAGTTTATGTTTTTTCATCTCCAATTGGCTCCTGAAGTCTGTCCATGGTGGATATTGGGTGAGTTGGCATGGAGGTGGCATGGGGTGTGGTGTGACGAATGAGGGGTGAAGGTTAGAAGTCATAACAGCTTCTAAAACAACAGGGGCGAAACCCCAGAGAATCAAGGCAGACCTCCTAAGCCAGCCTGCCTCAGCGCTTGCCTGCCTCTGTGACTGCCGAGGATCTACTTCCAGGGTTGGTAGGAATAATTCAATCCCACCCCTAACTCCCCAGAGAAAAAAATTCAAACTGAGGCGGGTCTGCTGAGTCAGGAGACTCCCCAATTCAAGCTACCTGCTTTGGTAGTGAAAATCCAGCCTAGAGAGAAGGATTAAATGGATCATTTTCAGGCTGGCAGGCTGTTGTTAGTGTGGTGCTGCAAGGATCAGTGCTGCGGCCTCAGCTATTTATAATCTATATTAATGAATTGGCTGAAGGGACCAACTGTAATGTATCCAAGTTTGCTGATGATGCAAAGTTAGGTGGGAAAGTAACTTATGCAGGGGTCACAAAAGGGGGGATTTAATGGGACCGGCAAGAAAACGAAACATGGGGGGGTGCAGGGTGACTTAATTATACGGGAGCTGAAATTTCGCTTTCCTGATACGGGGTTGAAATTTAGAGATTTAGAGCAGTCTATTTGTGACGGGTCAGCCTCACACCATCCTGTGATGGGTTCCTACTTGTAATACATTTGCTTTCCATGAATACTCATTATCTTAAAACTGTTTGTAAATACATCCTACCTTCAAGATTAAGTCAGCGGCACACAAGAATCTTGTGGCAACTGGTTCATGTTCATGTTAAAGGTGGCGTGCAACAGTTGACTGTGTGCAGTTGTGACTGAGGTTACCAGTCCTTCTCATTGAACTCTGTATCACAAGGGAGGAGAGGAAAAGAATGGCACCCAGCATAGATGCTCAGGGCCAGCGAGGGTGCGTCAGTGGTTAGGGGGGAGTGTGAAGTGGGGTTGGGAGCATCAAAAAGTGGAAGAGGGATCCAAGAGAGGTCGCGGTCATAGGCATGGAGGAATGAAGTGGGAAGGGCCTGGTGTCCTGGGTGTGGTGGGGTTGGTGGGAACAGTCAAACATAGTAAGAAAATTACTGTCCTAAGTGGCAATGTCAGTACTGTTCACATGTGGGTCCCTCTCAGGGTGTGGCTGGCAGAGTCCTCACAGGGCTTTGCGTTCACCTATACCATTTTGATTATCCCCACTGAGAATGATCTCTGACAATGTCTTTTACAATGCATAGAATGGAGGGCCAGCTGAGCCTGCAAGTCCAGTCATGTCCCACAGAGTGGTGAGTACAACACTGGACACTAACATGAACATTCAATGAAGAATGAAAGCAAAAACACATCATTGTTTCTTCCACAATAAAGGAAATGTCCCTGACTCCTCTGTAACCATCAATGTGTGCCAACCATGATGTGTGCCAGTACAATTAGCTCTCTGACTAAGCTAAGTCCCAACAGATAACGATAGCCATGTTGTAGAACCACCCTGTTGCCTGGGAGACTTTTTTATAGCCTGCCCGTACCTGCTAGCTAATGGTGGGTTTCAACACTGAGAAACCACCCTGCCACCTGATCACATGCGTCTCCTATGTGCACTGCCAGCACTTTAAATTTTAATTGGAATCACATGGAAACCAGCAGAAAAGCAAGAGGGCATAAGTGGTGCCCACTTCCTGTTCTGCCATTGAGCGCACTCTTCTAGATGCTGCTGGATGCCTCCAGATCCTGTTTTTACCCGCTCTTCTAGATGATGCTGGATGCCTCCAGATCCTGTTTTTACCCGCTATTCTAGATGATGGTTTCTGCCTCCGGGTCCTTTTCTCCCCCCTCGAGATGGCAAGGTCAAGGGGGTGGTTGTGAACACAGTTTGGTGAGTTTCTATGAAGGAAGAGATTAAGGTAGGATTGGAGGGTTGTGATCTCTGAGACATATGAATTGATATGGATTTTGAAATGACCAAGGATGAGAAGTTTCTCAGCGCAGAGGCTGAGGGAGGAAAGCTGTGTGGATATCTCATTGAGAACATTTTTATGATACATGGGTGGGTGATGGTGAAAGAGGATTTTAAATAAAGGGTGAGAGGGGTGGAACACAGTGAGATGCTCAAAGGAGGAGAAAGTGGCAGAGGAGTAGGGGAACTGATCAAGGTGTGGTTTGGTGATTCAGAGCCACATCACAACCTCAAATGTGTGGATGGGGCAAGTGGATGGTTTTATTTCGGAAGAAGGTGCCATCACTCCTCTGCCAGGTTTCCATCAAGGCCATAATGATGATGCAATTATCCACAGTGAATGCCAGGGCCTTGTTAACAAGATCATCTAAATTGCCTTCAACAATACAATTCTAGTAAAGCCAAATAATTTGTTATTTTCAGCTTTATTCTTTCAAGTGAATCGTTCTTCATCCTCCACAATGCCTAGGCTCCCATTTTTTAATTCCTTTACTGTTGTGTGTAGCTGGTGCCGAAACAAAAGATTGCAAACCTGTGAAGTAACTGCATGCAAACTCCTTTTAAAACTATATCAGCTAAGCCTTAATTAAATTTGTGTAAACTGTTAAAATTGCAGTACATAGTTTACTTTGGTCTTTTCTATTCCTTAATCATCAATATTGACGATTTTCTGCCTGGACAGGACCCTGATTTATGATCATTGGAAAAAGAACCCGAGGGTAGATGAGGAGATTTTTTTTTAACCGCAGCATGAGATGGTCTTCTGCAATGCACTGCCAGAACGGGTAGTGGAACATTCAATAGTAACTTTCAAGAAGGAATTGCTTATACACTTTAAAAAGGAAACATGTGTAGGGTTATGGGGAAAGAGCATGGGTGAGACTAATTTTCTTTATCCTTTCATGGGATGTGGGCATCACTGGCAAGGGCCAGCATTTGTTGCCCATCCCTAATTGCCTTTGAACTGAGTGGCTTGCTAGGCTATTTCAGAGGGAAGTTAAGAGTCAGCCATAATTGAGATTTTAAAAATCACATGTAGGCCAGAGGAGGTAAGGACAGCAATTTTCCTTCACTGAAGGGCATCAGTGAACCAGATGGGTTTTTACAACAATTGACAATGGTTTTCAGGGTCACCATAACTGAGGCTAGCTTTATATTCCAGATTTTATGAATTGAATTTGAAATCCACCAGCCACCATAGTGGGATTTGAACCCATGTCCCCAGACAATTAGTCTAGGTCCCTAGATTACTAGTCCAGTGAGCCTACCACTGCACCACCATCTCCTCAACAATGGAATAACCGTGGTGTATGATTTCATGATTCTTTCATTTTAATATGCTTAAGTGCTACCATAAAGGATGAACCCTTTTTCATTTGTTTCTGTTTTTTTATTTTATAGAATCACAGAAAATACAGCATAGAAGGAAGCCATTTGGCCCATCATGCCCGTGCAGCTCTTTAAAGAACTATCCAGTTAAAACTACTGGGGATATCTTGCAGTCAATTTGTGCCCCATAAAGATTTTACTTTTTTAGTTTAAATTGACAAGCTCATTTTTAATAAAGGAAAAATTCTATACAGTGTTCCATCAGCATTTTCATTGCTGCATTATTTTTGTTACTGTTTGGGTTCTGTTTTTTGTAAAACTTTTATTTCCAAATTCATTAAAACAATTGCACTGCTTCTGGGTGCTATTTAACATGCAGCAAGCAAAGCAGCCAGAATTCCTTTGGTGGGCATAGTTTCTGAGGGGAGAAGAGAAAGAGGTGTAACTGTGCCTCAGATATTATGTAATGCCCCTTTCTTTACCTCAGCAGCTGCAGCACTGACCCAGACAATCTATCCCAGACATGTCAGAGGAACTATCTTCACAAAAGGGTTCCCACAAAGCTCTGCCATCTCTTAGAAGATGACTTTCAAAAACCTGTACCAAAGGAACAATTCTTGTGATGGACATGCTTTTAACTTTTACACCATTGGGACTTTTCTGAGCTGCCATGAGTGACAAAGAACAATTTAATCAGACCCTATCCATAGATGATTGAATGCACCACAGAGGCCTTGTTTACAAGGTAAGTACTTTTAAGCACTTGTCTAGTGGAAAGAACTATCAACGTGGGAGGGTACCGATGCCAAAGGGTTCCCAAGAGTAGAGGGTGTATTAAAGGGTGTCCATGTACTATATAGATCATTGAGCCTTTCCACAAACTTCTGATGGGCAAGATGCACTGCCATCCTGTGGGAGGTGCTCTGAAGTATCAAACAGGGCAACCCTCCTCCTCACATCCATTCCATGTAGCAGTGCATCCAATTGGCCAATGCTTGAACAAGGAGTCAGGTGCTGCACAGCTCCATCACTTGCTCATAGCCCCAATTCATGCATTAACATTGGGATAAACTTTACTTCATTTTGCCTGGCATTTCTTCACATTTCCCAGCCTTTAAAAATTGCTTTGATATTTGTAAAAGTTAAAACAGTATTTCTCCATATATATAGTCACGTACTGTATCTTGAAGCTGTGCATGCCTTTTAATGAAATGCCAGACAAATGTTATGTTCTAATTCAGATACTTACTGGTGTTAGGCCAAAGGTTTGCCTGGAGTCTATGTTCATCTTCAAATAAGCTTTCACCACAAAATTAGGGATCCCAGTGTCCTGTGGGCTATCATGGGCCATACCCAGCCCTTCCAGGCACAGATTTTTTAAATGTCACAAAAAAGAGGCTCAAATTTCAAGTGATAGTATATAATACAACTGGAATTGACTGTTAGTCTGTTACTATCTGTGAGACCCAGGTTGCTGAGAAATTTCAGCAAGCTGCCAAACATCACCAGTCACAACAGCCATTCGAGGCACAGGATACTGCCACAGCATTGAGGAACTATTTCCCAAAGGTTTCATAGATAATGGAAATGGAACAAAGACTATTGAATCAAATCTATTCAGGGACTGCTTTAGAACTAGATTCAACCACAAAAATAATGGATTACCTTTACACAGCTCAATGACACTGGCACAGTAAATATTTCCTGCATCCATTGGAACCCTTAGAACAGGGATAACTCAGGAGGCCATATGGCTGAAAAACAGCTCTTTGAATGTTTACTTAGCTGCCCTGCCCACGCACTGAATCCCAAAATACAATTGGGTTCAATAAATGAGGAAGCCTTCCTATAACGTTGAAGACTGTAACCTGAAGCATTGGTATTGTCCTTCTGAAAAATGAAGTTGGTGTTTTTGTAATATAAAATTTGTTCAGAAATTGATTTTCTTACCCTTCTTCCCTGTTAGATGTGCCAATGTGTTTAACTTATTTATCACAATGGGCCTGAAATTTCTGGGCTTGGGCGGCAGTGTAAATAAGATGGAGGTGGCTAGAATCTAAAATGTGAGACAATTCCTCAAATACTTTGTGTTTTAAAATATGGAAAAATTCCTTCTTCCCCAATCCCCTCCCCACTCACTGTCCCACTCTCAAGGTGCAAGCGTCACCAGAGGAGAGACAGATAGTGTTATATTTCTATGCTTGCTTCATACAAACTTACCAATCCCACAAAGAATTGGTAAAGTAAACATAGGTTTGGTTTATCTGAAGATTTAGTATAGCTCATCAGACAGATTTACTATAAAGATTCAACAGCTGTTATTAATAGGAAAGTATAACTGCAATTTCTTCACACCACATGCTGCTAGCTAATCTGAAAGCTCCTCTGAACAATGTCTGCTGGTCACATGGTTTACATCCTGGCTATTTACTCATCAGGATATTCTTTCTTAAAACATCCCCTCTTTTTCCCAAATTAACATTACATACATTAAGAGCGAAAATACATTTACATTAGGGTAGTTGTGAAAACTATTTACATAAAAAAATAAATCTCTGTTCAAGACTTTAAGGATTTAAGAATTTAAGAGTTTAAAAGTCTGTATAACTTACAGATGGTTTAACGATTCTTCCAGATCTTGTAACGGTATGGGTTTCCTGAGATCTAGACTCATCACTTGGATTTTCTTGACTTGTAGGTGTGTTGGTATCTTGTGTATTGTCAGGATGCTGATTGTTTTCATGGTGGTCTTCCACAATTTCACTCTCCAAGTCCATCTTTGTGTATGTTCTAGACACAATTGAACTGCTAGGTGTTGGCCAACCTTCTACAATGATTCTCCATAATGCCTTCAGTCGTGAATCATTTGCTGCTTCTTCCTAAAGTTGGTTGCACTTATGTTGACCAAAATTCATCAGATCAACTTCGAACACATCTTCTAAGTCAATGTCTACACCATCTTCTTGTAGGTCTAGTGAGACATCCGCAGTTTTCTTTGGATTAGACAACCTGCTCAATGTGTCTTAAGTACCCATTTTGCTCCCAAGTTTATAACGGGCTTTGAAGTCGTAGCCCTGTACTTTTAATCAGACGTTGCTGTAGTCTGGGTGGAGCACTTGTCAGTGGTTTGCACAAATCATTTCCAAAGATTTGTGGTCAGTTTCCACAATGAATCATTTACCAAATAGATACATGTGGAACCTTGTGATACCGAATACCAGAGCAGGTGTCTCATACTCAATGTTCGAATAACTGGATTGCGCTTGCGATAGACTTTTGGAACCAAATGCATTTGGTTTGCCATCTTGCATAATGCACGCTTCTAACCCTTTTTGAGATGTGTCGACCTCTAAGATTGTATCTTTTTTTGGGACATATGTATTGGAGAACACACATCACTCCTCATAATACTTGTTTAAGTGACTCAAACACGTGTTGATGGTCCTCCTGCCATACATATGGAACATCCTTCCTTAGAGCATCATCATTCAGAGAGTTGCTATTGGCAAAGCTGGGTATGTATGGTGCTAAGAAGTTGAAAAATCCGAGGCATTTCTGAAAGTTCCCTTTGTCCTGGAGATTAAGCATGTCTTGTACATCTTTGAATTTGCCTGGATCTCAGAACTTGAATAGACAGAACCAAAAATTTTAATCTGACACACATTCACCTGGCATTTCTTGCTGTTGAAGATGAGTCCTTCACGATGAGCTGCAATCAGTGAGTCTGATTTCAGTCATGCTCTTCTTAGGTTTTGCCTATCACTACAAAACCATCGGCAATGCATATGCATCCAGGGATATTTTCTGTAATTCTGTCCACATGCTGCTGAGATCCTGACTGATGGATAAATCAAAAGGTAATCTCTGGAAGCTGTATCTTCTGAATAGTGTCCTGAAAGTAGTTATTTCTTGAGATCCTTCTGCCGAATGAACCGACCAATATCCATGTTTGGCGCCAACTTAGAGAAAAACCTGGCTCCTGTGAATTTGGAATTCAATTCCTCTAATGTTGGAATCTTGTGTAGGCATCTCTTTAAAGTGAGATTTGGACATCTTGGGTGTGCCATCTTTTTCAGTATGCACGTGATGTAACTGCACCAATCAGTGTGCTGATGCACATGACGGATAATGCTGTTACACTCCATGTCATCCAACTCACTCTTTAACTTCTCCTATACGTGCGCACTGCACTTTCTAGGAGGGTTGATTAACGGAACTGCATCTTCGCTGAAGTGTAGTATAGCATCACCTCTAAAGTTCCCTATGACGTTGAATCTGCCTGGGTACATCTGTCATGGACTGACTCTGTGCTATTATTCGTAGCCTTTTCTGGTGTGACTGATGTGGTTGGTGATCTTGTGTATGGCCACAATGTTGAGTTACATAAACGCTGGTAACCCTGCTACTGTTGGTCCATTCATGTCCACCAGGTAGAATACTTGTGGTTTCCAAGCAGACTTGCTGTAGCTGCATTTCAATGTTAATATGCCAATGCAATGAATGGGTGACCCATTATATGCAGTTAGCTTGTCTACAGTAGGTTGCATCAGTGACTTCCAATGACCCAGATACATATCCTTCAGAATTCTGACCAGTAAGATATTCGCACTCGCTCCCGTGTCGACTTTGGCTGTGAGCATGTGTTTGCTGCTTTTCTTTGGGCATATGATGCTGATAGTAACAAAAGCTTCTAACCATGTGACTTTGTCCACACGTTGTGTCACATTGACAATGTGGAAAGCCTGGTCGTTTTCTGGTTGAAGGTCTTTATGCTCTGCATCTTCACCCTGGTCTGTCATGATGCTAATCTCGTGCACGTGCTTGCACATACGTGGGCCCTTGTTGTTGCCGCCAGTACACTGCACATACAGTTTGCTTGGTTGCAGCGTACCTCTGGTTGGACCTCTGGAACCAGATTTCCTGCATAGGTGAGCCCAATGCCCTTTTACCCTGCGTAACTTACAAAGACCTTGGAACTCAGGACAGCTTTGCGGCGGCTGCAGCAGACTGCATTTCCCACAATACTTGCTTGCTTTCTGCGTCCTGGCTACTGCACCAATCCTGGTAGCTGCACCTAATGTTTGCAGGTGTTGTTGTCCAACTACAATGGCTTAATATTTTCTGCCAACTTTTAGTAGGGTGTCAATGTCATGACTTTTCTTTTTCTCTAAAAGATCTTTTTGGAAAGCTTCAATTGGTAGTAAAGCTATAACCAGCCCCATTATTTGTTTGGACAGCTCAGCTTCCGAGAAATCACAGTCCTTGCCCTTATCACGGCACCTGCTGATGAACTGATCAATTGATTCTTGTGGCTGTTGTCTGTAAGCCATCAGCTCTAAACGGTGCATTCTAAAATTCACTTTTTCATGAAGCTGATCCTCCAGCATGTCCCACAGGTTGGCAGGATCCTTCTGATCCCCCCCTCAGGCAGGCCCGAAGTGTTGACTCTGCGCAACCCCTTGTTTCCGAGGGCTATCTTTATTTTCGCCACTTGTTTATCCAGTTCTGTGACAGATAAATCTATAAAGTATAGCTCCATCCTTTATTTAAAAAGCCCAAATTCGGATAGGACATCTGTGGCTTTCCAGTTCATGCTGGGGAGTTTAGTGGTCATCTTCCTCTACGAATGCTGTTGATGCAGAAGGGCTTTGTAGCATCTCTACTCCATGAGAAGATTCAACAATGCAGCTGATATGTGTGTGTTTTCTTTACTCTCCCTCTTTTTTTTGGTTGGAGCTCGGGTTTTTTCCGCTTGGTGTGATTTCTGTCTGTTGCACGGGGACGTCGCAATAGTCCTGTACCTTGTACTGTCCGACCCAAAATTTACTGCCTGGTTCACCACCGATCCAGCTACCCCACAAATCAGGTACTCACTGCTCTATGAAACACTGTAGAGGGACTCTGACCCTGCACAAAATTTATCTGTGACTTTTCCTGTGATCTTCAAATCTTCACCATTTTGCTTAAGAGGAACCACTACTGCTGCTGCTCACCATATTGTATTTCAATGTTTGCTTAATACAAACTTACCAATCTCACACAGAGCTGGTAAACTAAACATAGGTTCAGTTTATTTGAGGATGTAATACAGAATTACTTAGCAGACAGATTAACTATAAAAATTCAACAGCTATTGTTAACAGGAAAATACAGCTGCAATTCCTTCACACCACATACTGCTGGCTAAACTGAAATCTCCTCTGAACAACATCTGCTAGTCACATGGTTTATATTCTGCCTACTTACACATTAGCATATTTATCACTTAAAGCAATATCACAACAGGTGGGATAGCATTATCTGCCAGAAATCTTGACTGTTCTGCCTTATGTGCCCTCAGCAAGAATTATGGCTACAAGATGGGAAACTACAACATAAATAAAGACAGACAAATCCCTCCAAAGGTGGGGATAACTGTTTTGTCCAATGCTAGTTCCCCAATGAATCTTGATCATATTTAAGTTGACTTTTTACTTTGGAAAGAAAGAATTTTGTGTTTTTTTTTAACAAAATCTAATGTACTGTTATTGAATATTATTGAGGGTGACAATAGGTTCTGTTTTCTGTGTTGTGATTTAGAACACCCGTGGTTTTCAAACTGCTGTTTCAAAGAGCTGTGTTTCTCCTTCAAACCTTTCTTTTTTACTGCATCCGGTCCAATTCTTTTCTTAATTTCCCTCTGGCTAATTCACAAAAATATGCTGAAGGTAAAATTTTGCATAATACAAAATGGGGGAATATAATTTTTCACTCTGGAAACCAAAACTGATTGTGAATAATTGTAGAAAATTAGAGAAACGAGGGCACGTTTTTCTGGTGTTGTGTCTGGGTGAAGTGTACAGAGGATCGTAGCCCTATAATGAAGCTCACTAATTTTTATGTTTATTAATTTAAATGGATAGCAGATCAAGGGAGGAAGGAGATCAACTATGGGCATGCAATCCTCTCTGCCTAATTTCCCTTCACTGTATATGCCAAAGCGCAAAGTAAGAAAAGCTGCTCCAGTAGCTCTTGTGCTAGAAAACCCGAAGGAAATCTTGATATTGAAGAACTTTTCAGTTTTTTCAGATGCCCTGGAGAGGAACATAGGTACAGAAAATAGGCCATTCAGCCCCTCAAAACTGTTCATTGTTCAATTAGATCATGGCTGATTGCATCTTAATTCCATCTACTTGCCTTGGTCTATAATTATTAATACTTTTGCCAAACAGGCATCTATCAATCTCAGTTTTGAAATTTTATTTGGCCTACCCTCAACAGCTTTTAGGGAGAAGAGAGCTCCAGGTTTGCAGTGTCCTTGTGTGCAGAAGCTCTTTCTGACATCACCCCTTAACGATGTTGCACTAATTTTATGGTTATGCCCTCTTGTTGTAGACTCCCCACCAGAGGAAATAGTATCTCTCTTTCTGCCCTGTCAACTCCTTTGATCATCTTAAAAACCTCAATTTGATCATTCCTTAATATTCTTTGTTCAAGGAGGTACAAGCTTTGTCTCTGCCATCTGTCCACATAATTTTACCCTTTAATCTCAGTGTCATTCTGATGAACCTGCAGAGCACACCTTCCAAAGCCAATATAGCTTTCCTGGACATGCAGCCCTTACAGCTGAATGCAATAGGACAGGTGGGATCTAACCAGAGCACTGTGCTGTAATGCAACTTTCACCCCATTATATTTCTACCCTCAATTCTAAGGCCAACAATCCATTAGCTTTTTAAATTATCTTTTTTGTACCTGACAAGTGGTTTTTCATTATTTCTGTCCTTGGAGTCCTAAATCTCCCAGCTCATCCATAGCTCCTAACTTTTCACTATTTAGAAAATAATCTGATCTATCTTTCCTAGGTCCTAAATGGGTGACCTCACACTTTCCAAAAATGAACTCAGTCTGCCGCTGTTTTGTCCATTCACTTTATCAATGTTCCTTTGCAACTTGCTGCTCCTACCCACACTATTTACCTAATGTAGTGTCATCAGCAAACTTAGATATGTGACTCTATGTTCCTTCATACAAATCATTTCCAAATATGGTGAAAAGCTGAAGCGCCAGTTCAGATCCCTGGGATGCACTAGTAGACACATCCTGCTAATTTGAATACATTTCTGTAATCCCTATTATCTGCCTCCTAATCAATTCCCAATCCATGGCTGCCTCTAATTCCATACACTTTCATTCCTGTTAACAGCCTCTTATATAGAATATTGTCAAATGCTCAGAGAAACTAAAATAGGCTGAGTGTCCAAATGGTAGCTAAAATATGCATTGTGCCCATCTCTTAGAGGAATTAGAGCTGTTCTTATATAAACTGGACGTTCTAATCTATGTACATTTGATGACAAACAGCAATTTGACAAAGAGCTAACACTTGCAGGTGCTAGGAATTTCAAAAAAACCAGAAAATGCTAATTATGCTGAAGGATCCACAGATGAAACATGAATGTGTATGTTCTCTCCAAGATGCTCAGTGTCTGCAGAATATTCAATAATTGAGAGGAGGTTTGGTTCCTAGAGTTGATAGAAGAAATATTTTCAATTTGTCGAAAGTGCAAAGAGTGGAGGAATCCAATTTTCTGATATACCATCAAAAGGGAGAATGGCCCATGGCAAAAAAATGATAATGGCACAAAAAAGAACCAAATGATGATGCTGCTTGACAATTTAAATATTTCCAGCTTTTTCGGTTTTTGTGTGAAAATCATGGTTTTACTTAAGATAACCTGTTTTTGTTCATTTACTTGGATAATCATTTTGATTCATCTGATAAAGTAAATAGTGTTACATGGAATGGAGATGTTGGGCCTATGAGGCAAAATCTTGTGCTTGTCATTGTGTGGGACAAAGGATGTCCAATGGGGTGGGGACAAACAAATTTAGAGAAGGGGGAAAGGGACGAATCAGAGAGCATGCATGTGTGAGAGAGAGAATGGGACAGGCATTTAGAGGGACAATCAGACAGAAAATGGGGATGAGCTGAAAATGAGAGAGAATGAAAGTATGAGAGCGCAAAGAGAAGGGAAACCAAAAGAAGACATGATAGATGGGAATAGGAAAGTAGAGAAACTACGAGATAGAAAAAGAATGAGAAAAGGAATGAACATCAAAACAGAACAAATGGGAGAGTGAGAGAGGATTAGATTGAAGACAGGGAATGAGAAAAAGACAAGGAATGAGAGAATACGTGAGAGAGTTGGAAATAAAGAGGAGAAAAAACAAATGAGAGAAACAAGGAAGGAAAAATGAAAGAGATTGAATGGGTGAAAATGGGAAAAGAAAAGTAGACAGAAAGGAAGAGAGAAAATCCACTTGAGAAATGAGAAAGAGGGATAAGACAAGAGAGAGATGGGCAAGGGTAGGGTCAGAGACAAAGGAATAAGAGAAACAGGATTGAGAGTGAATGAGAGGAAGTTAAATCAATTTGGACAAAATGAGACAGGCAGAACTATATTTGAGAGATCAAATGAGAGAATATTAAAAAGAGGGAATGAGATTACAGAGACAGCAAAAGAAAGAGGGAATGAGGAAAAGGGAAGGGCAATGGAAATGAAATTTTGAAAAAGAAAAGGGAATAAAAAAGTGAGTATTGAGTAAAGGAAGATAAGAAGGAAGAGAGAGGGGGAATTATAAAATGGAATTAAATAATGGATAGAAGGAATGAAAAGCAGGAATGTGAGAGAGAAATGTGTGAGACAGAGTGAGGGAATGAGACAGAAGAGTAAGAACTGACAGGAACTTAGAGTGCAAGATAGTAAAATAATGATAATGGGAGAGATGGATTGTGAGAGACAGGGAATCAGAAATGGAATAAGTGGACATGATACAGTGAGATAGAAATTTGCTATGCCCCATTTTCAGGGCCACAACTGACAGCTGACAGCGTGTTCCCCCAACTGAGAAGCCCAAGTTCGACCCAAAATTGGACCTTAGGCACATTTGGCCATTAGCACCTGCCATACCTCCATAGGCAGCTCATATATTTAATGACAACTAATGTTAAGTGGCTTTCCACAATGTATATATGCATGTGAGAGAGAGGCGGATACAATTATACCGAATACAACTTATATTCAATAAGTATTTGGAAACAAAGGGTGAAATTTTCCCAGTTTCGTCCCTGGGGGAGTCAGGGGGTCAAATGGTGGGACCAATAGTGGGCTGGAAGCCCAAATAGTGAAGGAGCAGGCTTTTCCAAGGCTCTTTAACTGAGCTATGATGTTAGTATCCCACCTCTGGGGTTCCCTGTGCAATCAGGGATGGTAAGCAGGATAATGAGTTGATTCTGTCCAAGGAAGCATTTCTAACTAAAGTGATCACATCATGGGCTGCAAGGCCTCCCACCACTTAGATTTTCACTGCAGCAACCACTAGAATGGAGCGAAGACCTGTAAAGGCTGCTCTCTGGTCTCTCATTCTTACTTGGAGGTCCTGCTGTGGGATTTGCAGTGAGCTGACCTTTCCCAACAACAGAAGGAAGGGGACAACCTCTCCAACCATGGATCTAAGTGGCTGAGGAAGTTAGCGTCAGAAGTATGATACCTCCAACCTGGAGACAATGCACCAAGGGGATCCAGGACCTCAGGAGGACAGGAAAGCTGAGTGGCAGAACACTTTCAGGTGTCAAATATTCTCCTGCACAGTGCTCCACAGAACAACACACCTTCCAACTGCACTCATTCCTCTCTCTACAGCCACCACAAACCTCCATCTGAAAAGCAACACTCACACGCACCCTCATACTATTACACTCTTGCACCCATGCCTCATGCTCACTTTCCACAAATGCTGTCCTTTCCTCCTCACCACACAAGCTATTACGAATACTCAAACATCCCTGCTTTCTTTCCTTGCAGGAGAAGAGAGCACACAACCTTGGGGAGAGGCAGAGATCTTGGTGGGTGGCTGTCCAGTAACAAGCACCTTGTCAGCCTCAGGCACTGCATGTCCACCTGTTCCATTGGAAAGGAGATCTTGTCCCAGAAGGCTGCAGATGTCAGCAATAATCTGCCATGAAATGCTGAGCTTCCTGAAGCATTGTTGTTCAGACAAATCAAGAGAGCTGATCCTCTGTCTGTAGGCCCTGTCTTGGTGCCTTGCCTGCTTCCAGCTGGATCTCGGTGCATATCTCCTCTACTCTGGGAGGCGGGGCATGCAACAGAGGAAAAGGCAGCTACTGCAGTTGGTGTTGCTGCTTCTCCTTTTGCCCCTCATCAGAGGCAGAAATGCAACTGTATAATCTGCTCCCATGCTGTAGTGAAGGCTGGCAGCAGGAAAGTGTAACCAAAGGTGAGTGTAATACAACTGAGGTGAAGTTACCAAGAAGTTGGCAATCACCTGTTATGTCAGGCATTGATAACAATCACTGAAAGAAGGAGTGCTTTGAACAGCAGCCTCTCACATGGCCACGCTGCAGCCCTTCAATCTCACTAATCAAATCCTTCCCAGCCTGTCAGTTTCACTGAAGAAGCACACCCCACTGTGCACAGACCTTGGTGACCCTGCTGAGTTGTTGACAAGTTGGGAAACAGATGCCCTCTGGCTGTTCAATCCAGAATGCTAGGTTAAAACAAGTCAATTATCTATTATAATATTTAAAATACTTACCCACCAGCTGCAAAAGGATTGTTTCCTCATCTTCAATTCCTTTCCCGAACTCCGGGTAAAACCCAGAAGTCAGCAGAGTGACTTCAGGATCCCAACCCTATGCCACTTTTGGGAGATTTCACTCCCCACATGCACCCAAACCCATTTCCCCTTGTTTGGGAAATTCCCTTCAAATCATCTGAAAAGTTGCAAATGAAGGATTGGGTTTCAAAATTACTTGCATAGTGTTTCCGAAGATGTGGAGTGAGGTTCTGCATGGAATCTCTTTGCCTGACATAACTTTGTCTTTCCGGTGTTTAAGTAGCTTGTCTGCCAAAGTGAATAGGGGCAGCCTCACAACAAGGAACCCCCAACAGTGAACCGTAATTAAATCTAATTAAATTTGTCAGTACATGTTTTATTTTTCCAGCTCCCGAGTTTTAAGAGATTGGCCAGCCTGCCTTAGAATGTACAATTTCACTTTCCTTTTCACTTTCCGGAAAGATGAATCTAGTAGAGGTAGATATCCATAAGGGATTTATACTCTTTCTACTGGAAACAATCCATGTACAATATAGCTTTCCATGATATATATCAAAGTCAATAATCAATTTCTATGAAGCATGACAGTGGTTTGTAAGAGATTTTGGCATTTGAAACTATTGACCAAAAGCTCCCATGTGAATGAGAATGGCATATCCTATAACTACAGAAGAACCTAACTGACAACAAATTGATGTTCAACAGATGAGTAAATGCAAGCGGTGATGCAATGCTGCAATGGGAATGGATGCTAGTCCAAATGACCTGCTAGAGGAATATTGCCTCACTTGATTTACAGATTTAATTTTGTACAGTTTCCATAATTCAATCCTTACATTCCACTGTGATATAGAAGTTGCCACAGCTAATTATATTTCTTCTCAGTTTGTTCTCCAATAAACCTACTTTTGAAATACCTGTTCTTTCTTACTTTCTCAGGTAGACTCAAGCTCTTATTCATATTGGCCATAAACCAGCAGGACTGATGGAACTCCCAAAAAAGCAGTAAAAATCTGCGGCAGAATTTTGCCCTTGGCTTGCGGGATCGGCGGGGGCAGGCGGGGGCGGTTGGGAAGCTGACCGCCGCCTGCAATCGACAGTGCGCCACGATTTCATGCTGGCGGGCCAATTAAGGCCCACCCAGCGTGATACACAAACGGCAGCGTTGAGTGCTGCCTATGCGGGCGGGGGGAGGAGGGCGAGGAGGCCCAGCAAGAACTTTGAGCATGCGTGCGAAAGAACACTGAGTAATCTCCCTGAGGCATAGAGCTGCCTCAGGGAGATGAAGAATATGTTGAAAAGCTTATTAAACAACAGAAAAATTTAGTGAAACATGTCCCATCATGTGACTCCGTCACATGAGCAGGGTCATGCTTTAAATTAAAAATTAACGTTTTTATTTCATTTGCATTTGATTTTGGAAACCTCATCCTGCCTTTGGATGAAGTTTCCAAAAGAAATGCAAAGGGCACTTGGCCTTTTTACCTGCCCGTCAACCGTTAGGTTGAACGGGCAGTGAAAAAATTAAGCACAATTGATAACTCAATGGCCTTAATAGGCCTTTTAATTGTCAGCGAACTCGCTACCGGCTCTGGCATGCGCCCGCTGACCGAACTATTGCATGACTGCGCGTTGACATCAGCACGCTTGGCTGACGTCAATGCGTGTCATTTCACGCTCGGTCGGGTTGGGCGCGCGCCCGTCTGCCAAGCCAAAAATTCTGCCCTTGATTGTGCCATGCCTCTGATATTTCTGGGAGTATCTTTAATGCGTTTTACAAGACAAATAATAGCCAAGAGGTGGAGTCAGGAGTACTGACTCTTTAAAAGCTGCAAGTTCTTGCTTCTGATCCTCAGTAGGACCCTGACATTGTAATGGTAGCCAGTATACAGTGAAGTAATTTATGCAAAGGTTTTTATAACTGTGCCTTCATTAAAGTGTGCCTAACTAACTTGTAGTATACCCAAGTTTTCTTTCATGATATTAATGATGAAATGTTGAAAATCGATATAAGAAGGCTGCAGGTGAACATGTTCCAGTATTTATAATAATCTATCTTCATGGTTCTTGCCAAGAAACTATCATATTTTTCCTACTATTATAGTGGGATGTTTTAAAGCAGATGTGTATGTGTGTGTGTGTAGCTAATTTAATTAAACTAGAATCGATTAGACTGCAAGGTTTAAACTATCAAAGAAGTGAGGTGTAAAACAGGCATTTGAAATGGAGATGAATAAAGCTAATGTGAGGTCAATAGATACAGTGTGAATGAAATTTGCATTTTTAGATTAGTGGAGAAGTGTCTGATTTTCACAGTGACGTAGAAAGTGTTTACAACTGGAAAGATAAATAAGGTAAGATTATTACCTTGATTCTTCCCATAAGTCCTGGCCATACTGAAACATGAAAGGTTTTTATATTCTGGAAAAAAATAACTTCTAAAGGCAAGTTGAAACAATGGGATTTACAGATCAAAAAGAGAGAAATATATTTAAAGAAGGATGAAAGGCTGTGTGAGGTGTGGCCGTGTGAGATCTTGAAAGGTGCACCATGTGAAACAAACTTGGTGAAAAGCCTCTAACCACCCTGCAGAAGTTTGCTGTTTCAGTAACCAAAGTTGTATTAAAAGCCTTTGGAAGTCCATTGTCCAGTGGGTGCTTGTGGTAAAATTGCTGGATGACTTTATAAATTTGGAATCTATTTGAGCCGTTTCCTTAAAGGGGTTGAATAGCTGGGAATCCGTAGAAATTTTGGAAACTGTTATAACTGTGTAACTGTAATCTTAATGCTTAATGCTTAAGTTTGTTCTTCTTTTGTTAATAAATGTTTTAATTTAAACTTAAAAATCTCTAAAGATGATAGTGGACTCACTACTTCTGACTTCAGTGCACAAGCCTTCTCATAATAAATACAAATTGCAAAATCGTTGTGATAGCTTGGCCAAGTTTCTCTTGTGGATTTGGCCAGCCTGGCAAATTCCACCTGCTATATCATAACAATTCTGAAAGATCTGAATCTTTTGGCTTTTAGTCACTTTCCACCTATACTTAGAACAACAATTTATTTTTACTCATTCATGGAATGTGGCATCACTGATACCGTTAGCATTTATTGCCCATTCCTAATTGCCCTTGAGAAGGTGATGATGGACAGCATTCATCAATTGTTGCAGCCCTTGTGGTGTAGATACACCCTACAGTGCTGTTAGGGAGGGAGTTATAGATTTTGACCCAGTGACAGTGAAGAAACAGTGATGCGGGTGGCGGGGGGCAGTTGGGGTGGCTGTATTAAATTGGCAGTGAAGCACTTACATTTTGCTCTCATCACGCTCCCATCCACCGCCATTTTAACTCCCTGCCTTAGAAAGTGTTGAAGACATTTGCCGCAGGTGGGAAGCAGCCAAAATGTAAATGTCAGAGTTCTATGACTCATTTAGAATCCTGACACAATTTTAATGATGGATTGCGCAAGCCACACTGAGTGGCAGAGCCACCGGTGAAGTAGCATGGAGCATGAGTAAGATGTAATCTTTTTAAAAAATGAAATCTGACGTATTGTCACTATTTCCTCTGGTGCTTTCACACTGCAGAGTCTGTAATCATTTAAACTCAGACTGGCAGCAATATTACTAGATATAAAAAAAAATGTCTGATCAGGGAAGGGTCTTATTTCACTTTAGTTGTAGCTTTTGGATAGACTTAAAACAATCAGATGGAGGGGAAAAGGAATTCAGGTTGCGAATGGTTTTGAAAGCTATCAGAAAAACTGCATGGTAATTAGTCATAGTTCACCAAGGACCACAGGCATCTCCCTCGGTTAGAGAAAGACAAGTGGCTTGAAGGCTTGAGGGGCACCTGCAAGGATAGGGCAAGGAGGCAGGCCTCCATGAGCTACCACAGCTGGAATTAAGATTGAACCTGTGTCGTTGGCATCATTCTACACCACACTCTAGCCATCTAGCCAACTGAGCAACTATGAATTGCCTGTTGATTAGCAGTAGCTGTGTGCGCTATCATTTTGGTTGAAACTTAAAAGTGTTTGTTTTGACAATTCTAATTCTAATGCTTCTAGGAATGTGGCAGCATGGCTGCTGGAAGTTAAGAGATATCCCTCTGCAGATATGGTTCGTGGCAGCTCATTGGCATACCCCAGCACGCCTAAACAAAACAATCAAAGCTTGAGGATCAACAGGATCATTATTGGCAAGAATCAGAATCGGCATGCTGAAGCTGAGGGCTCCCTACAAAACGGCCCAGAGTTTCTCACATTGTAGTGGTGTGGTTCAGATTGCACAATTTATCCATACAGCAAGGCCTCCTTAAGTGAGGTGCAGCAGTAGCAGCCCTCATCAGATGAGGAAAATCTGGAAGGTAAATGGGCAGCTGAAGAATCATAGGGCTGAATTTTACCCCCGTTTTTGGGGGGTGGGGGGGAGGGGGGTGGGGGGGCAGGAGCGAGCGCGAAGCCTATCAATGCCCCTGATCAGGTCCGCGCTGCCATTTTATGTAGATATAACATGGCGCTCGCCCGAAAACGCTGAGCACTCCCTGCTCCCTGTGCAGGCGGTGGGGGGGGGTATTCCCTGAGTTGCGTGCAAAAGAACGCAGAAATACCCCTGAGGCACCTATGTGTCTCAGGGAGATCAGTTTGATATTAGAAAATTTAAAGAAAGGAAAAAAAACTTTTAAAACATGTCCCCTCGTGTGACAGTGTCACATGAGCTGGGACATGTCAATGAATTGTTAAAATAATTTTTATTGAATTTTAAAACACTTCATGAAACCCCCATCCCGACCGTGGATGAGGTTTCATGAAAAATGCGAAGGCCGCCTGGGCTCTTCGCCTGCCCTACAACCTTAAGTTTGGACAGGCAGCTCATTTAACTGTTTCAATTAGTTTTTAACAGGCTTTAATAGTCCTTTGACAGTTCGGCGGGCACGCAACCGACTTGGCCACGCGCCTGCTGAACTGGAAATCTAAGTGATGCGCGGTGACATCAGGACGCACGCCCGATGTCACCGTACATCATTTTACGCGTTGGCGACCGGAAAATACTGCACAGGAGACCATTCAATCTATCGTGTCTGTGCCAGCTAAAGAACCACCCAATTAGTTCCACTTAACTGCTCTGTCCCCATAGCCCTGAAAATTTTTTATTTTCAAGTGCTTATTTAATTTCCTTATAAAAGTTACAATCAAACCTGCTTCTACCTCCCTTTCCAGGCAATGTGTTCCAGACCATAATTCACTGCATTAAAAATTTTTCCTCATTTCCCCTCCCACATTACAACTATAGCTACACTTCAAGAGTCACTTCACTGGTTTTAACGTATCTTGGGAATTATGATGTTGTGAAAAGCGTCACATAAATGCAAGTATTTCTTTTGCTCTTTATCTTATGTAACAATGGGCAGGATTTTTCAGTCGGTGTGCAGGGGCAGGCCCGACACGCCGATGCGTAAAATGACGGGCGATGACATCAGGCTGTGTCCCAACATCATTGCGCAGTCCCACAATATTTAGTTCAGCGGGCACGCGCCGGAGTCGGCTGCGCGCTGGCCGATCTGCGAATGGCCTATTAAAGCCATTAAGAAAGCAATTGATCCAATTGTTAACGCTGCCTGTCCAACCTTAAGGTTGGCGGGCAGGCAAAAAGGCCAAGCGGCCTTCATGTTTTTTAGGAAACCTCATCCACGAGCGGGATGAGGTTTCCTGAAACTTTTATTAAATAAATTTAAAAATTTACCTACATATAAAAACATGTCCCATCTCATGTGACACAATCATAAATACATTTTTAAACCATTTATTCAATTATTTCAACCTCGATTCAATCTCCCTGAGGCAGCTCCGTGCCTCAGGGAGATTGAAGCGCTGTTTCGCGAGCATGTGCATGCGCAAAAGAGCGTTGGCCCCGACTCTCCCTCCTCCCCCTGCCCACACAGGTAGCGCTGAGCGCTACAGCTCACATGTTACGCTGGGCGGGCCTTAATTGGCCTGCCTGCATAAAACCGCAGCGCGGAGCCAATTGCAGGCGGCAATCAGCTCCACGACCACCCCCGCCTGAAAAATTCAGGCCAATGAGATTAAAATGGCAATAGCTTTCAGGCTTTTTCCTTCTTTCTCTATTGTTGGTGGCAGGGCACTACCGGGACTCAGGGAAAGTGTGAAGCCTCTGGGGTTCATGGTAAAGGGAGTGCCCTGTCTGAGAGGCTCAAGATGGTGGAGCTAGTGAGTCTCAGAGAAAGAGACAGTGGTGCGGTGGTTTAGGGAAAGGGAATGACAGAGAGGCAAAGCTACTGACTCACCATGTGACAGCAAGACCATGTGCAGGGTGGTCTTCTCCTGGACATTGTGTTTTAAGGAAAGAGTGGTGTCCTTCTCCAATATGGCTCAGAACTCATAGGGACCAGAAGCTCTATCTGTGTATTCTGACATAGATGGAAGGTCAGATCAACATTCTGCAGCAAGAGATGTACAGCATCAGTTCATTGTTCAGTGATCCCAGCAGCCTGTTCATTCCCCTACCCTCAATGCTTACACAATACTTAGACTATCACATGAATAGTCATTACATCCTTCTGGATTTCTGCATTTAGCCACACAGTTGCTGTTAGTTTCCAAGGAATAATGCCATTGAAAGCTAACAGTTCCACTGTAATTAATACCTCAAAAATCTGGGCCATAAATTGCCTTCCATTCACTTCATTCACAACGGATCAACCCATTGAGCTTTTCTTAAAAGATTTAGTCACTGCTACTCCAGTGAAGTGCTCTCATTGTGCCCTCAGCAAAGTTGGTGGATGGCTACTGTTGAGACCCATGAGATGGTCATGACCCATGGATGCTTGAGCTCGTAGGAGCCTGGTGCTGATTGGAGAACTTTAGCTGCAGGGCAGTGCAGATCAGCTGCCTTTCTAGCACCACGGTGGATATTGGTTGAGGGGATGGCAATGCAGCAGACATGCTGAAATCCTGAGTAGCTGGCGCTACTGCTACTCTCATGGGACTGGAGCTCGTCACTTCCACTGACCTGTGAGATTACAGATTGCAGATGATGAGTGACTCCCTGAAAACTGCCATCAATTCAAAGCCAACTCATGGTAGAGCCCAGGGTTTTCATGACAATCAAAGCTGCAAAGGCTGGTGACATTGGCTCATGTAGTGAGGGTCTAGCTGCTGCATCCCTGTACAAAGCTACAGTCTCTAAGGTAGACTGCAGAGTGTTGATGTTACGTGAAATCACACCCCGTTGCAGGAAGTGGACTCCTTAACACTTTTAGTCACAGTGTGAAAAAGTCACAGGCTTCCAAATACCTGGCAATAAGTGCTTATGTGAGACTAGCCCTAAACAAGCCTCAGGATTTTTTTCAGAATTTTGCAAATGTCAGCTGGTTGGGCTATTTAATCCCCGACAAGATGAAAAGAGAAGCCTGTCACTCATGAGGCACAGCAGTTAAAACAGCTCAGGCATCACACTGGTGTGTCCTTGCAAGATGGCTGCTTCCCCCCACCCTTCCACATGCAGCACTCATGTTCAAAGTATTGAAGCTGAGAGCACTGATTCAGTCTTGAAAAGTGCAATTTTAGAACAGATGACACAAAGTATGCCTTTGAACAGAAAGCAGTCAACACCCAGAATGAATTGGCAGGAAAGCTAGCTGAGGCCAGGATAATAGAATCTTTGTTATAAAATGCACTAGATGTTGCATCGGGAAGATAGTAAGGTGGAAGGATTAGCTCAAATGTGCTGAATCTTAAAATAGGCATGTTTGTGTGATGGAGAAAGGGGATTTACAAATGTCAAAAATGTTTAATTGATTGCTCTGATCTATATAAGGATTAAGATTTAAAAAGCAAGTGCTTACTTTCAGTGTTATTGGAATGCACTGGGCCATGGTCATCAATCACTCAACCACGTCCATAACAAGTTCTGAAGTCACTGAAGCTTTCCTTAGGAGACACAACTGAATAACAATTTTCAAATATCCCCACGGTAACAACAAACACACTCTTTATTCTTGCTTGATCTCTGTAGTGTCATGAAGAGATATTAATGTCTGTAATGTTATTGGAAATTGTTTTTAAAAATAGAGTTCTAGGGGGGTCTGTGTCTATGTGTGTGTCCGTGTGTGTCTTAATTGGATTAAAGCCAGCTAGCCTAGAAGCTTTGATGTATAGAAAGAAGTAGCTTTGAAATGGTAACTAGATAAACATGGAGAAGTTTAGAAATATAGGTGTCAAGGGGGGCAATTTGCATTTTTAAATAAACCATTCAAAAGAATGGATAACACATTGCACCTAGCTGGAAGAGGCCAAGCAATGTGTTTATTTTTTTCAGTTTGGTAACATAACAGGCTCAAAGGTAGTAATCTCTGGATTACTTCCTGTGCCACACGCCAGTGAGTATAGAAATAGGAGGTTAGTCCAGGTGAATGCGTGGCTGGAGAGATGGTGCAGGAGGGAGGGCTTTAGATTTCTGGGACATTGGGACCATTTCTGGGGGTGGTGGGACCTGTGCAAGGTGGATGGGTTGCATCTGAACCAGAATGGGACCAACATCCTTGCGGGGAGGTTTGCTAGTGCTGTTAGGGAGGGTTTAAACTAACTTGGTAGGGGGATGGGATCCTGAGAGGAGGTTCAGCAGGGGGAGATGCACAGCCAAAATTAGATGAGAGAGCAAGTGGGTCTGGAAGGCATAGAAACAGTTAAGGCACAAGGTAGTTTGGCAAGGTTGGATGGTATTTATTTTAATGCAAGGAATCTGACGAATAAGGCAGATGAGTTGAGGGCACAAATTAACACATGGAAGTATGATGTCATTGCTGTCACAGAGACATGGTTGAGAGAGGGGCAGGATTGGCAGCTCAATATTCCAGGATATAGGGTCTTCAGGTGAGACAAGGAAGGAGGTAAAAGAGGAGTGGATATCGTAATATTGATCAAGGAATCAATTACAGCTGTAAGGAGGGATGACATCTTAGAAGACTTCTCAAATGAAGCTATATGGATAGAACTGAAAAACAAAAAAGGAGCAATCACATTGCTGGGAGTGTACTATAGGCTCCCAAACAGTCAGACAGAAATAGAAGAGCAGAAATGTCGGCAAATTTCAGAGAAGTGTAAAAATAATAGGGTATTAATAGTGGGTGATTTCAACTTCCCCAACATTAACTGGGTTAGTCATAGTGTGATAGGTTTAGAGGGAGTGGAATTCTTAAAATGCATCCAGGAGAGCTTTTTAAGCCAGTATGTAGAAGGTCCTACAAGAGAGGGGGTGGTGCTGGACTTAGTTTTAGGGAATGAAGCAGGGCAAGTGGTAGAGGTATCAGTGGGGGGACATTTTTCAGTTAATAATCATAACTCCGTTAGATTCTAGGTTGTTATGGAAAAGGACAAGGATCAGCCAGAAATCAGAGTTCTAAATTGGGGGAAGGATGATTTTAATAAGATCAGATATGATTTGGCCAGAGTGGACTGGGAGCAGCTACTTTTAGGTAAATCTGCGTCAGAGCAGTGGGACTCATTCAAGAAGGAAATAGGGAGAGTTCAGGGCAAACATACTCCAGGAAAGATAGAGGGTGGGACCAACAAATCCAGGGAACACTGGATGTTGAGGGGTATACAGGATTGGATAATGAGAAAAAGGGAGGTTTATGGCAGATACCGAGGGCACAAAACAGTGGAAGTCCTAGAGGAGTATAGAATGTGTTCCTTAAAAAAGAAATTAGGAGAGCAAAAAGGTGGCATGAAAAAACATTGGCAGGTAAAATAAAGGAGAATCCAAAGTTATTTTACAAGTACATTAAGAGTAAGAGAATAAATGGGAAAGAGTAGGGCCCATTAAGGACCATGGTGTTAATTTGTGTGTGGAGCTGGAAGACGTAGGTAGGGTTCTAAATGAATACTTTGTGTCAGCGTTCACAAGTGAGAGGAACGATGTGGTTATGGAAATCAGGAGGACTGTGATATAATTAAAGAAATTAGCCTAGAAAGGGAGGAGGTTCTAAGTGGTCTGGCAGGCTTAAAAGTAGGTCAATCTCCAGGCCCAGACGAAATGTATCCCAGGCTGTTGAGTGAGGAAGGGAGGAGATAGCAGGGGCGCTTGCAATAATTTTCAATACCTCTCTGGCCACAGGAGAGCTGCCAGAGGACTGGAGGACAGCCAATGTGGTACCATTATTCAAGGAGGGAGGAAGGGATAAACCAAGGAACTACAGACCAGTCAGTCTAACCTCAGTGGTGGAGAAACTATTGGAAGCAATTCTGAGGGACAGAATTAATCTACACTTGGAGAGGCAGGGATTAATCAAGGACAGTCAGCATGGTTTTGTTAAGGGGAGGTCATGTCTGACCAATTCGATTGAATTTTTCGAAGAGGTGACCAGGTGTGTAGATGAGGGCAATGCATTTGATGTAGCCTACTTGAGCTTCAGCAAGGCCTTTGATAAGGTCCTGCATGGGAGACTGATAACAAAGGTAAGAGCCCATGGGATCCAAGGCAATTTGGCAAATTGGATTCAGAATTGGCTGAGTGGCAGGAAGCAGAGGGTAATGGTTAAGGGGTGTTTTTGTGACTGGATGCCTGTGTCCAGTGGGGTTCCACAGGGATCGGTGTTGGGTCCCTTGCTGCTTGTGGTATATATAAATGATTTAAAATTAAATGTAGGAGGGTTGATCAGTAAATTCGCGGATGGCATGAAAATTGGTGGGGCGGTAAATAGTGAGGGGGATAGCCTTAGATCACAGGAGGATATAGATGGGCTGGTCAGATGGGCTGATCAGTGGCAAATGGAATTTAATCCAGATAAGTGTGAGGTGATGCACTTGGGCAGGAGAAACAACGCACGGGAATACACGATGAATGGTAGGACCCTGGGAAGTACCAAGGATCAGAAAGAACTTGGTGTGCATGTCCATTGGTCCCTTAAGGTAGCGGGACAGGTGGATAGGTGGTTAAGGAGGCATATGGAATACTTGCCTTTATTAGCCGAAGCATAGAATATAAGAGCAGGGAGGTTATGCTGAACCTGTATAAAACGCTGGTTAGGCCACATCTGGAGTATGCAGTTCTGGAATCCGCATTATAGGAAGGATGCGATTGCACTAGAGAGAGCACAGAGGAGATTTACCAGGATGTTGCCTGCGCTGGAGAGTTTTAGTTATGAGGAGAGATTGGATAGTCTGGGGTTACTTTCCCTGGAGCAGAGGAGATTGAGGGGGGACATGATTGAGGTGTATAAAATTATGAGGGGCATAGATAGGGTAGACAGGAAGGAACTTTCCCCCTTGGTAGAGGGATCAATAACCAGGGGGCATAGATTTAAGGTAAGAGGCAGGAGGTTTAGGGGGGATGTGAGGAAGAATTTTTTCACCCAGAGGGTGGTGGGAATCTGGAACTCACTGCCTGAAAGGGTGGTAGAGGCAGCAATCCTCATAACATTTAAGATGCATTTGGATGTGCGCTTGCGATGCCATGGCATACAAGGCTATGGGCCATGTGCTGAAAAATGGGATTAGAATAGTTACTTGTTTGACCAGCGCAGACTTGATGGGCCGAAGGGCCTTTTTGTGTGCTGTATACCTCTATTACTCTATGACTTTATGACTCTATGACAAGTAGACCTGTGTTATAGCTTCACCAGGTTGACACCTTATTTTTAGGTATGCCTGGTGTTGCTCTTGGCATGCCCTCCTGCACTCTTCTTTGAACAAGGGTTGATCCCTCGGCTTGATGGTAATGGTAGAGTGGAGGATATGCCGGGCCATAAAGTTACAGATTGTGTTCGAGGGCATTGATTGCCACCTATCTGTTGTATGTTAGAAAAACAATTACCATTTAGTCCTGAAGTTTCAATGGACTTCATAGTTGAAATTTCCCAAGGGCTGTTATTATAGCTGAGCCCATTACGAATGCTTGGTTGAGTTTCAAAAGGTCAAAAACCATTTATCTCAATGAGGGGAGGGCTGAATGCACATTTTGATTGACAGTTTTAAGAGGTAATTAAAGATATTAGTTGTCTTTGATGTGGTCAGTGAATAGGAGTTTGTATGTTTTACTAACAGATTGAAAACTTGAGTGGATTTAAATTCTTTGGCTGGGATTTTGTCAACAGCTTGCCATTCCCAACATTGTAACTGGAATGGGTGCCACTTATGTGCTCTGTCTTTTTCCCGTTTCCCATGCAATTACAATTAAATGTTAACTGGTGGCAGCACGCACAGAAAACACGTGTGATTCAACAGCGGGGGAAGCTTTTCAGTGGTGAAACCCGGCATCAGCTGACAATGAAGCAGGTATGGGTGGGTTATAAAAGACCCTCCATGTCAAACAGGGAGGCTCTTCATATGGCCACAACTTTCTTGCCCAACTGCATTGCCATTAACATGAGACTTGAGAGTACAAAGGTGGCACATGTGTTTTTCAACATTAAATTTCACTTGTAAATATTTCACAATACATTGATTTTACTTTATTTATGTGTGCATGATCATTGTTTGTTGCGGTGCATTATCATTGTTCAGAATAGCTTAGCCAGAGAGCTAAATGTATTGGCACGCCTCATGGTTGTCACAAATTAATGCTTACAGGGAAGTTAGGGATATTTCCTTTATTGTGGAAAAGACAATGCTGTGTTTTTTGTTCACTCTTTATTGAATGCTCATATTAGTGTCCAGTGTTGTACTCGCCACTCTGTGGGACATGGCTGGACTTCTGTGTTCAGCTGGCCATCCCTTCTATTCATCATAAAGGCCACTATCCGACATCACTCACAGTAGAGATAATTAAAATGCTGTAGGTGAATTCAAAGTCATGCAGGGACTCTGCCAGCCAACATCCTGACTTGGACACACATTTGGACAGTACTGACACTGTCCTTTAGGGCCCTCATTTTCTTATCCTGACTCTTCCTACCATTGCATCCCCACCAGACCCAGGACACTAGGCCCTTTCCACTTCAGTCTCCTATGCCCTCACTCTTACCCTCTGTCCTCCCCTGGATACGTATTCTGCTCCTCCATATTCCCGGCCTCACTCCACACCACACCCCTCACCACTGATTCATCCTTGCTGGTCATAAGCCTCCATGCAAGCTGCCATTCTCCTTCTCTCCAACCTGTGCCATAGAGTTAAACAAGGAAAACCATTGACCTTACACACAACTGCACAAAGCCAACGGATGCATGCCACTTTTAAGTGATTGTGCACTGGTTGTCACAAAATTCTCGTGTACTGCTGACTTAATTATAAGGGTAGGGTTTTGTTAAAAACTGTTTCACGCTTAATGTGTATTCATGCCCGTGCAAATGAATTACATTAAATGTATGCTCAGGCCCGTGCAAAGCTCGATGTGTCACAAACACGCCGCTGACTTTATCCCGCATTTCAACCCAACATTGAGAAATCGAAATTTCACATTCCACTTGAATAAGTCACTCTGAACACCACTTTTCCCACTCTTGTGGGCGCCATAAAATCCTCTGGCTTTGAATAAGCTTCATGAATGAGAGATTTTTGCATCAATTGTGTATCAGTGCAGCTTTGTTACATTTTTGGATATTTAATTTTTTTCTCATTTCAGCACGGCTCCTGAGATCTGCCAATAGCGGATGCTGGGTGAATGGCAATGGATGTGGCTTGAGGAGGTGGGTGGGAGGGTGTGTGGTGAGGGCTAAAAGGCCTAACAGCTTTTTATAAAATCAGCCTACCTCAGCACTCTCCCAACTCCGTGTCTGCCCCTGAACTGCCTCCAGAGGTGGCAGGCCTGGGTCGATCATACCCCCATAGAGCAAACATTGCATGTGATGGGGTCCTTTTATCTTGAAGCGGTTCGGCCATATCCGGAAATTTCCACAGTAATGAACACCTGGGCCAGGTTTTCTGTTGTAACATTTCATTGTATTACTGTTGCACTGGCAAAGGGCTGGAAGCCAGGAAAACCTAAAGGTGTTCAACAATATTATGCTATGTGTTGGAGGGAAAGAGGATGTAGGCTGCAAAATGCTCTTTGCACAATTATTAAAATGTGAGTGAAGGGTGTGAATTCAAAACTCATAAGGGATTTAGAGTGGGAGATTCTCAGGCCAATTGCCACATTTTAATAAATCTGCAGATTTCACAACAGTAATGAGTAAGAATTAAAATTCAGATTAATTCACACTTTGGTTAGTTTTGGAAGTGCTGACTGTCAAGCTAGCTGCTACAAAAAAAACTACTAAATTAGGCATGTTGCATTATACATTCAAGTAATAAATGGCTGTATTGGAACTTAGGTACAGTTTCATCACTCATATACTTTAGTGATTTCCTTGTGCTTCGCACATAAAATAGATTTTTAGTTAACTTACCTTTTTTAAGGTGACAAGTGATAATCAATGCTTTAACTGACGCTGTCAGCACAAATCAGGAAGTATGTGAAGCTCTGGCCACAAATCACAATGAAAACAAAGTGGAAATGAATATTAGATTACTTGTGTACATTCATAAACAAGTGATGAGGGCACTCAGTAGAACTGATAGCTTTGTTATGCTGTGTTAACACAGTGTTACTACAATTGCGCAGGTCTTCCTTAAAGCTTTTCCCTGCCTGGCTGATGCTCTGTAACTACAAAGCTGAAAAAATATTTTTATTATCTCACTGAAGAAGCTTCATGCCAATCCACACCCAACAACCTGCTCTGAAAACTCTGCTCACATGCTGACTGCTATGACAAATTCTACCACAGCAACTGAGATAATCCACAACAGTCTAAAACAATCAACAACATTCTAAATAAAATCTCACAAAATTTTATTAAAAAGTCAATTCGTCTTACCTCCTAATGTTAAGGGATCCTTTAAAAGATTCCATGATCTGGACCCACATCTTTGCGAAAAAATAAAACACCCACCTTCGGTGGCAAAGGTAGCAATGGGATTTACAGTATACAACCAAATGTGTTTGCTTGTAAAAGGAGAAATTAATGAGTCTAGTTAAGAGCACGATAGCCATCCTACTTGACGGTTATGTGCATCATCTTGGACTGTCTCCTATTTTAAATCAACAGTGGGAACCTGGGATGAAGTTATGCCTAATAAGAAACAGTTACTTTTTAAGTATCACAATACTGGGAAAATGGAGCAATGACTGCACCATACCACCAAGGCTTTGATATTTCAATGCAAACCTTCCCTCTCAACTCTTGCATTAATTTAGGCTTCTGTAACTCATTTTAAATTGGAGGCAAAAGGGGACATTGAGATGAAGAAACCTATAGAAGAGGAAGAGAGTTTGATTATCAATGCAAGCTAAAACGAAGCTAAGAAATTTGGTAAATAGAAGTTTTGTAATATTGGAGTCAATTTTAATTCGGGGTGGGATCAGTTCAAAGATGGAGGAGGCAGCAGTTGGGAGGGGTAGTGCCAAATGGGCAGCACACCTAGAAGCTTGAAAATTCATAAGGCGAGGCCAATTTTAATGTCAGGGCTGGCCCACTTCACCATCTCTCGCTCATAGCCTCTTCCTCTTTCACCATTCTTGTATTACACTCTCACCAGCCCCACCTTTCATTCTCACTCCTAACAACTGTACCCATCTACTGCTTACCGCTTTCACGAACAGCATTATTTTCTCACGTGATATTCATTGCAGAACCTGCAGCACAACTCATAAAAGTCTTGCTTCAATTCCCACTCAAGCAACTCACTTTCCACTCAATAATCTCCATTCCTCCAACATCTTGCTTCTTTCCCCTCTTAGATTCTCCGCTAAATTCACAAGCCCAACACACACATGCACGCGCACCCACAACCACACACACACTTCCAACTTCCTCCTCAGTTGCCTCTCAAATATCCTCTTCCTTTTTGCAGAAGAGAGCATAATACATGAGCAAGACCAGGTGGGGGGGGAACCATCCAATATCCCACCCTTAATCCAAATGAAGCAAGACGGAATAGGTGGTCTTCCAGAGTATGGACCATTGGAGATGATGATATTGAAACAGATAACCTTGAGGGTAATTTTGATTTTAATGGAATTTGGGCTACCAATTCACATAAAGCCAAAACTTACCGAATCACTGGATTTATCTTAAGTCTCCATAATATTTCTTTAGTTTTCAAAATATTTGAAGCATCATCTTATGTTTAAGTTAAAAATATTATACAATTATTATGTAAAAGATGAACAAACACATATGTCATACAGTATTATATAGTTACGTACAATAGACATTCTTGTACCCGGCTCCTTCAAGTGGGAAAAAATTAAATGATCACAACTGTACAGAACAAGCGAAATCCTGGTTGATAAATTTTAAATAATAAGTACTGAGAGTGAAACAAATAACTACCAGATCAAGCCTTAGTAAAAATACCTAGTTTTTGCTTCTTTTATTATGCTTCTTTTAACTTTACTACCCAGAGGAATCTGCTTAAAACAAGAAGCAGCGAAGGCAGATGGACAACAGAATCGCCAGAGATTGATTGTTCACTTCTTATGCAGTGAGGGCCATAAAGCTTCTGGGCATGGAGTTGGTCATCTCTGATAAGCTCTCATATTGATGTGGTAATAGAATGGCTGCTTTGATTTCAGACTATCTGGAATATTTCCTTTAGATATAACAAACAGTATAAGTGGAGACCCTGGAGTGTAATTGCTACAATATGCTTACTCCCATCAGGGGGTCCTCTAGTTTTCAATTACCAGTGTGCAAGTACAAAATAGTTCAGAGGCAATAAAGAGAGTAGACTGAGGGGGAGGGGGGCAGATATTGAAGTCTGCTGCTTTGATTCCTTGGCTAATTAGTCAATCTCATTCATCCCTTTACACACTCGGGCACATCATGCAGCCTAATATGCGAAATGCATTTTACCATGTGAAGCAATATTTCAAGCAGTTCCTACTGCCAATGTCACAGAGGGATTTAACAATATAAAATCTGTCTGATTGGAATAAGTACTCAGCATTGTGCTTCTGTAGTCATTATTTTTTCTTCCTCTATGGTTTCTCATTCTCTACCTCAATTAGGCACAGGAGTCAGTAACTATGGTTAAAATGCATTTATTTGCCGTTCAAGTGATTTCACTGTGTCAACACTATAATCATCAAATGAGTAGATTGTTAGTAATTAGGCATTTTTCTCAGCAAGGCAGGAGTCACAAATATTAAATATTCTGTCTTACAAATTTTCTCTGTGCTTTTTCTCTTTCAAGGTACACAAGACAATATCCTGGATAATGAATACAAATTATAACATTTTCTAGAAACAGAATTAATCTATTCTAAACCTACAATCATCATAAAAGCAGATTGATACAATGGACCAGAGGATGTATTTATATGGAGGATTAACAACCCCCAAATTAAATGAATATTAAATTAACTTGGATACTCCTTCTTTACTAAGTACCTGTTCAACAGAACTTACTGGGCCAAAAAATGCAATGGCCAATGCTGGTTACACAATTCTCCATTTAGTACCTGGTTCTTCCATTACAGCGTTGCCAACTCTGGTTGGACGTCTACCTGAAAGTTTGAACACATGACATTGGATCATATAGTGTTAGATCCTGTGGCATTCAATCACAGGTCATTGATTATATAGCGTTTGCCCAGTGTTTGCAACATTGTTGCATTAACCATAGTTGAGGGTCTCAGCATCACCAATGACCAAATAAAATATGTCAATGCAAAAGCAAAATACTGCAGATGCTGGGAATCTGAAATAAAGACAGAGAATGCCAGAGATGCTCAGCAATCCAGGCAGCATCTGTGGTGATAGAATTCTGATGAAAGGTCACAGACCTGAAACGTGAACTCTGTTTCTCTCTCCACAGATGCTGCCTGGATTGCTGAACATTATTATTTATATAAAATATTTAAATTTTTGTTTTGTAAATACAACAATTGCAGTGAGATGAATTACAATATAATTTATAAATCAAAGCAGGAATGGGGGGGGATGTAAAACATGTAAAGTTGGCAAGATTTAAGGTTGAGTAATGTTTAAATTAAAACTACTCTTGTGAGATTTCTATAGTCCCAACCATATTGAGAAACATCAAGGCCCAAATTTCAGTTTCCTTGAAAAAAACTGCCCAAAAAGATCCAGTGGTCCCTGTGGCATGGATCTTCCTTTTCCTGATATCATTTTGAACCTAGCATCAGGCTAAAGGGATCTCCAGGTACCCAGCAACAGCAATGTCAGTAAGCAGGGTGAGTAGTCAATCACATTGAAGTATTCTCACGGACAGCAAATAAGTTCCTATTAGCCTTCACTTGTAATTAAATGTTATAGAGGGCAAAATAAATTATTGAGATCATATATATGGGATTGAGGTAGAAGCTGAAATATCATGAACAAACTTTTAAAAATATGGGAACACCACCACCTGGAAGTTCCCCACCAAGCTACTCACCATCCTGACTTGGAAATATATTGCCGTTCCTTTACTGTCAAAATCCTGGAACTCCCTCCCCGTGCACTGTGGGTATACCTACACCACATGGACAGCAGCGGTTCAAGAAATTTCTCCATTATGATTAAAAAAAAATCACATTTAATATAATATATCTTTTTTATTTGTTTTATGGGATATGGGCTTCACTGCTACATTTATTTCCCATCCCTAATTGAGAAGGTGGTGGTGAGCTCCCTTATTGAACTGCTGCAGTCCTTGTGGTATAAGTACACCCACAGTGCCGTTAGGAAGGGAGTTCCAGGATTTTGACCCAGCAACAGTGAAGGAACGGCGATATATTTTCAAGTCTGGATGGTGAGTGACTTGGAGGGGAACTTCCAGGCGGTGGTGAGTTGTTTAATTGTCCACCACCATTCACAACTGAATATGGCAGGACTGCAGGGTTTAGATCAGATCCGTTGGTTGTGGGATCGTTTAGCTCTGTCTAACATTTGCTGCTTATGCTGTTTGGCACGCAACTAATTCTGTGTTGTAACTTCACCAGGTTGACACCTCATTTTTAGGTGTGCCTGGTGCTGCTCCTGGCATGCCCTCAACATTGAACCAGGGTTCTTCCCCTGGCTTCATGATAATGGTAGAGTGGGGGATATGCCGGGCCATGAGGTTACAGATTGTGTTCGAGTACAATTCTGCTGCTGCCCACAGCGACTCATGGATGCCCAGACTTGAGTTGCTAGATCTGTTCGAAATCTATCCCATTTAGCACGGTGGTAGTGCCACACAACATGATGGAGGCTATCCTCAATGTGAAGGCAGGGCTTCGCTCCACAACAACTATGCGATGGTCACTCCTACCGATATCGTCATGGACTGGTGCATCTGTGGCAGGCAAGTTGGTGAGGATGAAGTCAAGTATGTTTTTCCCTCTTGTTGGTTTCTTCACCACCTGCCGCAGACCCAGTCTAGCAGTTATGCCCTTTTGGACTCGGCCAGCTTGGTCAGTAGTGGTGCTACCGAGCCATTCCTGGTGATGGGCATTGAAGTACATTCTGCATCCTTGTCACTCTCAGTGCTTCCTCTAACATGCAGGAGCACTGATTTATTAACTGAGGGAGGGCGGTACATGGTAATCAGCAGGAGGCTTCGTTGCCCATGTTTTACCTGATGCCATGAAACTTCATGGGGTCCGGAGTTGATGTTGAGGACTCCCAGGGCAACTCTCTTCTGACTGTATACCACTATGCTGCCACCTCTGCTGGGTCTGTCCTGTCAGTGGGACAGGAAATACCCAGGGATGGTGATGGTGGTGTCATGATCTGTAAGATATGATTCCGTGTGGATGATTATGTCAGGCTGTTAAGGCTATGTGAGACAGCTCTCCCAATTTTGGCATTAGCCCCCAGATCTTAGTAAGGAGGGCTTTATAGGGTTGACAGGGCTGGTTTTGCCGTTGTCTTTTCCGGTGCCTAGGTTGATGCCAGGTGGTCTGTCTGGTTTCATTCCTTTTTGAGGTTTGTAGCGGTTCGATACAACTGAGTGGCTTGCTAAGCCATTTCAGAGGGCATTTAAGAGCCAACCACATTGCCATGGGTCTGGATTCACATGCAGGCCAAGCCAGATCAGGTAAGGACAGCAGATTTTAATGTCCTTCCCTACAGGGCATTAGTGAACCAGATGGATTTTTACGACAATCGACTCATGGTCATCATTAGGCTTTTAATTCCAGATTTTATTTTAATGAATTCAAATTCCACCATCTGCTGTGGCGGGATTAGAACCCGGGGAGCATTACCCTCCATCTCTGGATTACTAGTCCAGTGATAATACCACATTGCCTTCTCCCCACCTAAATTGTACAGTCCCTGAAAATGAGTGCCAAGATCACGATACTTGATTAACCTATGCCTACTGATAGAAATGCAGGCAGCATGCCAACTGATTTCAGTGTCCTCCCAGTGCTAACTGTGCTGTTGATTGGATGCACACTTCAACAGGAGGCCCAAAATCATAACTTCCTAGCACCACTTAAAGCTAGTCTGCACTAGTTAAAGTTAGCCTGCTCCAGCCTCTTAAAGCGGAGGTCCACTGTTGCTGGAACAGAGGCTGGGAGTCATTGAGTCATTGCGGAAGTAAATCTGACCAAGGAAACAATGGGGAATGGCACAACATGGGAGAGACAGGGCATCGAGATTTTCAAATGCTGCACTGGAAGTCATGGTGGAGGAAGTGGAGAGGAAGCCAGAAGTTCTGGATCAGCAAGGGGGCAGGAAGCCCTCCGGCCACATGGCCAAAAGGCAGTGGGATCAGATAGCCATGGAGGTCAGTGCCAAAAGTCACATCCCAAGGGCTTTGCTGCACTGTCAGAAGAAGTTCAATGAGTTGACATGGGTGGAAAAGTTCAGTAAATGCATCTTCAAATGCTATATCCTATCAACTTGACAAGTAGCCCCAGCCATTGCTCAATTCATAACAGGCCCATCATTCACCTACCAACAATCTCTAACAATCATGATGCATACCCCACAATCATAGCTTCACCGCACCCGCAGACACTTAGGCACTGCTGCAAGCCTCACACCCACATTTCACAGCTTTTACACACTGCCAGCTATTCAATCATGACAGCCACATCACCCAAGCAGATTGCGCAACACTTACTGATACACATTACTCTTTCTTGCAGGCAAGGTGGCACCTAATCATAGGCAGCAGGAGCTAACCGGAGAGGACATGCACACCTGCATGCTCTAACCCCCAGAGAGAAGATGGTGTTGGCCATCATTGGAATGCCTTTGCTGAGGGTGTGACCAGCAGTGGGACTGAAACCATCAAAGATGATCGTCTGTTCATACCTAATCCTTCTCTCACTTCTCACTTCTCCTTCATCCCACAATCTGTTCTGATTTACAAGTTGCAAATGGTGTAAGCATGCACTTGGCACTACTCCCTCTCCCCGTCCACACCACAGCTTTACCCTTGTTCTCTTTTCCTTTCAGGTGCTCATGAGGTGCAACCTGGTCAAGCAATGAAGAAACATCAACAAGAGAGTGATGGTGAAGACACAGCAGCATCACTATAATGTACTCGCAGCCACCAGCTCAGATACTGACACTGTGTATATCGTAGAGGAGGCATTAGAAGTGGATGTACATGTGTTGAGATGCTGGACATGAGTACACTGCAGCCAGGACAAAAGGAAAGGATAGCACAGGGGTCAGCTCATTGTAGGCATGTGGGTTCTGCTGCAGAGTATTCATAAGGACTTTGAAGATGAAACCTATAGAAGAAAACTGTGACATACAGAATAAAATGCTTTGCGTATTGTGACACCAGCCAAAGATATTCAAACTGCTGCAATGGGATTTGGCCCCAGACTTGCTAGAATATCAGTCTAGACTTACAATATTACTAGCCCAGTAACATAATAATTACTGCATCCATGGTTGCTCGCAGCAGAACAAAACTTTAATCATGAGAGACTCATGGACCATCTGGGGCAAATGTAGCCTAAGATGACAAGAGACTGAAGTGTGTTACCATAAAACCCTTCAACGCATATGAGGGAGTAAGTAAGTAAGGATAAAAAATGAAAAGCAGAGGTTCTTGTCATAGGCTTCGGATAAGTCTTCAAATATAGTCTCCTTTGCTCCCTTTATTGCCTCCTTGCCCATAATATTGATGACCCTCTCCTTTTTAGAAGTCAAGATTCCCAGTTTTGGTGCTCCCCCGACCCGTCTGCATGTTCTGCTCCTTGTTATTTGCAAATTTGGAGGGAACATATGGAGCAAAGATCATGAGAGGAGTTGTATGCAGGACAACAGCTAGCTTATTCATAACTTAAGAAATCTTACTTACATAATACCTGCTGTCTGGTAATGCCCCATCATGCATAGGTCTATGACATGACCAAAGGGTCAGTGAAGCAGAGACAATGAGCATGCTTGTGCTTTACAAAGATTAGTAGTTGCCAACATGCCTTGAATTCTCCCTCTGTGCCATGTTTGCAATAGGGAGCAATAAAAATGCTTGGCAAAACCACTGACTAACAATTAAGATGTTGTTACATGCTGACTTCCTTGGCAGCCCTATATAATGCTATTGAAAAATGCATAGAGTCCATCTTGGCAGAGATCCTAAATAGAGGCTTTGATTCCAGTATAACTGCCTTGACTGTGAACCTGGAAACATTGGGCTCCAATCTACAGCAATCCGTCTTGCCTGGATTCACCACATTACAGAACTAGACAATGTATGGGTTTTTTTTTTTTGTTTCCCAGAGCTCTGCTGACTTAAAATCTCTGATCATACTAACCCAGCAGTAGGGAAATGTTGGAAGTAGTTAACGGAGGTCTCAGGGTAACACCTTGTTCACACTACCCAAATGTTCTGCTCAAATGATTTCATGGGAGAGATTTTCAACTTGCAACCAAAATGGGTGTGAATTGGGTGTGACAACCCCATTGTTTGCCCAATGATGTCAGCACAAGGCAATTATTTTTTAAGGTTCATGTCCCATTTAAGTTTGATGGGTAAGCTGTCAGCATGAAGTGTGCTGTTCACTGGACACCTCAGCCATTGGGGAAGCAAAAGAATTTGCTGGTCAACTTGGGATCAATTCCCGGTGAAGAAGAGATGCAGTACTCATTGTGGAGCTCAACTGAATGCTGCTTATGTGCTGCTGGTTGCTGACTAGACCGTTACTAAGGTTCTCTGATAATGTCTTGGAGGTTTTAGTGTAGGACATCAGAAGAAAAAAGAATATCTAATTCCATGAAATGGGAGAGTTTTGCCATACTGCCAGGTGAGGATGGTCCAAAATGTTTGAGCATGTCAATGCCAGAGATTTAGCCCATTAGTCTCAGAAGAAGTGTGGAAAGAGGTTCAGTGACCTGACCCAGTATGGTAAGGTAAGGCTCCCATTCACAGTCTTCACATTGTTAACACAGCCCTCCACTATTTTACAGGGAGCATATCAATGAAAGTGTTGACTCCCCCTACTTTTCTTTCCTTTCATCCAATTGTTGCAACATCCTTCAGTGACACTCCTTTTACCACTTCCAAACCCTGCCACTGACATTCCTCTCATAATTTTTGCCTTCTCTACCACACACTAATGCTATTTCATAACACCAGGCGAACTATTCAACCTTCACACACTAATGCACAGAACTCTTCAGCATGCTACTTATAAATAACAATGAGAAAATATGTACATTTATATAGCACCTGTGATAAATTAAAGCTGGACTCGTTACAGGAGCGTTTTCAAACAAAATTGGACATCAGCTGCGAAAGCAGTTATTAGAACAGGTGCCAAAAGGTAGGTTTTAAGGAGAATCTTAAAGTGAGAAGAGACGTACAGAGACAGAAAGGTTTAGAGAGGGAATTCCAGAGCTTAGGGCTGAGGCAGCTGAAGACACAGCCACCAATGGTGAAACAATTCAAATTGTGGATGCCCAAGGACCCAAAATTAGAGGAGCACAGAGAGCAGGAGGAAATTATGGAGAATAAGGAGGGGCAAAAGATATGGAGCAATTTGAAAATAAAGATGACTATTTGAAAACTGTTTCATTTCCATGGAGGTGATGGTGAACAGGAGTTAGGATGCAGGCAGTGAAGTTTTGGATGAGCTGAAGTTTATGGAGGGTGCGATGGGGAAGGCTGACCAGGAAAGATCATAAGAGCATTAGAACATAGAAATATGAGCTGGAGTAGGCCATACAGCCCATAGTAGTGTTTGAGAAATGCAGCTCAGGATCCCTAATTTTAACTGCCGGATATACTGGAGAGTGTATGACAGCCAGCTGAGTCATCTGCATTGGTTCCGATGGATCTCCATGAGGAGTCTTGCCAGATGGAAGGCATGCAAGCACTAGGCCACTGAGGACCGTTGAAGTGCCCCTGTTCCTGTAGGGTGCTGTTGCGACTGGGATGCTGGATGGACATGTGAAGAGGCAGCATTTTCTGATGTCTGATGCCAGAATGCCCTCCTCCAGGTAGCACCTCATCTCAGCATGGACACATGCCCTCAAGGCTTGCTCATCCTTCACAGCATCAGGGTTATGTAAGTGTGCTGGGCAATGATGCACTGTTATCTGGAAGTTCATGGGCGGAACTAGAGGAGTAGCTATGCTGGCAGTTATGCTGGTCCATGATGGAATAGAGTTGTCCAGAAGGATCCTTAGTGCATCTCATCATCCTCCTCCTGAAATCTGCTGGTAATTAGGACCTCATGAGCATGCCTGCCTCATCTGACCTGTGCAGTGGCCTCTTCACCTGCATCCTTGGCTTCTAAGACCTCATCACCATCATCCCCTTCGAGGTCCTCCTCATTGGAGGAGATGTGCAGCTCCTTCATCTTGTTATCTGCCAAGTCACCCCCACTTTGTGGCATCAGGTTGTGTAGCACACAGCAAGCCACAATAATGCATGAGACCCTCTGGGGAGTGTACTGGAGTACTCCGCCAGGTCTGTCCAGGCATCAGATATGCATTTTCAGGATCCCTATGGTGTGTCCCACCTATGTCCAGGTTGTGGCATGAGCCTTGTTGTACCTTCTCTCTGCAGAAGTCTGAGGCCACCGCAAGGGCGTAAGTCATGGTAACTTAAAGGTAACTCGTGTTACCGAGGAGCCAACCCTACATCCGGTGTGATCCCTCGAAGGTGTCAGGTATCTGAGAGCTATTCAGGATGTACGAGTCGTGGATGCCCCCTGGGAACCTGGTTTGTTATGGTTGCACACCAGCAGCACATTGAGCAATTGGTAGCCTTTCCGGTTGATGTACTGGACTGCCTGTTGCCAGGGAGATTTTATAACCACATGAGTGCAGTCAATGTTACCTTGCACCTGTGGGAAACAGGAAAGCTCTCCAAAGCCCAGTGCTCTTGCATCCTGGTTTGCTTGATTCCTGTCGAAGTGGCAATATTGTGGGCCTGACAAAACAGGCATCTGTGACCTCCATTTGTTGGTGAACGCTTGAAAAAGCCGCTGAGGTCCCAAGTGGAGCCCTGGAAGGAACCACTGTTGTAGAAGTTGAGTGCAGCAGTTACCTTCACAGCCACTGGCAATTGATGCCCTTCAAGACCCTGTGGTGCCAAATCCTGCAGAATGTGGCAAATGTGTGTCACCAGATCCCTTGACATGCGGAGCCATCTGCGACACTGGTTCTCACTCATCTGCAGATAACACATGTGCCGTCTATACACCCTGGGTCTGTGAGGTGCCTATGAATTATGGCTCTCTCACAATCATCCTTTGCGTCCGGAGGAGGACCTGCTGCCCCTTGGAATTGAAGGCTTTGCTCCTCCCTTTGGCGAGGCCAGATGCTTCCATCACCTTCTTCTCATTCTTCTCTCCTGCCTATAAGCAATAATGCAGGCAGCGATAACACCAGGCTCCATCTTCCTGATGGTCTCCTCACTGCACTATCAATGAGAAACATGCAAGAGTCTGTATTTGTTGCCAAAGATCCACTTTCTGTCTGTGATTGTGGGCTCAAGGCCTTTTCATGCATGCCAGAGATTACTGGCCCCTGAAATGATGGGGTGCGCATGAACACTCACCAGAAACCCCACCCTCCCTGCACACCCCCCCCCCACCCCCAGCAACCCACCTGACCAACTGGCGGCAGCTTCTGCCAGGCGACTGGATGTTCTGCTTTCAGCCCCGGTGCTGGGATCATCATTACCTGCACTCCAAGACTGCGCTGTTTGGACTAAACATGAGGGTTAATGTTCAGTGACTACATGAGATCAGTTTAGGGGGTCTGGAGTCTTCTCCTCTGCGATCGGTGAATGGCCATATTTCCAAGGGGATCTCGAGCTTGTCCACTCACCCAATAGTTCTGCAGTTCCATAATACTCTGGTGAATTTGAAGGCTGCAAATGAGGGGCTAAAACTAGTGGAACAATCATTGCCATGTTGAGGGATCAGTGTTGCATGAATGGGCCTCATTGGTTCACTTTCCTGACTCCCTGCATGTCAACTGAACAGTTGCTAACCTGTCTCTGCTGTGCCTCTGTCCTCATTTTGGAACTATCAATTCAGTTGGGTGACCCTTTAGTGCCCCCAGCCCCACCCCCACTACCATCCCCCCAGTCACGTGTCTCAGTGCAATCTTCTCTGCTCATTGTCCCGAATGGAGCCCTTGCCCTGCAGCCCCTTTCCTTCCCTCAGTCCTGTCTGGCCCCCTTCCCCAATAGAGCCCTTGCTCTGAAGCCCCTTCCCTTCCCTCAGTCCCGTTTGGCCCCTTCTCCAGTGGAGCCCATGACCTGCAGCACAGTAAAAGCCAGCCCTGCCTTAACCCTGCTGTGGTACCTGAAGAGACTTGCTTTGAGACCCACCTGAAACCAATGCAGTGCAGCCTGCTGACCCCCGCAAACACTGCACGATGCAACTCAGGGTCAGAAGTGAAATGCAGCTCACCAGCTGCACATCATTTAAATCCTGTTGTGAAACCAGTCATTATAATTGCATGCCGACGTGGGCTCTTAATCCAACATGGAGGGAATGTTCCAGCAAGCAGGCGTTGTAATGAGACGTTGATTTATGCTGTAAAGAAAATATCATTTTGTTCCAATATTACTGTAGGATACTGGGAAGCAGGCATGTTTGGGCTGTGTGTGTGTGTGTGTGTGTGTGTGTCTGTCTGTCTAATTTAATTAAACTGAAGACAGTCAGACTACAAGGTTTAAAATCATCAAAGGGTAAGGTGTAAAAGCAGGCATTTTGAAGTAGAGATGGATGAGCTAAGATGGGATCTCAGTAGATACAGTGTGAATAGGAATTTGCAGTAGGAGATGGATAAGGAGTTGATTTTTTAGCTGTGAATTTCAAAGAGACATAAAAGAAGTTTTACAACTGGCAAAGATCATAAATAAATAAAGCAAAGTTATTAAGTTAAGAGCTGGCCATAAGGACAACATGAAAGATTTTAGATTCTCGGAAAGTTAACTTTCAAAGGACAGTTAAGAACAATAAATAAAGCTTAAGGGAAGAAATATATTTAAAGAAAGATTGAAAGCTGTATGAGGGGTGGCCATGTGAGATCTTGAAGAGTGTACTGTGAAGTAGCAGCTTCTAGCCACCTTAGGGAAGTGCTTGCTTGTTCCAGAAAGCAATGTTTTGTTACAAGCCTTGGATTTCTATTGTCGAGTGAGAGGGAGAGAGAAGTTTGTGAAATACCTCCTTTATACCAACAGTGGGTGCCTTGCGGTAATATTTTTGGATGTTTCTAGATTAAGAATCTATTGGGACTGTTGCCTGAAAAGGGTGTTTATTTGTGAGTCTAGCTAAGTAGAAATCTTTTGGGAAATGTTATAAGACTAAATGTAACTGTGTAACTGTAATCTTGTGTGTTTACATTTTCTTTTGTTAATAAAATGTTTTAATTTAATATTTAAACTCTCCAAAAGGAGTAGTGGAATCTTTACTTCTGGCTTCAGTACACATAGCTTCTTGTAATAAAATACGACTTGCAAATTGTTGTGATAGCTTGGCCAAGTTACCACCTGATGTATCATAACAATGCTAATGATGTTCGTGATGTTTGGCAGCAGGAAACGCAGGCCGCCATTGATGGCTGAAGTGCACGGTCACTTCTTCGTTTCACATCATCATAAAACCGGTTTTGGGCCTTCTCATGGGGTTTAGCTCTCAGCCCGCCATGACACCTGCTGCAATCGGGAGCAGAATATCCCATCCATAATTGCTATTGGTAGAATTGGCCAATAACAATTTGTAAATAATTTACACAACCCTGAGTTGCCAGCTTGAATTAAACATTGTAGACAGTTATAAATGTAAACTCTATCACTCTTGCTGGATGTTATCCATATATTATGTTGTACGGCGACGAGCACAATGGACCAAATGCTGTTCACCCCAACAGCAGAACCTAGAGAACTGGTCATATTTAACTTTTGAACTAAAACACGAGTTCATTAGGTCCAGAATGGACATTTGACCTCCCTTCAAAGAAAATGGAAACTGCTCTGCAAATGGAAATGACAAAGGTAACAACTGGAAACCAGAAGGCAATGGAACTTGCCGATGCAAGAATATATAATTTCAAAGCAAATTAAGCTTAATGAACTAATGGAATTTCAAGCATAATAAAAATTGATTTTGAAACAAATCAGCTTATGAAGCAAAAAAAAGCTTTAGCTTTAGGTTAGACTGAAGAGAAAAATGATTAATATTTCATGGTTTTAACCTTTTTCCTGAAAATGAGAACTAAGAGGCACAAAGGTGTTGTAAATCTACAATACAAGATGCTATACAGATTAACCAAAAATGACAGCTTCAATCTTTTCCTTTTTCATATTTTATTCACGCATCACTAAAAAAAAAACTCAACTCAGATTTGACCCAGTGCTAAGTATTCCCTATTCTATTCTGTCACCCATTCTGATTCTTGTGCTTCAAGAAGGATATATGTAGCACAGACTCAAAGACTTTCATAGTTAGAACAATAGAATCATAGCACAGAGGTCTTTCAGCCAATCGTGACTGTGCAGGCTCTTGGAAAGAGCTATTTTTATTAATCCCATTCCCCTACCTTTTCCCCATAGCATTGTAAATGCTTCTATTTCAAATATTTATCCAATTTCCTTTTGAAAATTACCATTGAATCTGCATCCACCATCCTCTCAAGCAGTGTGTTCTAGTCTCTTGTCTGCTCATGTAACAGAAGTCCTGCAAACTTGATAATATTCAAGTAATTCCCCTCTACACAATCTACAAAGTCCTGATATCCTTCCGAAAGTGTGGTGCCTGGCGCTGAACACATCAAGGTGGGGCCTAGCCAGTAATTTATAAAGGCTTAAATTAGTTTCCTTGCTTTTGTACTCTTTAGCCTCTGTTTATGAAGCCAAGGATTCTGTATGTTTTTTCCTGACATAAAAATTAATTTGCCACCTTGAAAAATTTGTTTATGTACAACTCCGTGGTCTCACTGTTTCTGCACCCCTTTTAAAATTGTACATTTTGTTTGTATTACCTCCTTATTCTTCTTACTACAGTGCATAACTTAATACTTTTCTGCATTAAATTGCATCTGCCATGTGTCTGCCCATTTTACTAGCCTTGCTCTGTTCTCCTGAAGTCTGTTACTATCCTCCTCACTGTTTGCTACTTTTCTGTGTTTAGTGACATCCACAAACTTTGAAGTTATGCCCTGTATACCCAAAATATACCCATAAAGTATACCCCAAAAAAAGACAGATATCTCTCTGCCTGTGCTAGCTTGATGATCTTCCACAGCTACCTATCGTGGATAAGCTTGGTGCAGAATCCTTATTACTTGAACTTGAAAAGACCATTGACTCCTTAGCAGCGAGGAAAACATCTGGAAAGGATGGAATACCAGCCGAGCTACTCAAGTATGGAAAGCCCCACCTGCCACCATAGCTCCATGACCTCCTCCTTCTCTGCTGAGAGAAAGCTCTGTCCCACAGGATATGCGTGATGCAAAGATTACCACATTTTACAAGAACAAAGGCAATCAAGAGGTTTGCAACAATTACCCAAGTATCTCAATCCTCAGTGTCACTAGGAAGGCCTTTGCCAGAGTCATTCTAACGAGACTCTGTCGAATAGCCAACAGGATATAGAAGCCAAAAGCTGTGGATGCTGGAAATCCAAAACAAAAATAAAAATACCTGGAAAAGCTCAGCAGGAATGGCAGCATCTGCAGAGAGGAACACAGTTAACGTTTCGAGTCCGTATGACTCTTCAACAGACTTCAGAAAAAATAGAAAAGAGGTGAAATATAAGCTGGTTTAAGAGGGGGGAGGGGGGGAGGTGTTGGGACAGGTAGAGCTGGATAGACGGCTAGTGATAGGTGGAGATAGCCAAAAGATGTCAGACAAAAGGACAAAGAGGTGTTGAAGGTGGTGATATTATCTAAGGAATGTGCTAATTAAGGGTAGAAAGCAGGACAAGCAAGGTACAGATAGCCCTAATGGGGGTGGGTTGGGGTGGGGTGAAGGGAAGGGATCGAAATAGGCTAAAAGGTAGAGATAAAACAATGGATGCGAATACATTTAAAAACAATAGAAATAGGTGGGAAAAGAAAAATCTATATAAATTGTTGGGGAAAAAGAAAGGGGGATCGGAAAGGGGGTGGAGATGGAGGAGAGAGCTCATGATCTAAAATTGTTGAACTCAATATTCAGTCCGGAAGTGCCTAGTCGGAAGATGAGGTGCTGTGCCTCCAGTTTGCGTTGAGCTTCACTGGAACAATGCAGTCCAAGGACGGACATGTGGGCATGAGACCAGGGTGGAGTGTTGAAATGGCAAGCGACAGGGAGGTCTGGGTCATGCTTGCGGACAGACCGAAGGTGTTCCACAAAGCGGTTTGGTCTCTCCAATGTAGAGGAAACCGCATTGGGAGCAACGGATGCAGTAGACTACATTGAGGGAAGTGCAAGTGAAATGCTGCTTCACTTGAAATGAGTGTTTGGGCCCTTGGACAGTGAGGCGAGAGGAAGTGAAGGGGCAGGTGTTGCACCTTCTGCAGTTGCATGGGAAGGTGCCGTGGGAGGGGGTTGAGGTGTAGGGGGTGATGGAGGAGTGGACCAGGGTGTACCGGAGGGAATGATTCCTGCGGAATGCCGCTGGGTGGGGGTGAAGGGAAGATGTGTTTGGTGGTGGCATCATGCTGGAGTTGGCGGAAATGGCGGAGGATGATCCTTTGAATGCGGAGGCTGGTGGGATGATAAGTGAGGACAAGGGGGACCCTATCATGGTTCTGGGAGGGAGAGGAAGGTGTGAGGGTGGATGCGCGGGAGATGGGCCGGACACAGTTGAGGGCCCTGTCAACCACCGAGGGTGGAAAACCTCGGTTAAGGAAGAAGGAAGACATGTCAGAGGAACTGTTTTTGAAAGTGGCATCATCAGAACAGATGCGACGGAGGCGAAGGAACTGAGAGAATGGGATGGAGTCCTTACAGGAAGCGGGGTGTGAGGAGCTGTAGTCGAGGTAGCTGTGGGAGTCGGTAGGCTTGTAATGAATATTGGTGGACAGTCTATCACCAGAAATTGAGACAGAGATGTCAAGGAAGGGAAGGAAAGTGTCAGAGATGGACCATGTGAAAATGATGGAGGGGTGGAGATTGGAAGCAAAATTAATAAATTTTTCCAGGTCCAAGCGAGAGCATGAAGCAGCACCGAAGTAATCATCGATGTACCAGAGAAAGAGTTGTGGGAGGGGTCCGGAGTAGGACTGGAACAAGGAACGTTCCACATACCCCATAGAGAGACAGGCATAACTGGGGCCCATGCTGGTACCCATAGCCACACCTTTTATTTGGAGGAAGTGAGAGGAGTTTAAGGAGAAATTGTTCAGTGTGAGAACAAGTTCAGCCAGATGGAGGAGAGTAGTGATGGATGGGGATTGTTCGGGCCAGCAGGATATACCTGGAGATACAATGTGGCTTCAGACAGACAGACCCATGGTACACATGATCTTCTCCCCATATCAGCTTCGAGAGAAGTACGGAGAGCAGCGAACACCACCATTCCTGCCACCCCCATTTGTTGCTGGCATGGGAGAATGGTGCTGGCTCACATTCCTGACCTGGCCAGCTCCATTGCAGGGAGGGCAGGGGGATAGGCATTACTAAGGCCCATGCAATTTACTTTTGAGTTGGGCCTGCTTTTCAAGGACATGTGGTCCATGGCCACTCAGATGAGTCATGAACCATAGTCTAGATGCAGGAACCCTTGGAAAGATAACTTCAAAAGCTCTTACTCATGCCCCCTATGCCAACTCATGGCAACTCACCCATGCCCAATGGCCCCTCATACCTTCCATGCCAACTCATAGCACTTCCATGCCTATTCACCCTGTGTACACTCTGTACAGAACCAATGAACCCTGTGGTAACAATGGCATGTGTGGAAATATTTTTTTAAAAAGCTATTGATAGTTTTCTCCCCGCCCATACCCACCCCTGCACAACCCCCCCACCCCCCCACCGCCGACAGGGAGAAAATTCTTCCCATGGACTAAGTGGACGCGTGGAGATCAATGTAGGGGGTTGTGAGACCATTACTTTGGATCCAAAAAAAGACAAATCCTAATATTTTCTTAATGACAAGAGACTAAAAGCTGTGGGGAAGCAAAGTGATTATTGCCCAGGTACACAAATCACTAAAAGCTACATACCAATATAATCAAAAAGTGTAATGTAATGTTGGCTTTTATTTCAAGGGAGCTGTGATACAAAAGAGAGGAAATGATGCTTCAATTCTACAGTGTTTTAGTCATACTTTATCTGCCCCAATATGCTCGGTTCCCAGTACCAAGAGGATGATGCCAGGGATTCAGGGGTTAAATTATGAGAACAAGTTGCATAAGCTTTGGTTGCAACGCCTCAAAAATGCAAAGTAGAGGGGTGATCTAATAAAAACTATGCTTAACATAGTTTTAATAGGCTAGATATAAAGAAACTATTTCCTCTGGTGGGGGAGTCCAAATACTGGGGCAGAATCTTAAAATTACAGCTAAGCCATTTAGGAGTGAAATAACACAAACAGCAGTGGGAATCTAAAGGGTTATGGATTTGGAGACAATTCAAATTTTCAGGGTGGAGATAAACAGTTTTTTTATATGTAACAGTATCAAGTGATTATGGATCAAAGGCAGGGAAATGGAGTTGATGTACAGATCAGCCATTATCTAATTGATAAGGTGCAACAGGCTCAAGGATGGCCTACTCCTGTTCCTATGATTCAAACCTGCCAGATAGTCTTGGGGATCTTCCTGTGGGTGCTGGGGAATTATACATCCCTTCGTACCCTGGCATCCTCCACCAGCAGCTCCAGAGAAGTTGCAGAAATCCTGGGGGCAGCCATCCGACTCATTTCTGAGATGTATTTCCATGCAGGAGTACAACAACAACATTTGAAAACAGAGAATACTATCTTCCTTTCAGAGGAAAACAGAGAATACCAACCTCCACTTCAGAGGTGCATCCTTGCTCTAAATAGACCTTAGGTGACCTGGTGGTATGAATTGAATGGATAGACAATCAATCTTACTCAAATGAACTCAGACCTTAAAATCCCGCAGCTCTCAAACTGACAGCATCAAGTTCGTTTGGGTGCTTATCTTGAGCCTCCCATTCTAATCTCGCTCCAGGTTCAGCTCTGGATTCTGGTGACATATTGAATGGCACTTCAGCCAAGAAGAAATTCACTTGCAATCTTAATTCAATTTAAATAATCTTGGGAACCAAGGAGCAGCTGAATCCAACCAAACTGAAATATATACTTTGACAAGAGGTATTTTGCACAAATTCTCCTGAGTTTCCATTTCTTGATTTAAAAAAAGGAACTCCTAATTTAGTGGACTAAACAGAGGAATAGCAAATTCCATAGTGAGTGACCTTTCAATCAAAAGTAAGCAAGGCTATCCGAAAACTCTAACCAGGAGGAATGATTTCCCCTGCGCTCTACAGCTTGATTACAAGCTTGTCGGCTTGCCCAAGTGAATGGTCTTACTTGCTAATCAGAAAGCCTATATTTTTCCTATGATGAGTTAGTCATCAATTCCAGACAGCCACCATTAACACAGAAAGGCTTTCTAATCCCAAATGAGCTATTCTTTGACTAGAAGTAAGCACCAGTCACTGAGATAATAATAAGCAAAGACTCTGTTGTCTATTTTACTTTGGGTTTTTATAGATGACGGCTCAATTTAGCAGAAAACAGCAAGTTTACAATGAGGTTCAGTCACTTGGGACCACCTTCTCATCTACAGGTAGCCTGACACTATGCTGCATGTTAAATATTGTCAGTTAGTGATTTACATTATTTAAAACTAAATTGTGACATTTCATTTGAATCATGCTTTTTTAATTAGTATGATGCACTCACCACCACAAGGCTGAAATTAACAGAGAGAATTTAGGTGAAGTACACATGGCTGTTCAAAAAATATAGTTCAAAGGGAAAAATATGCTTTTATCCATGATAATGAAAATCTAGATTTAGAACATAACCTGACTAAGTATCATATACGATAAAGAAGAATTCAATAGCACAAAATCCAAATGAAAGCATTGACAGTAGGTGTTTTGCGACATTATAGATGCTATATAAATGCAGGTTATTTTTGTTGTAAAGGAGGATCCTGAGTGAAACTCATGGAAGGGACGTTCGTGACGCGGTTCAAATAGGTTGCTCATCAGCCTGCTGATCCTTCCGACACTTTCCCACCATTCCCCAAAGCGGGAGGAAAAGTGTGCTAAGATGTGAAGTGAGCATGAGTGAAACTGGAGAGTATGACAGGCTGATGAAAGACACTTCACTCCCGCCGCCGCCGACCGGAAAGGCGTCATGGACGGTCGCGCCTGCGCGCTCGACCCGCCCTGCGGCGGCTGGCCCGCCTGCGCGCTCAGGCTCGCCCCGCGGCGGCTAGCGGCTAGCGCCTGCGCGCTCAGGCCTGCCCTGCGGCGGCTGGCGCCTGCGCAGCCGATCCCTCTCTTTCCGCTCGGCGGCAGCAGCAGCGGGAGCGGGCACGTGGCTGCATAGCATCAATCCCCACTTCGGATTCCTGCTTTATCATTGTGGATATTGCTATTGTTGAATTTGCAATGCATCACAGATATACAAAATGAAAATAGTGATTACATGATCAAGTTACAGTTTCCTGAAGCGAGTTGGAAAGATTTTGGTGCAGCGAATTTCCTGCTGGTTCAGTTGGTGGTTAATGGGGTTCTTGAACTTAGCACCAAGATCTCGAACCCCACATTGGGCAATGATTCCTTTTTTTAAACTCAATATTGTTTATTTATTATTTATTTACTGAAAGATACATTGATTTGTGGAAAGTGGAATAAATCTTTTTGGCACCATCCGCAAAAATAGCCCATTAAAAAAGCAAAACCATCATGTATATCTGATGAGAATTTTAATACTGACAAATAAACAGGACGTTTGAGGGAACGGTCAATCCTAACACCTTGTCAAACAAGAGATAGGGTGAGCCGGTGCTGCTGGAGGGAGAGGTCGAGTGTGTTCATATGGCGGCGCATGGCACTGAGTGTGGATCTCAGGATGCGACGAGAACAACAGTAACTCCCTAATATACTCCCTAATACCAGGCTTCAGTTTGCATTTCAAGACTTAATTTAGTGTGTCAGCCTGGTAAAAAAATTAAAGTCACAGACCAGTTCACTGCAGCTAAAACTGTATCTGTGCATGTGCCCGAAGTGCTTCCCCCTAGTGTTGTGGCACAAATTAAACACAGTCAATTAAGGGAGCACGATTCAAATGAAATGTCACAATTTCGACTCAAATAATATAAACCAATAGCTTAAACTATTTAACACACAGCATAGGATTTACACATTTTTCTGCTTTTTCGTAAAGTCCCTAAAGAAGTAATCATATGAATTATTGCACTGAGAATTCAAAATTGTTGTCATACTTCTGGAAAATCGTATTCAGCAGGGCCAGACTGTAATGACTTGACATACCTGACAGATTTCAACAAGAAACAGATAAACTTTATTACAGAGCTTTTGAGATGTTGCGTGCTTGAACAGGATCCTCAACAGGAAGCTCCAACCCCTGGATTACCCACTTATAGGTCTCATTGGTCAGAGCCTCCAAGAACATCACATGACCTGATAGTAGGTGAGGCAGTACCTTCAGTTAATACACAGACCTTTCCAAGTCACCACATCTGACCCTTGCCAAATCATTTGGTCAGCTGTCCAGATTTCATAAAACAAATGACAAAGGCCTTGCTTGCAAGAGGCAATGATATGGAAACTGGGAAGTAATAATGGCAAGAATGTCAGCACTCTCTGCTATTAATGTGCCAAATTGACAGTAACTCCTGGCATCCTCGACAGGCCTTAATTCCTTAATTCCATGTGAACACCCAATCTTTATTTGACTTTCTGTACAATGATTAAAATGTGATTTATATTTCCTGTGTTTTACTTCCTTCTTTGCCATCTGTGAGAACTCTTCCATCTGATTGGCTGAGCAGCCTCCCTGCTGCTTACCCTGTTCCTGGATGCCACAGAAAGTGCCAAATTCAAAGTGACACTAGAATAGAGGAAATGTACACCCCAGAGCTCACAAAATCATTTTTTGCAACTTTGCTTGAGGTCAGCAGCAAGGACCATCCCTTTGTCTATGACAGGGAAACCTGGGCCATTATGTTCATTAATTTAGCTTTGGAAAAGAGGCAACAATTCAATGGAATTCAACAAAACTTTTCAGGGTTTCCAAGAGTGCACAACATCATAGATAGCATCCATGTATTATACAGACTTCTGAGATTGGCTGCCACCTTCTGACAGGCAAGGTGCACTGTTGTCCTCTGAGGAGGGGGTGCCGTGGAATTCTAAAGAGGGCAACTATGTTTGCATGCACCTTGTGCAACAATAAGTCCACTTTGCCAGCTAGGGGATCAGGTCCTACACCCAACCATCATTTGACTCTACTTGTGGAGCTTCCTTCATTTTTGCTGGCATTTCTGCCTCCTCCCCTCTCCACCCCACCACCCTGTCCCTTTGGTCAAGGAAAGGAAGTATTTAGAATCCATTCTGAATCTTTATAAAGACTGAAGCAATATTTGCCCCAATCTTCTGCCAATTATCCTAAAATGGATACATCCCTCTAAATGGGTCAGATGTTCTACAATCACTATTAGGTTAACTGCTGGTGCAATAGCTGAGTTCTGCTGGGAGCTTACACTATTCATTCAACTGACCTGACCTCACAAAAGACTAGATAGTCAGCTCATTGGATTTTCAGCAAGTTTTGTGCATTCATAACACAAATTTTGCCAGCATTACAAAATCTGCCCTTAAATATATAATAGAATATAATACCAATAATGCTACAGGATAACACAAATAACTTTTCTTGATAGCAAGGCAATAAGGTTGAATTGGTGAGACCACATTTGGAATATTGTGTACAGTTTTGGTCTCCTTATTTGAAAAAAAAACGTTATAATTGCATTAGAAGCAGTTCAGAGAAGGTTTACTCGACTCGTCCTGGGATGAAGAGCTTATTTTATGAAGGAAGGTTGAACAGTTTGGGCCTGAAATCATTGGAGCTTAGAAGGATGAGAGGTGATCTTATTGAAATATATAAGATCCTGAGGGGATTTGATAGGGTAGATGCCAGGAGGATGTTTCCACTTGTGGAAGGGACTAGAATCAGGGGACACAGTTTAAGAATAAGAGGTTTACCATTTAAGATGGAGATTAGGAGAATTTTTTTCTCTCAAAGGTTGTTACTATGTGTAATTCTCTTCCTCAGAAATCAGTAGAGGCTGGCTCATTGAATTTGTTAAAGGCAGAGTTGGACAGATTTTTGAAAGACAAGGTGTTATGGGGGCAGATGGCAAAGTGGAGTTGAGACCACAACCAGATCAGCCATGATCTTATTGAATGGCGGAGCAGACTCAAAAGGCTGAATGGTCTACTCCTGCTCATAAGTTCTATGTCCTATGAATGCTAAAATACAAACTGTATTTGGAATGGCATTGTAACTCTTTTTTTCAAATGCTTTTCATACGACTTATGCCAATTTTCTTCCTTTCCCATCTGGGTTGCAATTCTACATTTGCCAGTCAACTTTGGTGCCTTTGTGTAAGATCGTAGTGAGTGTTGGCAGCTTATTCAATCGTTGAGGAATCATAGATGACCTATACTCTGTCTTCAACTGACGTGTGTGCACAGACACACAGACGCACACACCACAGGTTGCTGAATAGCAATTACAAGTAGGAATCCAACTTATTTTTCTTTATCTCACCCAAGGGCATCAAGAGAATTGTAGCATACCTATTTTACCCTGGCTGAGATCAGCTTACTAAATATAGTCCAGTGATTGAATCTTAAACCTTTTCAATTTATATATCTCAACTGCTCTCTGGGTTAGGTTAATCAGCTGGTGGAGCCAGGCATCTTGGTATCTGATTAAATGTTGAATCTGTAGGTATAGGATATTTAGGTCAAAATGTATTGCTTATATAAAAGAAATTAATGGCAACATTGCCAGATCTTTGCTTTTTTTTTGCTGTTTGCAAGACCTGCTTACTCATTTGCACCACTTTCCATACATCTGACCAATATGCTCTACTGACCTTCATATAATAGGTTTGACATGGCCACATTGTGTGAAACTCCATAACCCACTTAATTTTAACATAAATCCACCAAATTATTTGATGTAACTTCATAGTGGATGTCATCAATCCCTTTGCACATGTGGCATATGGTGACATTTTCTGAGCATGTTTTCTTTCCACCACATCTATAACCTTATTGGATTGTGTCAAGCAAAATATATTTCATTTCAAGTTAATATTTGAGTTGAACTTTGTCCGTGAGTTTTGTTCTTAACTTGCTGTAATTTCATCCTATAGCTTTCTTGAAAGCCTTTAACAAGATACCCGTGCATCGTCATATCGGAATTTCAGTATTTTATTATCACCTTTTTTTTCAAAATTATTTAAATACTGTTACAGAAATCTCTTCATTGCTGCTGAACTGAAATTGTGGTCAAGATATAGAGAAAAAGATCACTTGCTGGTTGATTTTGAGCATGGGAAAATCAAGCTGAAACTCATTTTTATTAAAGGTCTATTTTAATTTTACTGGTGTGGTCGATTTATTGAACTTGACCTGGTCAATCATAACAACTACAATTAGTTTTGAATCAAATACCACTTGGTAAGTGTATAAGGCTTTTAAAAATTTCAGTGATTTTGTGTCTTCGATAAATTTTCATATCAGTGTGAATACGTTGTGCATGAGGCTTAGACTAGCTATTCAATAGCCCTTACACCAGAATTATAAAACTTTTCTCAGTCAATGCATAGATACAAACAATATTCAAGATTAGTAAGGAAAGATAATTTTAATGTACTGGTGATGTACCAAGTGCTATTGAATACTTAGAGGTGAAAAAATGATCAACACAGGTGGGTAAAGTGTTGCATTTTGCCTTATTTTACATCACAATGTTAAGTAGCTAACCTTGTAAGTGCTGAATATTTTTTGCTTTTTCTTATAAACATTAGATTAGCAGTGCTGAGAAATGAAACAGGAAAATTACCCCTATAACAGATAGATACATGGGTTAGATTTAGCTAGTGATTTCCCCATTAATATTCATTACTCAGGTTACAAAAGAAGGTCCCTTATTGCACTAGGGTATTTCCAATGTTTAAGCCATGAATCACAGTATTTCCAAGTGGCATTGCCTAATTTGTGCTAAATTATGGGTAGGTTGGGACTATAAACCTTCTTACATGGGGAACTGGTTTGAAACTGCCCAAAATGATTTAGGGTCTCTGAACAGTCTTCATTGAGAAGGTTTAATTCCATCAAACAGGACTGAATCTAAATTACATCCTAGAGGAGAAGTGGACAGCTTTCCGAATCACTATTTCAATGAACTCCCTGGCGACCTTGGTTTATTATCTCATCAGAAGGGCGACATCTTTGACAGGAAATTTCTCCGGTACGATAATGAGATATTACAATCAGCTGCCAGGCTGCTCAGATTTGGGCCTGGCTACCTATTAACAAGCCCCCTTATAAAAGGGGACTGCAGAGAATAGGGCAAAGACATTTGGGGCGAATGCTGGAAATCTGAAATAAAAACAGAAAATGCTGAAAATACTCAGCAGGTCAGGCAGTATCTGTGGAGAGAGAAACAGAGGGCGGGATTTTCTGGGACAGAAAATCTGATGGATCAGCAAAAGCTCCACTGACGTCGGGAGGAAATTTCTGGTCCTGCACCAGGGTGGGACCGGAAAATCCCGCCCAGAGTTAATGTTTCAGATCACAAACCTTTCATCAGAATTGTAAATGTTAGGGGTGAAGTGATTCTAAGCAAATACAGAGGCAGGAAAAGGGGAGAAGGGAGATAAAAAGCAAAGGGGCAGGTCTGTAATTGGCTGGAAGGTGAGAAAGATTAAATGTCAAAAGGGATGGGTACAAGACAAAAGGGGATTGTAATGGGTAAAGTAAAAAAGTAAAAAAATGGGTCTAGAAGTGGTGTAAATGGGAATAGCTGAGAAGGCAGAGATAATGAGTGTGAGAATTGGAATGTGCATTGAGGATGGAATGAAAATTTTTGAGTATGGTGACTCTGAGGGGTTATAGGGCAGAATTTTGCCCTCGTCGGGCGGGCAGGCTCGGGACTAGCCAGGAAACTGACAGCCGCCCACGATCGGGCCTCGACTGGGATTTCATGCTGGCTGTCCAATCAACGCCCAGCCAGCATGAAACACGCGCTGCAGCACTGCCAGGGGCGGGAGGAGGGCAGGGCAGGAGGTGGGTGGGGGCGGGAGGAGGGCGGAGGCGGGAGGAGGACGGAGGCGGGAGGAGGGCAGGGGCGGGAGGAGGGCGGAGGCGGGAGGAGGGCGGGGGCGGGAGGGGGGCGGAGGTGGGAGGAGGGCGGAGGCAGGAGGAGGGTGGGGGCGGGAGGAGGGCGGGGGCGGGAGGGGGCGGGGGCAGGAGGAGGGCGGGGGTGGAGGCGGGAGGAGGGCGGGGGCAGAAGGAGGGCAGGGGCGGGAGGAGGGCGGGGGCGGGAGGAGGGCGGGGACAGGGCACAGAGCTGCCTCAGGGAGCTGAAGATTTTTATCAATAAAAATAAAGATTGTTAAGATACTGGGAGAAATGTTCCGAGCTCGCTGGTGTGATAGGTGCCGTGCACAGAAAATATGGCGGGACACACTTTATGACGGTGTGAAGGTATCAGCCCGTATCGTCCATCCACAGCCGCTGGAAAGTTGACGTGTTTCACAACAACAGGCGGGTGACGTGCACTTGGCGGCCTTCACTTTGGGGGAACTGAGGTGAGTGAGCAACAGCGTTCTCCACAGCTCAACTGTTGTTTACAGGCCTCAGGGGCTCCGGGGGGTGGGGCAACTTATGCCTGGCACTGCAGGCGACTGCTGAGGGGTGGGGGGGGTGTCTGGGGGCAAGTGCTGGCCAGACCCGGAGGTGACTGCTGAAGGGGGGGCACAGGTGTCTGGGGGCACTGGTCGAAATCTAATGGACCAGCAAAGGCTGCATGTTCGCCAACTGAATGGTTGATGGGCAGCGAAAAATTCCAATCAATGAGTTGATTAAGCGACTTAATAGGCTGTTTAATTGTCAGCGGGCGAGCTGCCGACTCCCGCACGTGCCCGCTGACTGAAATATTGCGCGATTGCACAATGACGTTGGCACACTCGCCCAACATCATCGTGCGTCATTTTACACTCGAGCGTGTCGGGCACATGCCCCCACGCCAAGCGAAAAATTCTGGCCGTGGATACGAAAGGACAGCAGGATGAGGGTGAGTGTGAGTGTGAGTGTGAGTGTGAGTGTGCTGAGGCAGAAATTTTAGGAGGCGACTGAAGAAAAAGGAATGTATGTAACTACAAGGTGCGTCATTCCGAGGATTGTTGTGCAGGAGAATGCTAGTGAGATCAGAGCGTGATGGCTTCCATATCACCATGACACTCACTTTTCCAGACCTAATGATGTCATTAGACCTGTTAGGCACTGATTTCAGTGCCACTTCTAGCCATGATTGCTTCGTTTGACTAGCTGGTCTTTTCCTCCTGTCCTCTGGGAAGAGAACTTCTGCCCTTGCCCTCACCACCTTTGTCATGGCCTCCAGGGAGGAGACAGAGAACCGGATTGGGGTGGGGCGGAGGGAATGCTGTGGAGCAGCCTTCCCAGGTTTCCCTCTATTCTCCACCATTCTGGAATCTTCACCAGCAAGATTCCCTGCAGCCATTCAGATCCCTGGTGGGGTCCCTTTATAATGAAAGCCTACATTGACAGATTTGACATGACATGTGTCTGCCCCCCACCCCTAATTGCACGGGAAGCTCTGAAATGGGGTGCTAATGCCGTGGCTGAGTTATACAGCCACAGCAAAACCTGCTTCTGCAATCGGGTTCCCAATTCATTACAGTTCCTGCCACTTCACCAGACTAAGACTTGAAAATTCAACTTGTAAACTCAGGTGCTGTCTGACCTAGAGTGTTTCAAGCATTTTCTGTTTTCATCGAAGACGCTTGGGGCAGAATTTTCCCATTGGCGTGTGGGGGCGGGCCCTGCACACCAATGCGTAAAATGATGCGCGGTGACGTCGGGCGAGCATCCCGATGTCACTGCGCGTCATCGCGATATTTCATTGGGCGGGCATGCGATGATTTCCGATGCGCGCCCACCATTAATTAACGGGCCACTTAAGGTCCTTGAGGCGCTAATTGACGGCGATTTTTCGACACCTGTGCGATCTTTGGGTGCGCGCACGGGCGCAATGGGCAGGCAGGTAGGAGACATTTATATAAACCTCATCCATGGGCGGGATAAGAGGGCTCACTGGGGTCGCGAGTGTGCTCTGTCAAATATTGATTTTTCAAAGTTACTGATACTTGCCTGCGTGATCTGCAATACTTCAAAACGCATTCCAGCTGCTTTGTCTAGACTCTTAACCTTCAGATCAGCACTCTGCAGTGAGGAATATTTTCTTGGCCTGCAGGTTTCAGGAAACCTTCCCCTAGCCTGGTAATGGGAGCTGAACTCTCCACTGGAGGTACCTCCTCTGAGGAGGAAGGGAGGGCTAGAAGAGGGAGGAGGTCCGGAGTGCACATGCAGCCTTCAGGGGAGATACCTTTGGGAGGACAGGCGCAGGCCCAAGGGGCGCAGGGCCAAGAGGTGGACCAAGGCAGAAGGGGCCGCAGAAGACGCCACTATCGTGCTGCCAGGGTATACAGGCAGAAAATCAGCTACCTCAATATGTCTGAGGTGCAGTGCCGAAGGAGGCTCCATCTCTCAAGGGGGACAGTCAACACTATCTGTCAGATGAATGGGCCTGAGATCTCTGCCAACTGTGTGGGTGGACGCCGCATGCAATGGCTCTAAAGGTCACAGCTGCCCTCAACTTCTATGCCTCTGGCTCATTCCAGGGCCCTCTGCTGCTGCTCCTCCTTCCGGCTCTGCTCCGCTGATGCTGGGAGGAAGAACAAGGACATTGGATCTGTTAACATGGAGACAATGTCAATGCGCATCCCTGTCCCTCGGATCATTATGCGCTCATCCTTCCATAAGCAATGGTCAAGCCATGTTGCAAACATCAATCACTGAACATTCAGCACTGCCATGGCTGCTGGGCAAACATGCCTGCCCATGGCACTCCAGCCTCACTGACACCGGTGGACCTGGGCACATGGCACCTCTCCAGGTCTAGGGCCTCCTGCTTGAAGCGGCTGAGAATCACCAACTGTGCCAGCCACCTGCCAGTCCTCACCCGCTCAGCGGCATTATGAGCATTCATCTCCTGAAAAGGAGAGAAGAGCATTGATTGGTGCTAATTGTACCTGGACTCTCTTCGTGGACGGCCCACCCCAACCACAGTGGGACATTGCAGGGCTCCAGTGCCTCCTCACCCCGCTGCTGCCGAACACTCACACAAAGATGCTAGGCCTGTCCCCACCCCCCCACCACCTCCCCCTTGGCCAAATGCTGCCTACATCACATTTGGCACCACACGGTCTAACCTTCCATAGCAAGGAGGCGCAAGCACGTGGGGCGCAGAGGGCAGCAGATCGATCGTTGCCATGGCCACCTTGAAGCTCCCCTCCCAACATGTCATATTGACATGCCCTGGAGTTCCAGCACTGCGCCTAGGTGCAGCTCCTCCAGGTTGCCCCCAAAACAGTAATGTTGGTCACAGTGTACCACATGCTGCAGGTGCAGAACCCATCTCTTCACCACCCTCTCAGGGTGACCTCGGCATGGGCAATATCTGCTGGCCCACCCAGCGAAGGACACATGCCGTCAATGATTCAATGCAGTCCCTACACTCAGACTTGAGGGGGTGTGGAACCCGGGGGAAAAGCTTACCTGCTGGGTTAAGTGACCAATGCCAACATGGTACTCACCCTTCCTGAGCGCAACAGGTCGTTGAAGCGCTTGTGACACTGGATCCAGGTGTGTCACACCACATCGCGGGAGCTCACCACCTCCGCCACCTCTTCCTGGCATGTTTAATCCTGTTGGGGGGGCCTCCTCCTCCTCCCGTCTTGGGGTACGAGGACCTCCTGCCATGCTGCCACCTCCTCGAGGAGGGCAGCAAGGCAAGAGTCAGGAAAACGAGGGGCACAGCGCCCCCCTGCCCTACCCTCCTGTTTGGCCTTCTCATCAGCAGTGCTCTGGGGAGCCCTTCCACTGGCCATGATTCGCAGCCTTTGAAAGGCTGCAGGAGCTTTTTAAAACAGGCCGCCAGGTCGCCATTGGACCCGGCAGTCATTGCAGTCCCGCCGCCGCCTGCTGCCCGCCCACTCCCGCTCACTCCCGCTGTCCTCGGGAGCCGCGTTTCACGCTGGTCGGGCCTTAATTGGCCCACTCGCGTAAAATGGCGGCGTGGACCTGATTGCGGACACCGATCAGGTCCACTCCCGACAGGCAGAAAATTCTGCCCCTGGAGATGAGTGAAGGAAATGTTTCCATGCGTAATTCGATCTTTTGGACACGTACAGCCTGGGAAAAGCTTCTGATACCAGGTTTGACTTAAACCTTTATTTAGTTTGTTGAACAAATTATTTTTTTAACAACATCCAATTTATTTTAAAAAGGTGGCGCACGCCCTTAAAATTTGATTTACGCTGCTACACAAGAAACTGCTACATGCTGCAATTGTTCCTGCTTATTTTTGCTTGCTGTCATTCACTCTGAAGTCCAGCCTTTCTATGATTTTGGACTGGGAAAAACGTGGTTGACCCAATTATATGCACGGTCAACTCTGTAAGGTTAATGGGTCAATCTAAAGTAATAACTTTCCAGCCTGAAAGAAGGACATTTACCATTTAAACCAATGGAATCATTACAATCTAAGTGGCACCATGCCCAATCTCCAACTTAATGAAAAGACAAGTCCCAGTTTATTAAAACAATCAGCATTTTTCATCCATCTCCTAAGTGTAGTCATAAAGCGATATATTAAGTACATCAGTAGGATTTGTTGCACAAAAGTTCTGTTAAACTGCCTATTGTATTATAATTACTCTTTCAGAACAAAACAAGACATATTATTTTCCAGTTAATTCCCATTGTGTTCATGGTACACTAGTTATTGATGCCAGTTGGGGTAGAAACATCATCAGATTGAGTAAGTGAAATCGATGCAATGCTAATGCTCTTTTAGGTTTTACTACTTTATGTGCACTGATCCAATTATACAGACATATTTCTGCTTTCAGTCTGATTTTATTTCAGTCTCTAGCCTGCAGCATGTTGAATCGCACAATGTCCATATTGGGGCTGTTAATGGGGCACACAAGCTACCAAGAAGCTTAATCTCCTGCAGGTTTGCATAGCAAATAATGCCAGACGCACAAGTTCTGATGGATGTTGCTGGGGTAACAGCATGGAGCCACTATGGATCAGTTTCAGAGAAGTTGGTATCACCACGGGTTTGCATAGGACCTGGCAATGCAGGTTTAATTGTATCTCCTGGCTGAAGTACTGGAACATGCAAGTATGATATTTGATATCTTTTTGCCACCCAATTTGCTTGTATGAATAGTTTGTGCCAGATTAAAAAAGAAGTAACCATCCATGATCCTTTTCTTTATGACATTTTTTTCTGAATCCTGGCCAATGAATGTCTCGTTTTCTACGAATTATTAAATGTAGGTTAGGATACCTACAGACAGTGTATCAAAAGCATAGTGGTAAAATTATTATTTATTTGTGTAAATTAATCAACCAAATTTAGATCTATAAATTGCATTCAATTAACCTAATTTGCATTGGTTGTAATTCTTAATCTACAGCAAAAAAATTTACAAGGGATTGTTTCTGTGAAAAAAATAATTTATCTGTGTTGAATATGTGCACAGATTTAGAGCTCAATAGAATAGGACTAAATAAGATGCGATAGTGGCACGGGTTATTTAGATCAGCTTTGTACTTACTTTAACTACTATTCCTTTCTTTTGCCCAACTATTTCTTCTGTTGTTGGGTGTTATTTGAAACTATAATAAAGGAAAAAATGATTGAGCATTTTGAGACAACTGAACTGATTAGAGAAAGCCAAAAGGTATTTGTAAAGGTAGGTCATGTCTAACCAACCTAATTGAATAAAAGCAAAATACTGCAGATGCTGGAAGTATGAAATATAAACAGAAAATGATGGAAAAACTGAGTAGGTCTGGCAGCCACAACTGATCCCTGTGGCACTCCACTAGTTACAGGTTGCCATCCTGAAAATGCCCACCTTATCCCAACTCTCTGTCTTCTATTAGTTAGCCAATCCTCTATCCATGCTAATATACTACCCCCAACACCATGGGCTTTTATCTTATTAAGTAGCCTTATGTGCAGTACCTTATCGAATGCCTTTTGGAAATCCAAATATATTACATCTACTGGTTCCCCTTTATCCATCCTGCTTGTTGCTTCCTCAAAGAATTCGAATAAATTTGTCAAGCATGGTTTCCCCTTCATGAAGCCATGCTGCCTCTGCTTGATTAGATTATGCACTTCTAAATGTTCTGCTATTACATCCTTTATAATGGACTCCAACATTTTCCCAATGATGGACATTAAGCTGACTGGCCTACAGTTACCTGTTTTTTTTAATCTCCCTCCCTTTTTGAATAAGGGTGTTACATTGGCAGATTTCCAATCCTCTGGGACTTTTCCAGAATCTAAGGATTCTTGGAAGGTTACTACCAGTGCATCCACTATCTCTGCAGCTACTTCCTTTAATATCCTAGGGTGCAACCCATCTGGTCCAGGGGACTTATCGGCCTTTAGCCCCATTAGTTTCCCAAGTACTTTTTCTCAAGTGATAGTTATTGTATTTATTTCCTCCCCCCATTTGGTCCATTTTGCACCAAAAAAGGATAAGGCCCATGTAGACAGGTAACTAAAATGTAGTGGTCAGATGCAAAGAAAAGGTTCTTGAAACATTAGACTTTGTACCTCAAGGACTAGAGATAAAGATAAGGAAGTTTTGTTACAACTAGTTTTTATTACATGTTTTTGTTACAAGCTCTAGTTAGACAACATATGGAGTACTGTTGTCACATTGGAAATGATGTATTAGCCTTAGAAGAAGTGTGAAGCAGATTCAACAGAATTTTAGCAGGGCTCGAAGGGTTAAATTACGAGGACAGATTACATTATCCAGTCTTGTATTCCATGGAACATAGGGGCTATTTAGTTATTGCTTTCAAAATTGTGAAAGAAATTGATAGGATAGATAGAGAGAAACTTTTTCTACTGGTGGTTGAGCCTAGGCCCAAGAGCCATAATCTTAAAATCAGAGCCTGGTCATGCAGAAGACAAGATAGGAAACACATTTTCACATACAGGGAACAGAAGTGTGAAACTTTCATCCACAAAAAGTAGTAGATGCTAGCTCAACTAGAAATTTTAAATCTGAGATCAATAGATTTTAGCTAGTCAAGGGTATTAAGAGGTATGGAGTCAAAGCAGGTGAATGGAGTTTGAATAGAGGATAGCCATGATTTAATTGAATGGCAGAATAAGCTCAAGGAACTGAATGATCTATTCCTCTTCCTTTGTTCCCATGTTTACTTCCCTCCTTATCTCAGAGGAATATCCTGAAATATGCCAGAAGGCCTGCAGTAATGCAATCAGGTAGCCATCTTCATGTGTAACCTTTGGCAGGATTTTCAGCTGTAAAGAGAATTACAGTTGATCCCAACCCTGACGTCAACTAATCAGCATGGGTCACTGGGCAGGAAGTAGGAGTGGGGCAGTGTAACGTATACATATGTAGTGACATATATATCAGAGGACAGGAATTGGAATCTAAAGAATAGCCTTTTTCAATGTAGGATTCAATGATTAAATGATTGAACACAAAAATAAGTTGAATCCTTAGATCAACACAAGCCTTTACTTGTTTGATATTCAATTACCTGAAAACATGGCCTTGGGAGCTGTATTACTACCAATCAAAAATGATATCTGGGAGATTGCTCCCCTCTCCAAAATAGACAATAAGACCCAGGAGGGAAAATAAAACAAATAGCAGTAATTAAGTTATGTTTAGAAATGTGCTGAATACTAAGTGCTTACATTTCCAAATCATAGGAACATAGGGACATTTTTAAAAATTCATCCACGGGATGTGGGCTTCGCTGGCTGGGCCGGCATTTATTGCCCATCCTTAGTTTCCCTTGAGAAGGTGATGGTGAGCTGCCTTCTTGAACGGCTGCAGTCCATGTGGTGTAGGTACACCCACAGTGCTGTTAGGGAGTTCCAGGATTTTGACCCAGCGACAGTGAAGGAACGGCGATATATTTCCAAGTCAGGATGGTGAGTGGCTTGGAGGGGAACTTCCAGGTGGTGGTGTTCCCATCTGTCTGCTGCCCTTGTCCTTCTAGGTAGTAGTGGTCGTGGGTTTGGAAGGTGCTGGAGCAGGAGTAGGCCATTCAGCCCATCAAGCCTGCTCTGCAATTCAATACGATCATGGCTGATTATTCACTTCAATGCCTTTTTCCCATACTATCCCATATCCCTTTATGTCATTCGTATTTAAAAATCTGTCAGTCTCTGCTTTAAACATATTCAATGACTGACCTCAGGGGTTGAGAATTTCAAAGATTCACAACCCTCTGAGTTTAAAAAAAACTCCTCATCTCGGTCTTAAGTGGCTTCCCCCTTATCTTGAAATTGTGTCCCCTGGTTCTAGACTCCTCAACCAGGAGAAACATCTTAGCTGAATCTACCATGTCTATCCCTTCCAGTATTTTGTAGGTTTTAATGAGATCACTTCTCATTCTTTGAAACTCTAGGGCCCAGCACGGGCAACCTAGGCTAGTGAGTGGGCTGCATGAATGGCCCTCCTTCATTTCAGTGGGCCGCAAGATTGAAATCTGGCATGTGCACTAGCCATGACCCCATGATAAGAATTTGTGGAGCATGCCAATTTAATTGTAGCAGCGCTTTGATTGGACGCAGAGGGAGCGCACGGCTCTCACAGTCAATACTGTGCAATCAGCACGCACCTCATTTCATGTGCCCTTGCTTTGCTTGCATATCACTTTAGTAATACTGGTAGGAAAAAAACTACGCAGACAAAAACCAGTGGAATCTGGCAATCCTGCACATGAACAACGGTCAACAAAATGTCGAGTGGGCTGCACCCTGAACCTTGATGTGCCACATACGGGTTGCCCACCACTGTTCTAGAGGATTCAGGCCCAGTTCCCCCAATCTCTCTTCATAGGACAGTCCCGCCAAGTCTGGAGAACCTTAACTGCATTCCCTGTCTGACAATAATCTCCTTTCTGAGGTACGGGGACCAAAATTGCACACAGTGCTCCAGCTGCAGTCTAACCAAGGTTCAATACAATTGAAGCAAGACTTTGCTACTCCTATACTCAAATGCTCTTGCAATAAAGGCTAACCTACCATTAGCCTTCCCAATTGCTTGCTGCCCCTGCATGTTAGCTTTCAGCAGGTTATTGACGAGGACGCCCAAGTCCCTTTGTACATCCAGACTTTCCAATCTCTCACCATTTAAGAAATACTCTGCACACCTGTTCCTCCTACCAAAGTGATTACCTCAAATTTTTCCACATTGTATTCTATCTGCCATGTTCTTGCCCACTCACTAAGTCTATCCAAATCCCCTTGAAGCCGCTTTGCACCTTCCTCACAACACATTCCCACCTAGCTTGGTGTTATCCGCAAGCTTAGAAATATTACATTTGGCCTCCACATGCAAATCAGTGATATATATTGTGAACAGCTGGGACCCAATTACTGATCCTTGCGGTACTCCACCAGTCACAGCCTGTGAAAATAACCCGTTTAATCCTACTCTCTATTTTCTGCCTGTTAACCAATCCTCAATCCACGCCAGTGTATTACTTCCTATCCCATGTGCTTTAATTTTGCTAACCAACCTCATGAAGCCTTCTGAAAATCCAAGTACACGATATCCACCAACTTCCCTTCATCAATTCTATTAGTAACATCCTCAAAAAACACTAACAGGTTCATCAAACATGATTTCCCATCTTGACTATGCTCAATCAGGTCATTATTATCGAAGTGTCCATTTTTCACATCCTTCAACTTTACTGATAAGTACATGAGATTGCTTCATCTTTGTGGTGAGGGTTTCATAGCCAAAATTCAGCAGTTAGATGGATAAGCAGTTAGTCCACTTTTAAATGCAACTGCAAACAACATATTAAAGATTGAAGAGGGATGCAAGTTTGTAATTACTGTGTCAAGTCTGCCAGTAGTTTTCTTTGAGAACGATATTTCTGTAAATACCCGATCCAAAACATTTTTTTTCCTTTGCTAAAGCCCATTTTGTTAACTCATGCTATACCTAACCCTAAAATAATGGCATTGGGTGCAAAATGAAAAATGTAAGGTCAGAAATGGAGATATTCACTGATAATTGGATAATGTTCAGTACCATTCGCAACTCCTCAGACACTGAAGCAGTCCATGTCCAAATACAGCAAGACCTGGACAATATTGAGGCTTGGACTGACAAGTGGCAAGTGGCATCCACACCACACAAGTGTCAGGCAATGATCATCTCCAACAAGAGAGAATCTAACCATAGCCCCATGATGTTCAATGGAATTACCACCACTGTATCCCCCACTATCAACATCCTGGGGGGTTACCATTGACCAGAAACTGAAGCAGACTAGCCATACAAATACTGTGGCTATAAGAGCAGGTCAGAGGCTAGGAATCCTGCAGTGAGTAATTTACCTCTTGACTCCTCAAAGTCTGTCCACCATCTACAGGTCACAAGAATACTCTCCACTTGCCTGATGAGTGCAGCTCTAACAACACTCAAGAAGCTTGACACCATCCAGGACAAAGCAGCCTGCTTGATTGGCACTCCTTTCACAACCATTCACCCCCTCCACTACCAATGCACAGTGGCAACATTGTGTATCTTCTGCAAGATGCACTGCAGGAACTCACCAAGGCTCCTTAGTCAACACCTTCCAAACCCACGACCACTACGACCTGGAAGGACAAGGGCAGCTGACACATGGGAACACCACCACCTGGAAGTATCCCTCCAAGCCACTCACTATCCTGACTTGGAAATATATCACTATTCCTTCACTGTCGCTGGGTCAAAATCCTGGAACTTCCTCCGTAACAGCACATTTGTATACTTACACCATGTGGACTACAGCAGTTCAAGAAGGCAGCTCACCACCACCTTCTCAAGTGAAATTAGGGATGGGCAATAAATGCTGGCCTAGCCAATTATGCCCACATCCAATGAATGAATAATAAAAATATCATACTTTTACAATCAACTGGTCCCTTTTTGATAGAAAATCAAAAACAAAACAGACTTCATGCCTGAGGGGACTGGATCACTTTGATCTAAATTTATCAATCAGTACTCATACTTACATCTTTCCAAAGGGGGAAAGTACCCAACTAACTCACTCAGAAAAACAAGCCATCTAAATCAGTGCCATCTTCAGTGTAAGCCACGCAGAAAAATCATGTATGACATTCCTTCAAAGCTTCTGCTGACTTTCCATCTAAGGGACAGTGGGAAATTGGAAAGACCTCACAGTCATTATCCCCGGTAATACTTCCATATACTTGACCAAAGTATGCCAAACTTTATTGGAGCTGATGCTCCTACCACCGCCTCCTCTTGCAAACAATTCAGAGAGTTCTTGGCATAAGGCTTTTTCAATTTATGTCATCATTGTAAAGGCTATAGATTTACTTTCAGTTGTCATACTTTAGCTGGGTAGAGTATGAAAGCTCTGGGTAGGATACAGAAGTGTTCTATTACAGAGAATTCTGTCACCAGTCATATTCTGTCCAGTGCTTCTGTCAATCTGAGGATGAGGGTATACAGTTGGATGGTTAATGTAATATCAGAGTATTACTTTTATCCTAAAGACTGCCAGAAGACAAACAATGTCCATAAATCTTAGGAACCAGCATACTACAATTTGTGGATACTCATTTGTCATAGGCTTGGAATGGAGAGTGTGACTTGTTCATTTTCTTTCTGCAGTGACTCAGCATAGCAAGAAGCGTTTTTTATATTAAAAACTTATATCTGTTCCCTTTAACCCTTCAGAAGCACCAAAGATTTTTAAGTTTCTCCTTTAGGAATGACTGTCAGGTCATCCTTTCCACAATGGATAGCATAAAGAGTCCATTTCCCTCATCTCTATTTGGAAAGTATTAATTTCTGTGATACAATTTTTAGTTTTTTTCATATTAGGTTTGATGGACCAATTAGTAGTGTACAATTTGTTTAATCAGTGTTGAACTTCTGATCTGCCATGGTCATTTTCTTCAGGGCTTTTAACAGGGAAGCACAGTCATTTGCTTGTTTTAGGCAAGAGGTTATTTTTAATATATAAGTCAGGGTCCTCAATGCAATGGTGAGGTATTAATAGGTGGAGCATGCCTCACGTATGCTACTTGATGTTGAGCAGCTTTATTTGCTATCAGTAAAGGAACTATTGGAACTTCTCAGACAAAAAGGCATGTGAAAGTTCCTTCAGAGGCTGATGTGGGATGAGGAAAAGCCTGAATGCTCCCCCTGACCACATAAAAAATTCCAGCCTACTTTTGGTCTGTCGACATGAAGCCCCCTCTGCCACTTCCCCGCCTCCCCAAGTCTCCACTTTGCCTCTTGTCCCTTTTAAGCCCTAATTCTGGCATAGCTCCATGTTGGATTTCCAGCTGCCCCAAAGGGCGAGAGCTGCTGTGAGTGCTGGTTCTGCCTCAGAGTTTCTTACTGAAGAGATGTCTGATCCTCAAACGGGGCACTTAACAAGGGCATCAGACAGATACCGCTACTTATCTGAAGCCTGTCAAAGTGAAAATGACTCCACTTGAGTCTTTATGCACAGCAAGGTATCTCACATGTTCTGAACACACGCTGGAACATCACAGGCAGCAAGGTTGTGATTTTCAAACATATGGCATGCAGGGTGCCTCAATAGATGGGAAAAATCAGAAAATCTATCCTTTTGTGCAGCCAGATTTCAGCTCGTACAAAATCTAATACTGGTCATATGACCATGCTGTGATCTAAAGTATGTGTTAACACTCCACTGGATGCCAGCAGAGCAGTGGCAGCTGCCTGCTGGGAGCCTTTCTCAGAATTTAACCAGCCTGTAGGGAGTTTAAGAAAATGAGAATATTCATCAAGGGCACCAGGCTAATCCTTAACCCTTTAGTTTAACTAATGAAGTTTACCATCAAGAGAAGATCAGAGTTAATGATGACTTACTAAACTGTTTTACCTCAACTGTTTCAAATTATATCCCAAGAGGATCTGCATAAACTACTACTGAGTGATTGAATTAAGCCTTGCCAATTAAAGAGAAAGCCTGGTAGACGTTTACAGGTCTGCAAAATCCATGCAGATATTGCAAAGGAGGACTGCAGTGCAATCGAAGCTTGTGAACTGAGACTTCGGTCATACTTTGCTCCCCTTGAAGCATTTTCTTTAATCCATTAAAAAATGAGGTTGGTTGACATTAAAAATAAAACAAAATCATGAGCTAACAAACGTTTATTAACCTTAGAACTCTCGGATGTAGGCCTGCTATCCGTTCCTCCTGGATCCCCTTCATAAGATAAGCCTTTCAACCCAGGAATGAGTTGGGTGAAGAGCTGAATGAGGAAAACTGCTCACCTCGGACACAACTGCACAAAGCCAACTGGTGCATTCTACCTTGAAACAAAAGGTGAACTGGGTGCAATGAGATTCTCGTGCACCGCTGATTTTATCTTGAAGGTAGGATTTTATTCAAATAAGGGTTAGGTTAATGAGTATTCATGGAATGCAAACATAATACAAGCACAAACCCGCCGTGGGAAGCGTGAGGCCCGACACGCCACAAACACGCTGCTGACTTAATCTCTGCCTCTCGGCCCACCATCGGGAAATCAAAATCTCTCATCTCGCCTAATTCAGTCACCCTGCACAACAAGTTTCCCGCTCTTACGGGAAATCCTCCCCTAATTATGAGTCAGACCCAGGATATGATAGCGGCAGGAGATCAGACATATGTGAAAGTGTGAAAAAGAGCCACTTCCAATGTGTTGCACAAACGGTAAAGCATGGCAGCCACCCTTAAGAGAGCTACCTGATCCACTGCATGTTCTTCCTATGGGAACAACAACAAAATCAAAACACCTCTTGAAAAACATCAGAAAATAAAGCAGCTGAGTTGGACTGTCAAGAAATCTCTTTATTTTAGCTCAATAAGGAAGAACTTCTAATGAAATATTTAACAATTCAACCAGCACTGGAAACGCAGACAGTGACACTGAAAATGAGATACTACAGATGTTGCCTTTGACACTGCTGATGAAACATTTAGCGTGTTGAGAAAATAGGTGTAGATGTGGATTTTCATCCTGAGGACTTTGTGAGTGACATTGAGGATGTAGACAATGATTAGTAGAAATCATATAGAAAAAAATTGTCAACCTAATTAAACTAGAGTCAAGCCAAGTATAGCAAATGCAAGTAGATTCATTGTGAAAAAATCATTTTTGTCAAATAATCTTCTGACGATAATAATTTTGTGTGAATTTAGGTATTTGTGGGATTAAAATTGTTAATTAAAATAATTGTGTGAAAAAAAGTAATCAAGTGAATTGCTGAATGAAATCTGTTGGATGCTCAGTCCGTGTGGGGTAGGGCAAATATCTCAGCTTATCGCTTCATAAATGCATTTTCTTTATTTTATTTTTTAAAATCTTATTTTAGACTTTCATCCCATTATTCCCCAGATGTATGATCCGTAGGCCAGCTTGTCCTATGTATCTTTATTTTCCAAAGATACCTCTTCAATTCCATTGACCAATCTGAGTGATATGTTTTAGCAGGGTTCAGCCCTTCTGGTGTCAGTCACCTCACAATGTCCTGTTTTGTTTTGGTATCCTCGATGACCACCAAATCAATGAAACACTGGCATCTGGACAGCCGGGTCGCTTATTTACCTCCCCAGCTTCTCAGGTCTTTGGTAACAAAAAGGTTGCACACAGGTCCAGATAAGGCAGGACATCTCTGTGTCTCCCCTAAGAAGTTGTCTTCAGGCATGTGGTCTTAATGGTTTGTTTTCTATTTCTGGAAATGAACATTTTGTTTATATAAACCTTCATTAGCATTAGCCCATCCCTTTTCTAGCATTCAGTCTGACATCTTACTCAATGTTGAGAAAACATTTAAAGCAATTTTTAGGGTATGTCTCCTACATCTATTTGGTTCTAGTGGCCTGTAATTGAAGACCCATATTGTTACTATCCCAGCTGAGGTTAACACTGGACAAGTCAAACCCCAGAATGAAATCTGGCTTGATAGATTGTAACTTTTTTTTCAGAAACATGGAGGAAAGTTACTGAACAAATTCACAGGAGTCTGCTGATGAACTTTTAACACAAAGAAAAAAACATTTATTAAACAAGAAAAATTAAACTATATAACACCAGACAAAAAGGTTCGAAAGATCTCAATGCAAACATTAGAAGATGACTCAAATTCACAGTATTTCTTTACACCAGCAATATCTTTACAGACACATAAACCGGTGAAGAGTTACCACTAGCTTGATACAAAGGCTTCATTCTTGGGACTAGAAAAGTGGCGAACGGTTTACCTCCGGTGAATTCCTAAGCATTCACTTGATGCTTCTCACACAACTCGCATGTCCTGACCCTGAGGCACCCGAAAACCACACTCTAAATCATTGGGCGGAATTGTCCAGTCCTGTTGGTGGCAGGCATCATGGCGGGCGGTGGGGGGAACAGTTCAGTGTGAGGGGCAGCAATCGGCTTCATACCAGCGTGAAATCACAGCAGAATCATTGGATGGTGTACACCATGGTGGAGCAGAAATCCCACTGGAGGCTGGTGTGAACACGATTTGCATCCTAGTAATCCCTGATGCCCAATTTAGCGTTACATCAGTAGGAAAACACACTGGCCCAGAACACACCTGGACAAGTGTGGCATGCAGAAGTAAGGACTTACTATTAGGGCCTTGCTCAGATCACAGACACCTGAGGAGCAGAAGATACTGGATATCTACAGCTACCGGACCTTGGAGGAACATGTGCATTGCATGCTGGGTGGATCCTCATGCACATGGCTCCACCGCAAAGAAGATCTCGGAAGGTGGGAGGTCTCTGTTGATGCTTTGGGTCTGCTTCGGAACATCATGGTCTTGGCCATGGGCTGCTATGGATGATTGGTGAAAGGGTGGGAGAGGAAGGTGTATCGGGTGGGTGAGGTTGGGAGGTGGGACAAAGGGGTTGGGGGGGGTGTTGGGAGGGGGTACGAATGTGTCGGTGGTGGGTGAGGTTGGGGGGCAACACAAAGGTGTCGGGGGTGATGTTGGGAGGGGGTTGGAGGGAGTAAGGGGGAGAGGAGGGTGTAGCGGGGAGAATACAGGAAGTGGGCAGATAGGTGTAAAGGGGGAGGAAGGTGTAAGGGAGGGGGTTCAGAAGCGAGAAGGTGTCAGGAGGCAGGAGGGAGTTCGGAGGGGGGAAGCTGGCCGTGGGGGGTACAGCGCAGTGAGCTCAGGTGGGGGGATGTTGTCTGGGGGGAGGAGGGAGTAATGGTGGAGGATGGAATAAGGGGGTGGTGTCCAGATGAACGTGCAAGGGAGGGGTCTGTGGAGTCAATTACTGCTTCGTGAGGAGCAAACTAAGGGTGGGCATGGTGGAGGGAATGGTGAGTGCGAGAGGGGGCAGCAGGAGCTAGTAGGGTGGGAGGGTGAGGGTGCATTGGTAACGATACAAGGGACGGCGGTTGGTGGGACTCGGAGGCAGACACAGACCCTGGGGGTGGGAAGGAGCAAATTGAGGAGGTCAATGTGGATGGGGGTGGGATTCTCAGGAAGGTAGGGAACGTGAACTTTCACCTGGACATCCTGGAATGACAAGGATTCGTCTTGGTAGGTGACAGTGGGGAGGTGGAAGGTGATGCTGGGAGCGGGTCGACAGTGATGGGGAAAAGGACACGGCTGGCTGGGGGAGGGGAAAGGACGGGGAGCTGATGATATACTCAACCATGACCATGGCTGTCAAAATCGAAAGTGAGCAGAGCCTTGTGTTGGGCAGGAACAGGTTCTGCATGGGAGTGTGATCAGTGGGTGGGTGGAGATGCAGGTCAGCTCAGATAGACAACTGAAAGAGGACTCCAGCAGGCAGCATTGAAAATGCTCCAGACAGCAAGATGAACATGATGGTCGAAGGCATCGCATGCGTGGGAGAGTGCTTGCATGAGGCCCTGAAAGGCCCTGACACACACACACATGTGCACACGCGCACGCACACACATCTCCCTCCAGAATTACTCGTAGTCCTCCTACGTGCAGCTGAGCTGCTAGTTGGGTGGGGGATGCAGAGGACTCACGAAGCCTATCAATGAAGCTGAAAGACAACATTATACTTTATTCAGTGAAAGTGAATATATTTTCAGATTATAAAGTGACAAAATGTGTTCACCCGTGCATCCACTTGTGATCAGAATTTCTTAAATTTTCTAGGCCTACCACTTCTTCTAGGTGCTGCCCTGACATCCGCAGCAGAGGTGGAGTCAACCTGTGCAATGATTGGCCCTGTTGCCTCTGATGACATCAGTTCTGGAGAACCAAGACCTTGAGGATCCCGGCTTGCTTTGGCAGTCCTCCTGTGGGCCAGCTGCTCCCTTTCGGGTCACAGAGGATGAGTTTGAGGGGGGTCATAGGAAAAGAAGGCTTGGAGGGAGCGGACAGCCTCTCAGATTCCTGAGTGGATGACCCAGGGGTGTTCAGCTGCTGCTCCTCCTCCCTTGAGGGGAAGGAGCACCTGAAGGGACATAGAGGTGTAATGCTTCCCTCTCGTGTTGCCACTGCAGGAACTCACCCATGGCTACCGCGATGGAGTGCGTGTCTGTTGCATCTCTGCATTCTGCTGGATCAGGGTCTCCATGGCATCCACCATCCTCCCCGTGGACACCTCCATACGCGCACATGTGGGTGCCACTTTATCAGAGAGCAGGCAGATGCACTCCTCTGATTCACGTGCCACTCTGTTGAGGGCTTCCAACAGCTCTACATAACGTTCCCTCACCTTCTCCTGACCCTCCACGATGAGTTGGAAGGCCAAATCCAGAGGCTCCTTATCTGACTCAGTCCTCACAGTTGCCTGTTCCCCAGCAGACCTTCAAGTGCAGGGAGCTCGGCTGAACCTGCCTCCTGCTGCTGTGGAAACGTGTCCATGCGGTGACCACTAGATTGTGAACCCGAGCCTGCTCTAGGCCTAGGTCCCACCAAGGTGTGTATCTTTGCACTAGTGGAGGGCATGAGTAAGCGTGTGACGGGTCTTCAAGGCTGTTTTTGTTTCAATTCTTCAATGGAGGAGGTGTCCTCTTGGCTGGAGGTGAGGGCCTGGCTGGCTGAGGCTGTTGGTCACTTGGTAGATCTCCCTGTGGACCAAAGTAGAGATAATTAGTGCATGGCAGCAGAGTCAAAGCAGGAGAGAGAGCGCTCACAGTTGTGTTGAGAGAGGGATGATGTGGTGCAGGATCCTCATGAGGGTGCTCGCCGCCGACCTCACCGTCATCGCAGGCACGGTCCATGTCCTCACCAGTCAGCACGATGGCACACTCCTCAAAGTGAGTGAGGGGCCTAATGTGGGCCAATCCACTCCTGGTCTGGGACCTCTCCCTTCTGTTGTGAGCCAGCTTTTCCTGCGTGAAAACAGACAGAGAGAGTTTGAGCAGGCAGGACGCATGGCACTGTGTGGAATGTCTGTGTGGTGAGCGGAGCCATGGATGGGCTGAGGACACCAGCTCCAGAGGACATGAGCCTGATGGACATGTGAGGGTGTGTGTGAGAGTTAGTGGCGTTGTCCCTTGAGGTGTGAGATCCCTGTGGATGTGTGATGGGTTTGAGGGTGTGTGAGTTGAGAGTGATGAGGTGGTTGACTTACCCTGGTGGAACGGATGAGAGCATTCATCCAATCCCTGCACTGGATGCCTCACCTCCTCTGTGCTCTGGTGGCACTGACCATTGCTGCCATCACCTGCCAGGCTGGATTGGTGACTCCAGTGGACCTCCTGCAGCCAGATCAGGGGTAGAAGACATTGCAGTGGCCCTTCACTGCGTTCAGCAGGTGCCCCAGAGAGGCATCACTAAATTTGTGAGCTGCTGTCATCTTTCCTTTTGGGGCTATCTGTCACCTGGAGCGGTCCTAGTCTGGAGACATGAAGCAGGCTGCGCTCTGGTGCACTTTAATATTGCGCCCAGAATGAGGAAACGCTGAGGTCATAGTGTGGCAGGCAAATCTGAGACCACCTGCCAACAATCGGGCATTTTCCTGGTGAATGCATTATTAATGAGGCGGGACACATTGGGAAAAGGACGATATGGTGCAAAATCCCGCCATTTTGGGCAGGTAAAATGCCTTTTTTCACGCCTGCTGCCACACTTTGTACAAATCTGGGATGACTCTTCAACTGCACAGCAAACAGATTAGTTCCCTAAACTCAGTCCTGCAGTATCATCTCTGATAAACTGATCACTTTACTGAGTTCTATAACTGACTATTCTACTGTCCCCAATAGCTTTGTAGTCTTTCTTATCAGACAGCTTAAAATTCCTGTCTTCTCCCTCTGACACACATTGATCTATCTACTCTGTCTTTTCTCTGTGTCTGTGTCACTTTCCCACTGTCGCTAGGCAACAGTAAAGTTTCTTCTACTTTGTGTTTTCCTCCCCACAATCACTAAATTTTTAATCCCTTTTAACCCATCTCTTGAACTTCAGAGGTCGTAAAACCTTATTAAAAATGTATATATGCAAACAAACCCAAAAGACCTTACCATTAGTCAGGAGTCTATCCAAATTCCCAAGCACCAAGGCTCACAAACAATCTAAATGAAACTGAAACCATTTTACCTTTCTTAACACACAATTATGTATATATATTCAACTTAAAAATTATACATTGTTCATAACAATATTAGTAAGTAGGCAGCTTGGAAGTGTTCAAAGAAAATATTCCCCAAACCTATTCAAAGACAAAAATATATTCCACAAAATCAAATCTTGGTAAAGTCAGGGTTACAATAAATTAGATTGGAAAGTATTGAAATACCAAATATATTTTTATATTTCAACAGTACCATCCGTAGTCACAAAAAAAACATTGCAAGAATCGAACAGTGGACATAGCTAGGAGCATAATTCTAGCAGGAGGGCAAAATTTAGGATGGAATTTACTTTGCCAGGTATCTACTCCCATTGGAAACAACAGAAGAGTTATACCTGAGGGGAAGAGGAGAGGGTTAGTATGTGGGAATAGGTGCTTCTTATGACTGTCTCGTAACATCACAACTGAACTTCAGGGCTGCATCCCAGAAGCATTCCTGCACTGCTCTGGGAATTGTTGTCCTAGTGGGATTTCACTTGGTAGGGTCCATAGTGGTGCTACAGGAGACCCCATCAAAGCAGCAACCCATGGTAAATGATCCCAGAGAGATACTTTTAGCAGATGCACCCTCCGTTCCTCAGGGGTGTCTAAAAATCAATGCTGGCAATTGTCTTCAGCTCCTTCGGGACTTCTGATGCCCTTTCTCAGAGGGGCTGGGTGCTGCTCCAAACTCTAACTCCTCAGCAGGATTGGTATCTCTGCTGCACCACTATAGGCATGTGTCTACCCCAAAATTTCAAACTATGTCACTCCTTGAATTTGGGGCAGAGTTGACAACTTGAGGAATGGTATATGGAAGCCCCACATTACCACACTTCTGTCCTCTCAAAAGAGTCTTTGTATTTCTTCTCCTAGGCTTCTTTGCATAGACATTTTACACATAACAGAAACTTGGTGACTACAGCATACTAAGAGCTACTTTAGCTTTTCAGTGCTAACTATTTTTCTTTTCTGCTGTCAAACAAGAACATATTTTATTGTATAATTGATCAAAAGTGTAATACTGGAACTTAAAAATACAAAATAAGACCCAGTTCCCATATGGAACAATAACTTTGACATAAAACGATAAGTGACTTATGTTCCATTCTGCAACCTCTATTTCAATAAAAAATTTTAAAGTTTTGAAATGAAACACAAGCTATGGAATCATAGACCAGTGCAGCATAGAAGGAGGCCATTCAGCACATCAAGTCTGTGCCAGCTCTTTTTAAGAGCATTCCAGTTAGTCCCATACTCCCCTGCTTTTCCCCATATCCCTGCAATTTTTTTCTCCTTCACATATTTATCCAATTCTCTTTTGAAAGCAACTATTAAATCTGTATCACCACCCTATAAGGAAGTGCATTTCAAATCACCAAGTGTATCAAAAGTTTATCATGTAGTTCTTTTGTTAATCATCTTAAACTTGTGCCCTCTCTTCATTTAATCTGTCTAACCCTTCATGATTTGAAACACCTTTATCAAGCCCCTGTCAAATGGGGAGACAATGGGCAGAATTCTCCGGTTGGTGAGCAGGGGCGGGGCCCGCTCGCCGACGCATTAAACGATGCGCGGTGATGTCGGGTGGGCGTCTCAATGTCACCGCGTGTCATTTAGATTTTCATGTCGACAGGCGCGCAGACGAGTAAGCTGTGCACTCGTCGAACTGTCAAAGGCCTATTAAGGCTGTTTAAATAGTAATTAATTCAATTAGCTGAGCTGCCCGTCCAACCTTAAGGTTGGCGGGCAGGCGAAGAGCCCAAGCGGCCTTTGCATTTTTCATGAAACCTCATCCACGTGCGGGATGAGGTTTCATGAAGTGTTTTAAAAGTCAATAAAAATTTTAAAAATAACGCTTTCACATGTCCCAGCTGTCACAGTGTCACATGAGGGGACATGTTTTAAAAGTTTTTATTTCCCTTTATTTAAATTTACACATGTCAAACCGACCCACAGAGGTGCCTCAGGAAGATCTCCGTGCTCTTTAGTGAGCATGTGCGAACGAGCGCAGGGAATGACTCAGGGAATCCCTCCCCCCACCATCTGCACAGGGAGTGCTCAGCCCTTCTGGGCGAGCGTCACGCTGGGCGGGCCAATTAAATGGCACCGTGTCCCCAATCGAGGGCGCTGATCGGGTTCACCCCCGCCCCTGCCTGTCCCCACTCAACCCCCCCCACCAATTGGGGGGGTGGGCTGGGGTGGAAATTGCTGCACATGATGATTGTTACTGAGACGATCTTTTCAATTCCAGATTATCAATCGAATTTAAATTCCACCAGCTGCCATAGTGGAATTTGAACCCTTGCCTCCAGAGCATTGGCCTGGGTCTCTGGATTACAAGTACAGTGACATTCCAACAATGCCCCTGGTGCCACAGGAGATGGTGCTCTGGAAAGTGGAGGCCCCCCCAAGTGGTGAATAATGCCAGCCACATCCGATACAACCTTCATGGTGCACCATGCTGGAAAGGGTGTTGCCTGGGTGGCCCCTGCATGTGCTGGAAGTTTCTGAGCTGGCACAGGGAGCGTTGCTTCATCCTCACTGGGGAGACAGAGGATTTGGTGGCCTATCCACACAAAAAGCTGGATTTTACATTCCCTCATTGGCAGGTTTGATGGCAGGGGCCACATAAAGTCCACCCGGTCACCTTCACCACCTCCCTGCCCATCCCTGGCTTGTCTGAAGTTTTATCGGTTGCAGGGAAGGCATTGGGTGGCTCGCCCTACCTTGGGCATATTGAGGCCCTTATGGTCTCTTTAGGCCCTCATCCAGCCCCTGTCAGTATTTTACCAGTGGTGGGGGGGGGGGGGGTTCATGTCGTGCGGGAAGCCTGGCAGCTTCAGCTGCAAGAGCCGGTGTTGGGCAAGCACAGTAGGCCTCCTTTGCACATCCCCTGGGCCCATTGGGAGCGTCTCCCCAAGGTTTACACCCCTTTGGCCCTATTCTCAGCCTCTTGAAACCAGTCCCCCACCCCGTGACATTCTCACCAAGACCCCGGCCCTGGACTTCCCTGGGCTCCATAGTGTTGTGGGACTGCCGGTAATTCCAGCAGTGGCCACTGCTCCCAGCTGGCGCTGCAGGGACTATGCAGCAACGGGCCATCTGATAGGCTGGCAGCTCTCTAAGGTGGGACTTGCTCTGAGAAAGGTGTGGCAGTCCCACCTTAAAGCCATTAAAGCTTCTCCTAGTGTTAAAATCGCTGCGCGGCAACCATTGGGATCATGGGCGGGCTGGCTCCTATGTTCCCTCCATCCCCGTACTTTTTCGCTGGAAGGTGGGGACCATGGTACCCTGTAAAATTCAGCCCAAAAGCTGCAACAGCTATGGGGGCTGCAGTTGCAGCACACCCGAGTCTGAAGCACGATGGGGAGATGGATCAAAGAGAGTAATCTCTATGCACTGCCAAGTTGGAGCTGGACTCCTCCATTTTTCTTGACAGTGACAGTGGGTGGACACGGCAGGCCAATGATGTTCCAAGCATCTTGGTGTGAATCCTCATCGACACTCTCCTGCATGCTGCTTAATGGAGGTCCTCATCTGAGTCTTCCTGCAGCAGAACCTCACCCGCCAGTGAGCTCACACAAATTATCCTTTGCCCCTGACCTGGCTGCAGTCCAATCACATCTGGTGAATCACCACATACTGATCCCACCTCTATATATTCCCCTAAGGTAGATGCAATACCAGTATCTGTGCTTGTGTTTACAAGTATCAGATCAAATGACAGGGCCTCTTCATATGTGTTTTACTTTTACTCTCTCTCTCCCTTCTGGCTGTGCTATGGCTGGACATGATGGAAATTCTTAGGTGTCTGAAGCAGGAGATCAGGGAGGAGAAGGTTGGGGTAAGGGAAGTGGGAGGAGAGGAAAGCAAGAGGTCCATGGTCACACCATCTATAGATTGCTCATCATGTTGAATAGCAGGATGGGCATGAGCTAGGAGCTGAGAAGGGCATAAGGCACAAATGTCATGTCATCCTCAATGTTCTCAGTAACATTGAATGCCACAGGCTGTGTCACAACTGGCCCCATGCTGTGAAGAACCATCTCCTCCATAAGGCTCACCCTTGTCCTCCACCGGTTCTACTCTGCTCCCTTATGTCACCTTATTCTGCAAGAGAGAGGGCAGAGTGTCAGTGATTATGTTGCAGTGTTTGGGTGGTATGTCTACCACAGTTGCATATCCATAGAACGTGGGTGAGAATCTGGCATCATTGGAATGTGTGTGAGGGTGAGGTGGGGTATCTGGATGTTAGGGACTGTTGCTGGGTGAGTGATAGTGGAGTACAGGAGATTTCATGTGAAGATGCATTCACTGACCTTGAGCATAAGGTCGTTAGATCTGCTGCCAGATCTTCAGGACAAAACTCTGGGAATTGACCTCCCTGGCTACCTGCTCTCAGTTCCATCAGAGGGTGTTCCCCAAGAGACTCCTGCATGCCCCCCACTCCAGAGAAACATGGGTTTGAATTTTCATTCTGCGAAGGTTGTGAGGCAGGCATGCCAGCAATTTTGCACTACCAACCAGTGTGCCAGTCTGCTGTCATATTCTGCCTCCATCCTATTTTCAGTGAGGCTGTTCCTTGGAGGTAACAGCCTGCCAGTGATGAGTAGCCAATTAGGTCAATTAAAATGACTATTGAGGGCATTCATCAGACATTGGAATTTTCTGGTTTCAACCAGAATAGTTTTCTAACATATTGATCATACAGTAAGTCATCTGAAACAACTTATTTGCTTATTTTCCCATTTTACCCTGAGACACACTGATTATTCCTGGCACTAATAGCTCTCAGGACATGGATGACTTGTCCCCAGGCATTTGAAAACATCTTTGTAAAATGAAGAGACAGTATTTAGTACAAAGAATGAATATCTGCTTTCAGTTACTGGTTCCATGACTTGAGCCATGAAGGTGGGGAGAAAAAGCAAGTGGCCTCACTTTCAGCCAGTTGAAAGGGTTAATACAAGCTATGCCCAAAAATGGCACAAGGTCTTGCAGAATTAGGGATAATGAGTGAAAGTTTCAAGGCATCGATGGCACAGGATCACCATCGCTCCTATGCTGACAGCTCTCCTGAGATACAGCTCAGATCAGGGCAAAGACAAAGACCTCACTTGTACTGTTAGCAACTGAGGATTTCCAGACTCTCGGGGCATAAGGCTCTCTTCACTGCCTTTTGTTAAGTATATTTACCATTCTTGCTTCATAAATTCTACTTTGATTCGCGACACCCGATTGTCTTCGTCACTTGATTGTGCCCCGTAGGTCAGCTCATTGAGACCTGTAGAAATTGAGAGTTTGGAATATAAAGTTAAATTGACTAAAGACACCAGCAGCCCTAAATTTTAATTGGGTCCAAATTCTTACAGCAGGAAGGGCCCGGCCGGTTCTGCCGGTCGGTGGCGGGATGTCAACTAGGTTCACTAACGAGACACTTGATGCCAATAATTCCTGAGACCGCTGGAATTTAGTTGGGGCTGGGGGATATATTTAAGGGGACTCACATGGGTGCCCTGTGGTTCCCGAAGGCTGCCCAGCAAAAACCCTGCAGTCTCATGGGGGTGGATCCTTGTTGTCAGACACTCAGTGCCCAATTGAGGGACCCAGCATTTCGACGATGGGAAGGACTGCTGAAAGCCACCCCACTGCCCTTGCCTCTGATCCCCTTGCACCTTCCTCTCCAGTGACCCTGTCCTGCGAACCCCATCTCATCCTCACTCACCTGTGTCCAGAGATCCAGCAGTGATCTTCGGGATGGGGCTCAGAGCATTACTGGCAGCAGCCATCGCACTCGGTGGTATTGCTGGCAATGGAGAGCTGCTGGCCTCTGACTGGCCGGCAACTCTCAGGGTGGTATTTCTGCCCCACTGGGGACTTGAACACATGGAAGGCCCAACTGGTATGGCTGAAGACACTTAAAACATGTTGGGCCACCCCACAAAAGCGACATAGGGCCCCCATCAGTTCACCAACCAATTGTAGCGGGACACCCAGCACTAGAGCTACATCCCTTTAAATGCTTATATTTATAAAGCCCAGGGTCCCAAATGCTTTACTAACTGCTTTGTTAACCTGTCCTGCTACCTTCAAAGATTTATGCACAAACAGACCATTTAAATTGTATTGTTTAATATCTATGGTCTCTCCTCATTCTTCCACTCAAAATGAATCACATCACACTTTTCTGTGAAGTTCAACTGCCATATGTCCACCTATATTCACCAGCCTGATATGTATTCTATCACAATTTTCCTCACTGGTTACAACACTTCCAAGTTTTGAGCCATCGGCAAATTTTGAAATTCTGCCCCGCAACCACAAGCCCACATTGTTAATGTATATTAAAATCACCAGTGTTCCAAGTACTGAACCCTGGGGAACTCCACGGCATACCTCCCACCAGTCTGAAATACAACAATTCAGCACAGCTCCCTGTCTCTTAGTCACTTTTATGCTCATGCTGCCATTGACCCTTTTTTCCCATGGGGCTTCAATTTTGCTAACAAACCTATTATGTGGCACTTTATCAAACACCTTTTGGAAGTCCATATACACAGCATCAACTGCACTGTCTTCGTCCCTCCTCTGCATTAACTTGATTAAGATCTTTGACAAGACAGTCAAACACAATTTGCCCCTACAGATCCATGCTGGCGCTCCTCCATTAGTCATGTGGCTATTAATTCTCTCCCAGATTATTGTTTCTAAAAGATTCCCCATTACTGATGTTAAATTAATTGGCCTGTAATTGCCAGTTTTATCCTTCACCCCCTTTTTGAAACAGGGTGCAATACTTGCAATCCCCCAGGCCTTTGGCACAACCCATATATCTAAGGAAGATTAGAGGTTCGTGGCCAGCACCTCCACAGTAGGAACAGTAATATAATTCCAAATCAGGGTGGTGTGTGACTTGGAGGGGAGCTTGCAGGTGGTGGTGTTCCCATGCATCTGCTGCCCTTGTCCTTCTAGGTGGTAGAGGTTGCAGGTTTGGAAGGTGCTATCAAGGGACCCTTGGTGAGTTGCTGCAGTGCATCTTGTAGATGGTACACACTGCTACTACTGTGCATTGGTGGTGGAGGGAGTGAATGTTTTTGGATGGGGTGATCTAATTAGATGGTCTACTTTGTCCTGGATGGTGTCAAGTTTCTTGAGTGTTATTCGAGGTGCACTCATCCAGGCAAGTGGAGAGTATTCCATCACACTACTGACTTGTGCCTTGTAGATGATGGACAGGCTTTGGGTAATCAGGAGGTAACTCTCTGCAGAATTCCCAGCATCTGACTTGCTCTTGTACACACAGTTTTTATATGGCTAGTCCAGTTCAGTCTCTGGTCACCCAGGGAACTCTGAGTTTGGCTGCCTTAATTTCCCCCTTGCAGGAATATACCTAGACTATACCCAAGCCATATTTTCTTTAAAGGCCACCTCTTGCTCCATTACATTTCTGCCAGACAGTGTTTGACTCCAATCTTTGACTCCAATATCCCTGCTCAATTTTCTGAAATTGTCCTGCTCCAGTTAAGTATTTTTACTTTAGATTGCTCCTTGTTCTTCTCCATAAGTAATCTAAACCTTAGGATACTATGATCACTATTCCTGAGACAGTCTCCAACCCTGACATCCTCTGCTTGGCCCATTTCATCCCCCAGGATTAGATTCAGTAATGCCTCCTTCCGCATTGGGGAGAAAAAATACTGATCAAGGAAATTCTCCTGAACAAACATAAGAAATTCCGTTCCTTCTTGCAAGTGTCAGTTGGTAGCTTTCTCACCCACTCCAGGATTTGAGCACAAAAATATCTAGCCTGACACTCCAATGCAGCACTGAGAATTGCACTGTCGGAGGTGCCATCTCTTAGATGAGATGTTAAACAATGTGTCATGAAGTTATTAATGTATATAACATTATTGGAATTTTTTTTTTAAATAGAGGGTTAGTCTGTGGGTGTATCTTAATTGGATTAAAGCCAGCTAGTCTGGGTGCTTTGATGTGTACTAGTTTTGAGATGTAAGACAGGTAGAGTGCATTTGCATTTTGTTGAATAGAGCATGCAAGAAGGGGAGTGAGATCTGGCACCTAGCTAGCTGAGACAAAGCAATGTTTATTTTAGTAGTAAAATTGGTACGATGAAAGGGGTTTTATTGTTAGAAGAGGTGGAGTCCAAAGGGGCTGGTGACACAATGAGAATTTACACTCAATGAGATGTATAATCGCTAGCAGTTTTGTGTGTGCAGGGCAGGGGCATGTAACATCAAAGCCTGTAAGCCTACCACTGTGTCTGCAAAGGAACCAAAGTGAAAGGAACCTCATTTTGAATTTGTAAGGTGAAAATGCTTTCCTGGGGGAGAATTTTCCCCCTGTTGGGGGAGTTGTGCAGGGGCGGGCACGGACCCGATCGGCGCCCCCGATCAGGTCCACGCCACCATTTTACGTGGGCGGGCCAATTAAGGCCCGTCCAGCGTGACGCGCACCCGGAAGTGCTATGCACTCTCTATGTGGGCGGCGGGGGGGGTGGGGGGGGTCGGGAGTGCGCTGTTTCACGCATGCGTGCGAAAGAGCACAGAAATCTCCCTGAGGCACAGAGGTAACTCAGGGAGATAAGTTTTAAGTTTGAAAAATTGTGATTAAAAAAAGAAAAAAATTTTAAGACATGTCAATGAACTCTAATGAAAAAAAAACTTTATTTAATTTATAAACCCTTCATGAAACCTCATCCCGCCCGTGGATGAGGTTCCATGAAAAATGCGAAGGTCGTCTGGGCTCTTCGCCTGCCCGCCAACCTTAAGGTTGGACGGGCAGCTTTCTCAATAGGTTCAATTAGTTAATTAATGGCCGTAACAGGCCTTTGACAGTTTGGCGGGCGCGCAACTGACTTGGCTACGCGCTGCTGAACTGAAAATCTAAGTGAGGCGCGGTGAAGTCGGGACGCACGCCCGACGTCAGCCCACATTATTTTATGCCTCAGCGAGCGGCCCCCCCCCCCCCCCCCCCCCCCCACCTCGCCGAGCCAAAAATTCTCCCCCCTGGTGTCTATGGGTTGCTTTGCCTTAGTGGAGATTATTTTAAGAATTTGTTAAAAGTTATGATGGTAGTAATTTGTGGCCACTTGTATATATTTATCTTGTGTAAATTAATAAATGTCTATTGTAGTTTGATATAAAAACCTCTCAAGAACTGGTGGTCTGATTCCTGAATTTAGAGCTGCATCTCAAACATACTACTTAAAAATATAGGTTATTACAGTTGTTTAAAGTTTCCCTCTGGGATTTTTAAATAATTCAGCTTTACCAACTGCTGGGTCATAACACAAAGACCTTTCTACTCTCCTACATGTACATAAAAGATCCCATGGCACTATTTTTAAGAAGAGCACGGGAGTACGTGTCCCTCAATCAACATCACCAAAACTAGTCATCATCACATTGCTTTTTGTGGGAGTTTTCTCTATGCAATATTAGCTGCTGCTTCCCACATCAGTCACAGTAATTCAAAATACTTCATTGGCTATAAAGCACTTTGGGACATCCAGTGGTCATGAAAGACACTATACAAATGCAAGTCTGTATTTCATTGTTTCTTCCCTGCCCTTAGCACAATCACTGTCCCATTTCATACTGAGGGAGTTGAAGTTTCCTATTATTACTACTCTATAGTTCTTGCACCTCTCACTAATTTCTTTGCAGATCTGCTCCTCTATCTCCTTTTCATTATTTTGTTGCCTACAGAATACACCAAGTAAAATGATAGCTGCTTTATTATTTCTCAACTTCAATAAGTAGGTTCTATTTTTGATCCACCATTCTCTCTTTCTAGCACTGGTAATATTTTCCTTAATCAAAACTGCCACCCTGTCTCTTTTTCTCCTTCCCAATCTTGCCTGAATACCTTGTACCCAGGAATATTAAGCAAACAATCCTCCTTTTTTTCTGAGCCAGGCCTCAGTTAATACCATCCATCCATCCATTTTCATGCCGCTTCTCCTGGTGAAGGTCACAGTGGCAGTAAGCTGAGGAGGGCTGACCAGACTTCCCTGTCCTCAGCCACAGATTCCAGCGTCTCTTGGTGTTTCTCATGTCTTCCCAGGCCAGCTGGGGGATGTATTCCTCCAGTGTGTCCTGGGTTGGCCTCGAGGTCTCCGCCCAGTGGGCCTTGCCCAGTAGACGTCCAGCAGAAGCCAACCAGGGGCATCCTTATCAGATGCTCGAACCACCTCATCTGGTCCCTCTCTATCCGGAGGAGCAGCGACTTTACTCCAAGGCTCTCCCGGATTGCCAAACTCCTCACTCTATCCAGGAGAGTACACCCAGCAACCCTGCGGAGAAGCCTCATTTCTGCCGCTTGTACCCGCAATCTTATCCTTTCAATCATTACCCACAGTTCATGACCATAGGTGAGGATGGGGACGTAGATCGACCATAAACCGAGAGTTTCATCCTAAAACTCAGCTCCCGCTTCACCACCGCAGATCAGTAGAGCGCCTGCAAAACTGTAGCTGCTGCACTGATCCGCTGGTCAATCTCATGATCCCCCCGCCATCGCTCACGAACAAGATCCCAAGATACTCGAACTCCTCCACTGAGGGAAGCTGTTCACCCCTCACCTGGGGATAGGCGAAGGGCGGGGCATGGGTGCGATGCCAGTATGGCAGTGAGCGAAAACAGGACAGACCAAGACAGTTAATACCACTACATCATATCCCCATGTGGCTATTTGCACTTGCGGCTCACCAACCTTATTAACCACATTCTGCATATTTGCACAATGTGCTGGGTTTTGCAGCAGGCTTCGGGCCCTTGAAGTAGAGACCATGAGGGATTCCCAGTATCGAGACAGCAATCTTACTAGAGGCAGCCTCCTAATTGACTGCCTCTGCATTTGCAATCCTATTAGACCAGAACACCATAAACGTAGGAGCAGAAGTAGTCCATTTAGACCATCGAGTCTGCTCCGTCATTCAATGAGATCGTGGCTGATCTGATAATCCTCAATTCCACTTTCCTGCCTTTTCCCCATTACCCTTGATACCCTTACTGATTAAAAATCTGTCTATCTCAGCCTTGAATATACTTAACGACCCAGCCTCTAGAGCCCTCTGCAGAAAAGAATTCCACAGATTAACAACTCTCTGAGAGAAGAAATTCCTCCTCATCTCTGTCTTAAATGGGTGACCCCTCACTCTGAGATTATGCCCTTTGGTCCTAGACTCACCCACAAGGGGAAATAACCTCTCAGCATCTACCCTGTCAAGCCCCCTAAGAATCTTATGGTCAGCGGCGTGTCTGATACGCCGGAACGTAAAATGACGGGTGGTGACGTCAGGCATGCATCCCGACGTCATCGTGAACTCGTGTGATATTTTGTTCGACAGGTACGCGCCGGAGTCAGCTGCACACCCACCGATAATTGAAAGGCCTATTGAAGCCATTAACAAGGTAATTAAGTTGAATTTTATGCTGCCCGTCCAATCTTATGGTTGGCAGGCAGGTGAACAGGCCAAGCAGCCTTTACGATTTTTAGGAAACCTCATCCACGAGCGGGATGAGGTTTCCTAAAGCTAATACTAATTAAATAAAACCTTTATTTTGCAAATAAAAACATGTCCCATCTCATGTAACACAGTCACATGAGTGGAATTAAACTTTTAATGTCTTCAGTTATCCTTTTAAAAAGCACTTCAATCTCCCTGAGGCAGCTCCGTGCCTCAGGGAGATTGAAGCGTTCTTCCACCCGCAAGCGCGAACTGCGTTCTGGACCCGACTCTCCCTCCTCCCCCTGCCTGCACAGGTAGCACTTAGCGTTACCGCTCATGATCCCGTCTGCGTGAAATCGTGGTGCACAGCTGATCGCGGGCAACAGGCGGCTCCCCAACCGCTCTCGCTGAGCCCGCCCGACGAATGTAAAATTCTGGCCTATATGTTTCCATAAGGTCGCCTCTCATTCTTCTAAACTCCAGTGAGTACAGGCCCAACCTTCTCAACCTCTCCTCATAAGAAAATCCCTCAATACCCGGAATCAACCTCATGAACCTTCTCTGGACAGCCTCCAATGCCAGTATATCTTTTCTTAGATAAGGGGGCCAAACTGTTCACAGTATTCTAGGTGTGGCCTAACTAGTGCCTTTTATAGTTTTAGCAAGACTTCCCTATTTTTATACCCCACTCTCTTTGAAATAAAGGCCAATGTTTCATTTACCTTACTTATTACCTGTTGAACTTGTATGCTAGCTTTTTGGGATTCAAGCACAAGGACCCTCAAATCCCTCTGTGCTGCAGCCTTCTTCAGTCTTTCTCTATTTAAGTAATATTCAGCTCCTTTATTCTTCCTGCCAAAGCGCATAACCTCACATTTTCCCATATTATATTCCATCTGCCAATTTTTTGCCCACTCACTTAAACTGTCTATATTCCTTTGCAGGCTCTGTGTCATCCTCACAACTTACCTTCCCACCTATTTTTGTGTCATTCTCAAACTTGGCAACAGTACATTCATTTCCCTTTTCCAGGGAACTTTTCCAGGAGTGGGTTGGGAATTGGATCACCTGCCCACTCCATAGAGGCAGGCAGCCAATTGTAACAGTTAAGGCCCCAGTTAAGGTGATTTTGCAGCCTGACTGCCATTTTACCACTGGCAGAGTGGTAATAACCATTTCCTGGTTCCCCATTGTTATTGTTTACAATAATTATTATTTACAATATATATTGTAAATAATTGTGGCCCCAGCACTGATCCCTGTAGCACTCCACTAGTTACAGGTTGCCATCCTGAAAATGCCCCCTTTATCCCAACTCTCTGTCTTCTATTAATTAGCCAGTCCTCTATCCATGCTAATATACTATCCCCAGCACCATGGGCTCTTATCTTATTAAGTAGCCTTATGTGTGATACCTTATCAAAAGCCTTTTGAAAATCCAAAAATATTACATCTACTGGTTCCTCTTTATCTATCCTGCTCGTTACCTCCTCAAAGAATTCTAATAAATTTGTCAGGCATGATTTCCCCTTCATGAAGCCATGCTGACTCTGCTTGATTTGATTATGCACTTCTAAATGCTCTGCTAGTACATCCTTCATAATAGACTCTTAACGTTTTCCCAATGACAGGTGTTAAGCTAACTGGCCTATAGTTACCTGTTTTTGTCTCCCTCCCTTTTTGAATAAGGGTGCTACATTGGCAGTTTTCCAATCCTCTGGGACTTTTCCAGGATTCAAGGATTCTTGGAAGATTACTACCAACTCTGCAGCTACTTCCTTTAATATCCCAGGATGCAACCCATCAGGTCCTGGTTATTATATTTATTTCCTCCCCCCATCCCCCCTGCCATTTTGACTCTTGATTATTTAGTATTTTTGGAATGCTACTAGAGTCTTCTACCGTGAAGACTGATGCAAAGTATTTATTCAACTCCTCTGCCATTTCCTGGTTCCCCATTATTATTTCCCCAGCCTCAGTTTCTAAGGGCCTATATTGATGTTGGCCTCTCTCTTCCTTTTTTTTATATTTAAAGAAGCTCTTACTGTCCATTTTTATATTAATTGCTAGTTTATCCTCAAAGTTTATTTTCTCCCTCTTTATTTATTTTTTGGTCATCTTCTGTTGATTTTTAAAACTTTCCCAATCCTCTGGCTTACCACTAATCTTTGCCACATTGTATGTTTTTTCTTTCAATTTGTTACTATTCTTAACTTCCTTGGTTAACCATGGTTGGTTTATCCCCTTCCTACAATCCTTCTCCTCACTGGAATATATCTTTGTTGTGAGTCATGAACTATTTTCTCAAAGGTCTGGCATTGTTCATCAACCGTCTTTTCTGCTAAACTCCTTTCCCAGTTCACTCCAGCCAACTCTGACCTCATTCCTTTGTAATTACCCTTATTTAAGTTTAGCACAGTTGTTTCCGAATTAAGTTTCTCACTCTCAAACTGAATGCTAAATTCCATTATGTTATGGTCACTGTTTCCTAGGGGATCTTTCACACTGAGATCATTTATTAAACCTATTAACAATGGCAGGCAGGCTCTTGATGATGCAGGCCCAGAAGGCTGGAAGCTTTGGAGCCTCGGCAGCCCTACAAGGCGGGGTGGGCACTGCTGAGGCAGGTCAGAGTTTGAGGGCACCTCAAAATTGAAGCACTCTCAGAGGCTTTCATGAAGTTCAAAAACAGTTGGGACAAAGCCGATAAGTCCCTTGGAGCAGAAGGAAAACCCCGTAGAGGAATTGTTTGGGCCACAGATACGGCTTTTCCTGCTCATGGCCCTGTCCAACCGCAATGATCCCCCAAACTGCTGCAAGCAGGTCATCTCCCTGGCATGGCAGGGCTGTGGGGGGGAAGGGTGGGAGGTGCAATCTGCCAGTGGTAAAATGGCAGTCAGGCTGCAAAATCACCTTAATTTGGGCCTTAATTAGCTGCTCGCCTCTATGGAATGGGCCGGTGATCCAATTCCGAGCCCACTCCTGGGAAAGTTCCCTGGTGGTGGGAATGCATTGGCTCTCTCCTATTTTCCCAGCTTCCCGGGTTCCAAAAACACCATCTCCCCATATAGGGGGAGGCAGCGGCATAGTGGTAATGTTACAGGACTAGTAATCCAGAGTCCTAGGGTTCAAATCCCATCATGGCAGCTGGTAGAATTTAAATTCAGTTAATTAATATGGAATTAAAAAGTTAATCTCAGTAATAGTGACCATGAAATGATTGTTGTAAAAATCCATCTGGTTTACTAATGTACTTAAGAGAAGGAAATCTGCCACCCTTACCTGGTCTGGCCTATATGTGACTCCAGACCCACAGCAATGTTGTTAACTTTGAAATGGCCTATCAAGCCACTCAGTTGTATCAAACTGCTACAAAGTCTACAGTGCTGTACACCACATGGACTGTAGCAGTTCAAGAAGGCAGCTTACCACCACTTTCTCAGGGGCAATTAAGGGATGGGCAATAAAAATGCTGGCCTAGCCAGCAACACTCAGTTCCTGTGAAAGAAGAAATCTGTGTGGGGAAAATTCAGCCAATGCAGTTCAAGCCTAACTTGTGCCCTCCTTGTATTTTCTATGATCCCATCTATTTCTATATTATTTCCAACATTAACTGTCTCTCTCTATCCTCTGTGCACCTCGTTGCTACTTTTTTAATACTATATCTTGGTGCACAAACACCTGCTGACTTAGCATTGGGAAAAGAAAAGTACCTTCAAGATTGTGGTATTCAGCATTTTGCCTTACGATACATTAGAAGAATCAGTTTTGATCTTATTAATGTGTACTATCTCAACAAAAAATGACAATTGTAGTATTCTTGGGTTAATATAAATTTAGCTCCATCTATGATTTTATACACATCTGTGTTTTATCATGCACAAATGTGGTTTCAGGATATGTGGATATATATGACATTTGTTACAGTATCTTAATTAACTGTTTGCTTTAAGTATTGAAGCAAATTGGGAAATATTAATCACTCCTCTGGGAGTAATTAACTATTTTAGTTAAGAATCTTCTAGGTAATTATAGCCACGATAATCCTATTGGCAATTAAGGCATCCATGAAGAACTCCCTGAAGGAATCATAAATGCGTCCTTCTCACTAAATACTGAAATGCCCAGACACCAAAGGCAGAATATTTTCCTCATCGGGCGGGCATGACGGACAGGCCCGGGAACGGCCACGAAACCAACCGCGAAACAGCTCAGGTAGCCCCAGAAAGGCTGCCAGGGAAGGACATCTGTCTGCCTTTGGAACGATGGAGTCGAGTGCATCTGCAAATGCCAGGCGGGAGGGCAGGTTGGGTGGGCACTCGCCCTCCTGTTTTTCTGATGAGTGCTTCGCAGTCCCCCTGGAGGAGGTGGCTGCCAGCAGGGACACCCTTGTCCCCAGAGATGGGAGGAGGAGGCCACCACGCCTCACAAATGGGAGGAGGTGGCAGTAATGGTTAGCAGCCATGACATGGTGTGGCGCACATGGGTGTGGTGCCAGAAGCTCTTCAATGACCTGCTGCACTCAGAAAAGGTGAGTACCGTGTTGGCATGGATCAGTGTGCAGAAGTGTTAAGGTGTGGCCGTACCCCCATGGGCCTCAGGGGTGTAGAGTCTGAGTACCAACTGTCAATCATGCCGGAGCTGGCCAAGGGGGTGAGCCCTGTCTGCTTTAGCTGGGTACCTTGCGGCTCGAGGGCCATGACTCGGATGTGTCCTGCGAGGTGGTCCTCAGCTGGGGTTGGCCAGGCTGCAATGGCACTGCAGGTAGAGAGTGGACTAATCAATGCTCCTCTGTCCTTTCAGGAGAAGACGAGTCATAACCAAGCTGAGGGGGCACATAGAGGCGGAGGCCTGCCCAATCTGCTGCTGCTCTTCTGGTTCGAGCAGGACGCCCTAGAGCTCGAAAGACAGCACACACCCGGTGTGTCAGGGAGTGAAGAGACGAAGGTAAAAGCTCAGTGCACAGAGGTGAGACTTTTGGATTGTGCTGTAGTGCAGTTCTCCTCATTGATGGTAGCCTCGAACCTAGAGTCCCCATTGATCATTGAAAGACGATAGAACCCTGATGCAGATCTTCACTGTCTCACCAGGGTGCCATGTGCAGTGACAGTAGCGACTTTAACTAATGACATGTCATTCTTCTCCCTTTTAGGTTCGCGAGCAGACGTCCAATCTGCAGACGCCGAAGAGCCACCCCTGACACCAGAGGACCACCGGGTGTCATTTTCACCTGCGTCACGCCCACTCTCTGAAACAGGCACCAGCGCAGACACCTTGGTGGGCATTAGGGCAGTGACCAGTATGTCAGTGCTCCTTGATGAGGGCACTTCACAGTCGCTTGAGGTGCAGGCGGATGTAAAGAGTGCCAAGGGTGCTGGCAGTCGGAGGACTGCTGGGGACCAGGACGATGCTCAGTTGAAGGCTGGTGATGAGCCCCTGGAGTCTTCCATTAAGTGGCAGATGCTGGATGTGCAGCGAGATGTGCTGGAGTATCTGGCAGAGATCCATAAGGGTCTGCGTGCCATGGTTGCTGTGATGGAGGAGTGCATGCGGAGCATGAGCATTGCGTTGACCCTCATGGCCGAGCGCACTGCCTCCTCCATTGAGAGAGTGGCGACTCTCATGGAGAGGCAGCTCCAGGAACAGAATCAGGGGTTCCTAGGGTTGCGCTTGGACCTGCAAGCCCTCACTCAGGCACTGACCTCAGGTGGTCAGTGTGAGTGTGGGAGATGGATGAGGCAGTATCCCGGCAAGCTGCCCATCCAACAATGGCGAGCAGGGAAGTCGAGAGCAGCCTCACGTTGGCACACGCACAAGCTGTCTGTCATCTCTGCGGGGCCTCAGGACGCTCCGGATGACGGCAGCATCTCCTCTGCCCCTCCGCCAGTGACCATGGCATCCGATGAGGTTGCAATGACTAGGAGGATGCCAGGCTTGACACAGGTTGCACCCTCCCGGCAGGGCCAGCACAGGCTCCACTGGCCTGAGGACGACCAGCGAGGTCATGAAGGCCAACAAGACAGCAGAGCCAGCAGGCTGCCTCCAGTGCCGCTGCCAGTGAGGGGGTGCGCCTAGACGTAGCACCCACAAACATAAGTTTAAGGCACCATGAGCACAAAAGGGAGAGGTCACGAATGATTTTATACTCATTTTTGTTTACTTTATCTATACTATTCTGGGAATGAAGACCAGAGAAGTTTATGTAAATCTCTTTGACGTGTCCAAATGAGATAAATTTTGTTTCTGTCATTGTGGCCTGAGTATGCTTCAACTTTTTGTTTTATTGGTGCCGGGTACGCCAGTATGTAATGCTGGATGTAAGTGGCTCCAAACCTTATTGCACAGGCACTCAGTGTTCTTTGTGTTCAAACGAAAGGGTCCTTTCAGACATCTGGGATGGAGGTGGCAGCCCTGGCATGCGGTTGAAGCTGATCTTTAGTAGCCTTGCTGAAGGAGCGCTGGATCAAGGTGTCCCTGGTATCCCTGCTTCCCTGGAGGTTACCAAGTTCTGGTCCACACCCTCAGCGTTCTCCTCACCGTCTCAACTTCGGACTCGCTACTGGACTCATCATCTGTGTCCTGTGGAGCTGCGTCAAGATCCCCTTCCCCCAGTGGGTGCCCCCTTGCCAGTGCCAGATCGTGGAGAGTGCAGCATGCAACCACTATCAGTGATGCCCGCTCTGGGACGATCCAGGCATCGAAAGCGCACCTTGAAAAGACCCATGGTCCTCTCTACCACCTCCTTGTGGAGGCATGACTCTTATTGTAACGCTTTTCTGCCTCTGTTCTTGGGTGGCGGAGGGACATCATGAGCCACCTCTTCAACGGATAGCCCTGGTCACCCAGCAGCCATCCATCCAGTCAGGCTGGAGCACTGAAGAGCCTTGGGACCCTGGGTCTCAAGATACAAGTGTCATGGGAGCTGCCTGGGTACCTTGCACAGATTTACAGAATCACCATCGTGTGATCACACACTTTCTGCACGTTCATGGAGTGGAAGCCCTTCCTGTTGATGAAGGCACTGGGCTCACCTGCTGGAGCCTTGATGGCCATGTGTGCAGTCGATGGCACCCTGAATGTGGGGGAAGCCAGCAATGGCCTAGAAGCCTCTGGCTCGCTCAGCCTGGATGGCCTCATCCGTATGGTAAAGAATAAAGGTCAGTACCCGCCTGAACAGAGCTTCTGTCACCAGCTTGACACAACTGTGGACAGCTGATTGGGAGACTCCACACAGATCCCCCATTGACAACTAGAAAGAGCCGGAAGCATAGAAGTTGAGGACCACTGTGACCTTCAGAGCCACTGGCATGGGGTGTCCACCCACACAGCCGGAGCTGATCTCAGGCCCAATGATCTGGGAAATGGAGGTCACGGTCTCCCTTGAGAGACGGAGCCTCCTTCGGCATTGCACCTCAGACATATTGAGGCAGCTGCATCACTGCCTGTAAACCCTGGCAGCAGGATAGTGGCGTCTTCTGCAGCCCCTTCCACCTTGGACTTCCTGCTGGCCCTGCGCCCCTTGTGCCTGCACCTCTCCTCCCACAGGTCCCTCCCCTGGAAGCTGCATTGGGACACCTGGCCTCCTCTCCCTTCTGCCCCTCTCTTCCTCCTCAGAGGAGGTGCCTCCAGCGGATACCACAATCCCCATTACCATGCGTACAGAAGGCTGGCTGATACCTGGAAGGGTCCACACAGTCTGAGTCCTCAGGGAGCCTTGCAGACAGCAATGAGTCCTCAAGTGAAGCCTGGAAAAGCTAGGAATGAAGCCCCGAACGGAGATGAAGCTGCCAAGTACCGATAAGCAACCAGCTACAAGCTATCTGCAAAACTGCTCACAACTCACACTGGCAATGCTGCTGACCCTTCTTATCCTGCCACCGGATGAGGTTTGTGAAAATGTGGGCTACCCGCCTGCCTGTTTTGCCCATGCAACGAGCAGAAAATCACCTGGACAAGGAAAAATCACAGTCAATTGGGCTGTTAAGGGTCTTAAGTGGCCTGTTAATTAATGGTAGGCGCCACTCTGGCATCTGCCGGGTGAAATATTGTGCAAGTGCACGATGATGTCAGGACACTCACCCGATGTCATTGTGCACTATTTTACTCCCGCTCGGGTCGGTTCCAAACCTGCCTGTGGGACAAAAAATTCTGCCCCAAATTATATAAACTTTAGCCCCTGACCTTTCACCCTCCAATCCCGCACCAGCTCATCCAATCCTACACCAAATCACTATTGCCCATGCCCTTGCTGATGCTCATTGGCTCCCAAATTCCTAAGGCCTCAGAGTTTAAATTCTCACTCTCATGTTTAAATCCTTTGAAGGCCTCACCCCATCCAATCTCTGTAATTTCCTCCAGCTGTGCTCTCTAAAATCCTTCATTCCTCTGATCTCTTACGTATCTATCCTTCCCTGTGCCCCGCCATTGCTGGTTGTGCTTTCAGCCATCTAGGGCGCACATTCTGGAATTCCATCACCAAACCCCTTCACCTTCTCTCCTCCTTTAAGAGCCTCCTTAAAACCCACCAAACTTTTGTTCACCTTACCTAATATTTCCATTTTTGGCTGGGAATCAACTTGTTTTCTGATTGCACCCCTGTGAAGCACCTTGGAATGTTTTCACATTAAAGGAACTATATATTGCAAGTTGTTATTGTCCCTGTTCAGTGGTAGATCACCAGGAGACAAGAGGAAGCAACTTGCCCCTCAGTAAGAATGAAATTCAAAAGATGAGTCATTACCTTCCATGCTCACAGGGCAAACAGGCCTCACTCAGTTAAGATTAAGATTATAGGTGCGCAGTTGATGAGAGATGCACAGGGCTCCCTCCCTTGGTTGCACTCTATACTGGAAAGACTTCTATTCTTAGGAAACCAACACCATTTTCAGACCAAATAAAATATGCATTCATAAACTCTGTTCCAATGAAGTAAATGTAAGGACCGATCTCTGCATTTCCACTCCTAGATTGTCTGCAATTCTGTCTTTTAAAAATAAAACAAGATGAGTGAAACACAGAGATTAATCTTCGTAGACAGCAGGGAAATAATTGGGCAACAAAACATTTCCTTTCAGAATCACCTGGATAAAGTCGGTATTAGCCACTTTGCGAAAGCACTATTGGCAAATACATTTCATATTTGTTCTGGCTGGGAAGAGTTTATTGAATTTATGGTACAAATATGTCACAGTATATTGCCATTGAAGGAAATATCATAGGTTTCATCGTTCCATTTACACAGCTTAATAATTTTAGCAGCAAATCAACTGTCCATCTTTACAGCTGGGGAATAATACGTAGTACAGTGAGGCTTAAAAATCAATGCTCAAGTATCTAAATGTTTTGTATTTTCTTACAAGAGAACTGATTCAGGAACTGTTTTGATCTCAATTATTATTCAACATTATTTTAATATGTATTCATTTTTGTAATTCATTTTTAATAAAAGATGATATATGGATCATGGTGTTGTAATATTGGACTATAATAATGCAGATTAAATTGGATGTTATTTTAAGCTTAATGGAATTTGATTTAATACTGATAAAACTATTGAAATCTTAAGGTAGCTTTTGTCATTATTAAAGCACTAATATTGTTGTGTAAATGATCAGGACAGTTTTCAGTCATTGATAAATAATGGAATGCTAACCGTCCATTTTCTTTTCAATTTAATCTAAGCTACTTGCTGTGTGGAGAAGCACATACAGACAAAGCACTGATTAGTTTTGACATGGCAAAAGCAAGATTTGTCCCATAGGAGCACCATTTTAATGTATTGGCTTTTTGTACAAGCACTATTGGCAAATGCATTTCACATTTACTGCTGTGGGATCAAACTTATGGCAGAAAAAAAAAATCTGTGTATTGCCATAAGAAAGAAAGCATAAGTTTCATCATTTTGTGTGCACAGCTTCAGTTTTTTTAGCAGCAGAAAAGGGTGATTTATTGAAAAATAGTGGCGCTGAGTTACCTAGCAGAAATCAAGATGCTGCTTCTTACCAATCTTTGAACATCCTGCAGTTTGCCGCATCTCTCCCTAGCTCTGTAAACGCAGTGGGCTAGATCTATGTTACAAATCTGAAGATATGAGTTAAAGCAAAAAATAGCTTGAATTAAAACACATTTGTCAATGTGGATCAAATATTCTATGATTGAAATACATTTTCACAGTGATGTGCAGTTGAAGTGAACTGTCGGCATGTACAACATTTGTCCTATTACATGACCAAACCTTTTTACTGAGCAGCTAAGTTGCTAGCTGGTGGTTTTATATGGCATTGTGTGAATTCACCACTGAAATCAAATGATTGATAGGCATCCATCTGAGGATAAGAGGTTACCAGTTTCTCGAATCTTGTAGACGCTGCCTACTGGAAAAGCAAGAATCAGAGTGCAATCTGAATAGGAGCCATCTAAAACAGCAAAACTGCAACTGAAGGCACCCTGGGGAAATATTTAACACATTTAACGTATTGTGAAGTAAAACATTTTAAAAATATTAAAATGAAATTATCTTAAAAGATAAAAGGTCGAAGCTTCCTCTGCTTGACTATGCATTTCATTTGTGCCTGTGGCCAACAATGGAAAATAATGAACAGGTTAAAGTTTAATACCAGATCTCTGGTCATCTTTGGCCACTATACTCTTGCCCCCCTGCATGTGAATGATGACAGTTGGGTGATGTTTTCCATGGGGGCTATGGTCGGGATTTTCCCCGCCCGATCGGGGTAGGCATGTTCGGCGGCATGATCGGAAAATCTCGCGAGAAGGCCCTAGTTGTGTTTCCTGGCAACGTAAATCCAGGAAACGATTGTGCCCTCCCCCCATCAATGGCGGGCCACATTTCCCGCCGTCGAAATCGGGGACTTCATTTTAATAAAGTTGCATCTCATTATTGCGGCCGTACCGGGATCACACCCCCACGTCAAATTTAAACCCCACATTGGCGTCATTTCAGGATGGCGTGCTTCACGACTGCCTTTAAAAGGCATGCAGTTGGCGACCTGAACTTTGAGGGCAACTCAGAGGTGAGTGCACACAACTTAGCGCAGTGCTCGCGAGGATCAACCACAGGGATTCAAAGAAGCAATGCCGCGGAGTCAAGGGTGGGAGAGAGGCGGGTGAGGGTCACAGGCAAGTCTCCAAAGTGGATTTTTCCCAGTTGGTTTCCAGTGCAGTGCTGGGGAAAAGGCTCCAGTGCAGGGGGGGTGCACGGGGTGGGGCAAGGCAGCACAGAATGAAGGAAGTGCACAAGCACATGCCGGGATAGGGGTGGGGTGGGGGGGTTGCCTGTGGGAGGAAGAAATCAGTCAGGCATTTGGAAAAGCATTTCAAAGTTGAGCATGCTTCCGCAGCTGAGACCGTTCGGTATCAGCTCCATTGACACGCTTGGAGTCTGGCTCCTGAAACAATTATGCCCACACAAACAACACAAATTCCTGATAGTGCCACTGATTGCTCCTGTACTTTTAACCCCTTGGGTGCAGACTGCATAATAATCTGAGATTTACAGGACTGCAGAACAATTGGGTGACTGGGCAAGTTAAAGGATCCCCTTGAGAGAGGCGGACATGGTACAGTCACTGAGGGAGGTGCTCAGAAGCTTTGTAGTTATTCAGGCTTTGATCAGTAACCCTTATGGTCCAAGCTAACCGTGCAGCCTTGGAGAGCAGGTTAGGATAATACCTGCACCTTAGCTGAGAGCATGGGGTGCAGTCTAGTGGCCGAAGCTGTCACCACTTGGTCATGTGGCGTGGGCCCCTGGCTGACCCCTTGAGAGGAAGAACCAGCTGGAGTGAGCTGGGGATGTCCCAACCCCTTCCCCCCTTTCACGTTGACACTGATGGATGCCTGCAAATGCCTTAGTGATGGAGTGCAGCTCCTGCAGCAGTGCAGGCCCGATGTCCTGGACCAATATTGAGGTTTTGGTCAGGGCTGAAGCGAACTAAGCACTGGTCATCCAAGTGCTGGCCAGGGCCCTGAGGCATGCGTGAATGGGCCTTGAGATGCAGCCAGAGCCAGATGCTTAACCAAGAGAGGTCTTTAGGAGACATTTGCTGACCCTCATGTCCCTCTCTTTGATACTACAGTGAGGAGACCATCAGGAACATGAAGCCTAGTGATCTTGCTGTCTGCCTCATGGCTTATAGGCAGAAGAGAAGAAGGCAACAGAGGCACCTGGCTCAGCAAAGGGAAGAGCACAACCCTCAAGATCAAGGGGTAGCAGGGCCTCTTCTGCACATAGAGGAAGTACCACAGAGAGCCATTGTTCAGAGGTGCTTCACTAGACCCAGGGCATTTGGACAGTGCTTGTCCTGCCTGCAGATGAGCGAGAATGAGTATCATCAAAGACTATGATTGTCAAGGGAACTGGTTACTCACATATGCCACTTCTGCAGGATTCGGCGCTTCAGGGATTCGGAGGTGTCCACTGCCAGTGGCATTGAAAGTGACCGCCGCGCTCTATATTTACAGCAGTGGCTCCTTCCAGGGCTCCACTGGTGACCTGTGCGGGATCTCTCCAGCCTCCGCACAAATGCATCCAGAAGGCCATGGATGGCACATTTCGTCAAGGCACACAACTTTGTCAATTCTGACCAGGATCAGGTGAGCCAGGGAGCAAGAGCGCTGGGATTCACTGACATTTGCGGTTTTCCACAGGTGCAGGGTGCCATCAATTGCACTCACGTGGCTCTAAGATCCCCATGGCAACAAGCAGTCCAGTATGTAAACCACTCAATGTTCAGCTGGCCTGCAACCATAACATGCAGGTCTGCGCACCATACCCAGAGAGCGTCCATGACTCCTACATCCTTTTGCCTGTCCCTTTCAGCATCACAACTTCATCTGCCCAGAATGCAAATGGGGGCAGCCCTGCCTCAAAAATGCTCATTATGTGACCCAACAATGCTAGGGCACGATATTCTTGCAGTAAACACAATCAACATCAAGGTGTAGGCACCACTGAGGTGGGCTGTGACTTTGGGACAGGGCAATCACTGTGGTCAGAGGGTTACGCACTTCATAGAGGAGAGGCCCCGGACTGCGACTTGTAACTTCATTTTATGCAGGGGCCAAGGTTTAGCTTCTGAATGACACAAAAATACCTCACCATAACAAGGGGCCATAGACAAGGAGACATGATTGTGAGTGTATTTACGTTGATGAACATTGTATACAAGTGATTAACACCCATGCCCATGTTGTGCAACTGCATCTTGTTGATATTTCTAGTCCTACCACTATGTCTTGGTGCATCACTGACATCCAGAGCGGAGGTGCAGACAGCCTGCTGACTGCTACGATCCATTGTCTGTGATGACCTTGCCTGGCGTCCTCTGGAGGGCCGAGACCTGGAGGTCCCCAGCCTGGTTTCAGGGTCCTGCTTTGTGGCAGTGCCACCCTCCTCAGCCTGCAGAGCTGGAGCTGCTGGGGTCACAGGAAGTGGTGATTCAGATGAGCCGGTCATTCCTGGAGTCACCCAGGTGGATGGCCCCGGGGTTTGCACCTGTTGATCCTCTTCCCTTTGGTGCCCAATGGCCCCTGGCTGACCCTTTGAGAGGAAGGGGCAGCCAGATTGAGCTCGAGATGCCCTGCCCGCCTCTCGCATTGACACCGATGGATGTCTGCAAGTGCCTCAGCAATGGAGTGCAGCTCTTGCAGCAGTGAGGGACCAATATCCTGGACCAAGGTTTCCATGGCGACTGCCACCTTACCAGTGTTTACCTCAGTGCATTGGCATGCGGGCACTATCACCCCGATCTGAAGGTGGACGGATTCCTCCATCGTGCCCTGCAATCTGAGAGCTGCAGCAGACATCCTTTCCCAATGTTCCCGAGCTTGTCTTTGCAGCTGCAGCAACTGAGATAGAACCGAGTCCAGAGGCCCATCATCTGACCCCGTCTCAGCAGATTCCTGGCCTCCAGGTGCCCTCCGAGTGCCGGCACCCTGGGATGTCTGTGCCTCTACCTGCTGTGGATCAGACAGTGAGATGTGCTCACCAGATTGTGACCCTGAGGCTACTCTAGAACTAGGTCCCACCGAGGTGTGTGTCTCTGCGCTGGTGGAGGGTGTGGGTGAACGCTGTGACAGGTCTTCAATTAGGGTGTAATCAGATTCTTTTTTCGAGGTATCTTCGGGCCTTGAGTTGAGGGCCTGGGTTATGGATGCCCTTTGATGCTTCCTAGATGTGCCTGCAAAATAAAGGAGAGATCATTAGGGCATGGCAGGGGACTGCAGAACAGGAGTCATCACTCACAGTATGGTTATCTGTTGGATGTTGTAGTGCAGGACCCTCACTTGGTTGAGCGCCCTCAACCTCACTGTCAGCACAGGAATGGTCCAGATTGTCGCCGGCCAGCAGGATGACTCTATTCTCAAAATCGGCCAGGACCTTCAGTTGAGGCATTCCACCCCCTCCCAGGCCTTTGTTATGTGCCAGCTTATCCTGCATGAAGACAGATGGAGAGAGTATAAGGAGGATGCCTGCCAGGCCAGATGAGAAGGATGCCTGGCATGTGTGGGTGGTGAGTGGTGCCATGGATGGGATGGCGACACAATCTGCAGAAGAGATGACTGTGTGTGTGAGAAAGTGAGTGGTAATGTCCCTTGAGCTGGCAGTGAGTGAGATCCTTATGGATGTGTGTTGGGTTTGTAAGTGTGTGAATTAAGAGTGATGAGAAGAGTGACTTACCCTGGTGGAACCAGAGGAGATCATTCATCCTCTTCCTGCACTGGGTGGTTGGCCTCTTTTGTAGGGTATTGGTGCTCACCACCGCTGCCACCATGTCCCATGCTGGATTTGTCACCATGGATGAGGTTCTTCACCCTTCACCCAGAGCAGTGGTAGAGGACTTTGCAGCAGGTCTCCACTGCATCCAGAGGGCACTCGAGAGAGGTGTCACTGAATTTGAGGGCAGCATGTTTCCTCCTTTGGGAAGCCTTGACTTTCCACCAGCTTTTGCTCCCTCAGAGAGTGCTAACTCTGTGCAGGGGTGACCTTAAATATGGCGCCGGGATTACAGAAGGCCTGAGATGACAGCGGGGCAAGCGAATCAGAGGCCGCTATGCCAAAGAACCGACAGGAAACACCTGCCTCAGTTTTTTCAACAAGGTGGCGCACGATATTGCAGAAAAAGCTGCCATTGCCATCGGTAGGTCAAACGCCAATTTCCCCACCCGCTTTCGGACTTTGCTGATTTCACGGAAAATCCTGGTCTACATTTCCTTTCATTACCACTCAGTGACTACCAGCAGTCGAGGAAATATATGGCACTGTGGTTACCCAATTTAAAAATATTGATTAAGCGTGTCACCTCTCAATGGAGGGACGCTCAGGGACCCTGAAATCTGCTGCAATAAAATGGCGGCAGTTATGTGTAGAGCTTGTTGGGGATATGTTCATCATAATAGCTTCTCCTCTTCCCCCCCATCCTCTCCTGCCCATTGTTGGGGAGGGGCAGGGGGAGTGTGAGGCAGGATAATACTGACACCATATTTGCTGTCTTGACTCTTTCAGCTGCTGCAGAATTGGAATTTCCTTCCCCAACTCTGCGGTGGATTGATTATAATGGCTGTTAATAGTAACTAAGTCTGCCAATGAGAAAAGCCCTGCCTAAATCATCTTTAAAAAACAAGACGGTGTCAGAGCTGGGAGAAAAATGTAAAGAATTTGTTCCACAGTATCAGATAGAATATAGTAACATAGCGATCCTGGATTAGTAAATCCAGAGCCTGGACTAATGATTCAAAGACACAAATTCAAATTCCACTGTGACAGCTAGGGAATTTAATTACAATTAACTAAATAGAAATCTGGAATAAAGAGCTAGCATCACCGGTTACAATGGAACCATAAAGATCAATCTGGTTCACTTTTGAATCTTCTGTCCTTACCCAGTCAGGCCTATATGTGTGACGCCAGATCTCCAGCAAAGTTTTTGAATCTTAACTCTCTGAAATGGCCTATCAAGCCTCTCAGTTGTATTTAAGAAGGCACCTTACCTTCTCGAGGGCAATTCAGATTGGGTTATCAGTGACACAAATGGATCATTGTTAATGGGTTTTTTTTAATGATCGTAGATATATTTCAGCATCAAGCCCTAGGCAATGGTAATGTTCTTAGGGTATGATAAAAAGTCCAACATTGCTGCTGACACTTACCAATTCTTCACTAGGGGCTAAGTTCTAAAATGCAACTGCAAGCATTTTAAAATCATAACTCATCATTTGAGTATTGAGTATTACGAGTGAATATTTTGGGTCTGACCCTGCAACATTCCAATATGATAACTTGCCTCTTACAGCTATAGTGTATCTTAGGTAAAAACAGAGTGGTTTGTGTGTTGTTTCTGTGCTAGTGAGTGAAATGTTTTGGTTATTGCCATCCAGCGATATGCCTTCAACAAGCAGGGATAATTTGTGTTCAGCCCCTCCTCGCTGGTAGACTCTGATACATGTTGCCAGGGATTCTAGGACCAGGGCAGAATGTTGGGATAGTGGGAAAACAAGGGGAAGTGGTAATGTAGAGTAACTGAGACCAGGAATGCAGGGTGTCAAGGTGGAGCGTAGCAGTAGGGTTGTAACCACTTCCTGACTATGTTACCAAAAATCATTCTCTCAAGTGTCATGAAGACAAAGTGCTGCTCAAGCAGATTGATTGCCTTTTCTGCATCCAGAGGAGGTGGCATTAGAATTCTTACAGATGACACAACCACATCATGACCACCGATCATAGTCATGAATTACTTATGGACATATTGAACTTTTAAATAAGACTTGTGTTTTTAAAAAAGAGAACAGGCAAGCAAAAACTGGCTGAAAGTGTAAAGTAACCATTTGCTGGAACATTCCTATTTGGATTACACTTGACTAACTAGTGCAGAGAATGGAATGTTACACCTAAAAAGGTGTCAAGGCCTAATTCAGACAGAGACACTTCAAAGGAAAAGAAACAATGCAAAAACTGAACTGTAATCTCCTGTGGCTGTGGAGATAATGAAAACTGATTACCATCTCAGCAGAAAGTATCTCCTGTGAGTCATATCCCAGACTGTGGACATGATGTGAGTTGAAAAGAAAGCAGATCTGGGTGAAAGTCATGTTTATTTTTTTCCCCTCCAGGAATACATAGGAAAAGGGGTTAAAAGCCAACTGCAATGCTAGTGTGCTGGTTTTGGTGTTCCAGGCCTGGTATGAGAGGCTGTGCTAAAGAACATCAACTAGGCATCCCTGCACTTGCTGTTAAAAAGGTCCTCTCTCTCTGATTGCTGGAAGCAAGTCACAAGTCAGCAAAGCCGCATTCGAAAAGGAAACAGGATAACTCCTTTCAGCTAACCTGCAAAACCAAGAATCTCCAAACCAGCTGCTCAACTGCCCAAAGCCAGGTCTACCAGAATCTTCCAACTTAATAGCCACAATATTTCACCATCTACTCCTCACGGACCAGCCAAAGACTGATTCGTATATCTTTTTAACTTTTATTTCTGGACTCACTTCTCATTTCTAATCTGTGTGTTGCATTTTTATTATTTTTTCTTGCGTTTTAGTAACTAATAAACTCACTCTTTCTTTAACTCAAGAAAGCCTGGCTAAATTGGCTCCTTCTAAAACATAAATACATTTGGACTGGGAAAAGATGTCCACGAGGGAAGGGATCCTTTCTAAATTAGCATTGTTATGACCTATTGAAGGGGATGAATAAAGAAAGGAAGCCAGTTCATCCCTCCTCACTTGGGAGCATAACAATTTGAGGTACCTTGTCTAGGATCATAACAAATTGGGGGAACCTCGCCCAGGTTCCAGTCGTAACACCCTCAAAAAACACCAAACATGGGTGACACGAACAGAACTGCATTCTACTTAGTCAAACACAGGGAGCTGACCTTGCTTGTCAACAAAAACTTGTTTTCATTCTGGAGACGACCATCTCTGAAGAGGCTGGCTCTTCCATCCCAATGAAAGGTGGAGTAGTGGAGGAACCCCACCTCACCAGAAACCTCACACGTGAAGCCACCAATGCAGCAGAGATCGCATCATTATTTTCATCTTTTTCATAGCTGTTTGAAACAATAAGTTAATCAAACCCCTACTTTAATCTAATTCACCTCATTCCCATTGGTTTTCCAACATACACAGGAGGCACTGAACCGGAAATGCTGAAAGAGCTCTGGCAAAGGCCAAAGGGGCAATAAATAGTCCATTATCAATTACTGCTGAAAAGCTCCTTCAGCGTACCAAAGCCATATATTACAAACATGAAGCCAGGGAAGAAACTCATACACACCCTGCTTTAGCAGCTGCACAATATTGTGGGAGGCCCATTGCGGGAGGTCTTGTGGCACAGTGAGTAGCATCCTTGCCTCTGAGCCAGAAGCCCTGGGTTCGAGTACCACTCCAGGACTTGATGGTCATGGAAGATGCATTCATAATGTGGCCAACAAGTTGATTATCAACCTGTAAATCCTTCCAACGCACCTATAGCGAGTGGGAGCATTTTCTGGTTAGCCATGCTTGATATGGCATGACGCCCCTCAAGCTATAGCCTCTGATGACAGGCTAGTGACCTGTTCCAGGAAAACCTAGCCATAGAAACAGATGTAAACATGGGCTTTGTCTGCTTCATCTGCCACCAAGTGTGGGAAGAGTAAAGAAGATTTGGATAGTGCATCAATTAAGTGGGTTGATAATCTCACCTGATTCTGTACTAAGATAGTAGTTTGCAAATCTCTACACTTTTACCTATTCCTTCAAATACCAGGTTATGTTTTATCTCCCCCTCCTAAACCTTCTCAGTGAAATGCAACATCACATTATAATTCAGTGTCAGGCACTAAGCTCCAGGTTGCTGTAAAAGCCTTCAATCAGAGAAAGCCTCAGTATCGATGTGCTATTTTGCTGAGCTTTACACCTGCAGCTTGTAAGCCTCCTGCTGAAACTCCTACACTAGGTATTGGGGATAAATGGGGCTAAATTGAAGAGCCCCCCAAAAAGGGGTGCAGGGATTGTGATTTGCCCGCATCCATTGATTGCAATTCAGGCATCAGCAGGAGGCCAATATCATGAGTGGCTAGCACCAATTAAAGCCGTCTGCACTGCTTAAAGCTAGCTTACTTCCCTTAAAGGGGAAATGCATTGTTGCTGGAGCAGATGCTATCAGTTGAGCAGCATGAATTTGACCAGTTAAACATTGAAGAGTGACACAACATAGGGAAGAACGAGCTCCAAGGTTTTTGAATGCTTAACTGGAGGTCTTGATGGAGGAGATGGAAAGGAGGAGAGATGTCCTGTATCGGCAGGAGGGAAGAAGGCCCTTCAGACTTATGCTCTGAAGTCAGTAGGACCAGACAGCCATGAAGGTCAGTGCCAGGAATCAAGCCCCAAGGATCTGGATACAGTGCCGGAAGAAGTTCAATGACCTTGCATAGGTGGTTAAGGTAACTGAATGCATCTTCAAATGCTACCAACTGCACCACTAGCCTCAGCCAATGCACATTCATGCCATCTCCATCACTCACCTACCAATGGTCTCTCTCAATACGGACTCACACCTGATATTGATATGCTTCACCTCATCCTCACACACTTAGCATTGCTGCAAGCTTTACACACACATTTCACAGCTTGCACTCACTGCCAGGTATGCAATTATGACAGCCACATCATTTGTACCACACTCACTAATACAAGCAAGGTGCCGATAAACAGGAGCTAACCAGAGGGAGGCATACGTGCCTGCAAGTTCTGATCACCATGGAGATGATGTTGCTGGCCATTACTAAGGCCATGACCTCAGTGGAGGGGATGAAACTGTAGAAGATGATGGTATCCTTACACCAAATCCTTCTTCTCAAAACCCACTTTTCCCTCATCCCGCAATCTCTTCTGATTTCTAAGATGCAAATGATATAAGCATGCATCTCTTACTCTCTACTCCTATTCCTCATCACACCAAACTTTACCTTTGTGCCTTTCTCCTTTCGGATACCTGAAAGTGCAACCTGCCCAGGCAGTAGAGGAACAGCAAGAAGACAGTGATGATGAAGACATACCGCTACTCATTTTCGCACTGGTAGCCACAAGCTCAGATGATGACACTGCATGTAATTTAGACAGTAGCATAGAAGGGGGGATCCGCATGTGGTGAGACACTGTGCACAAGTGACCTACAGCCAAGAAACAAGGAGAATGTGACAGCTCACAGGAGGGTGAGGTAACAGACAGGTTCTGCAGCAGACGACTCAGATTAGGAGTCCAGTGGGGCAGTCTACAGAAGGAAGCTAATGGGAATACACAAAGAAATGCTTGGTGCATTGGGAAGCCTGCCAGAAAGCCTGTGTTCAATGTCCAGGAGTGTGAAGAAGAACGGAACCAACTTGGCACAGGTCTTGAAGCCCACCTTTCCAGTATGGTAGTTTGTTCTCACACATGTGGACCCAACCATGAAGTAATGTCGGAAGACTGATATCATCGATTCTGCTGATGCTGATATCATCAGCACAAGCACCAACTACCCAACATCACAGTGCTGCTCACCATATAGTGGTGGCAAGGTCAGTCCCCTCATAATAGTGAGATTGTGGAGCAGGCAACAAACCACCATAAATCTTGACAATTCTGTTCAGTATTGTAGCAGAAGCAACAGATTCAACCTGCCAATGGTCTGCTTTATCACATTGCTGCACATGTGTGCATGAGTGGCACTTTAGAGTCTTCAGCAATGCTTTCAGCAGATAGCGCCTGTTACCCAAAGTCACCCTTTGGTTTGCCATGGTGGCTCAAATGCAGCTGGCACAGTGGGCTGCCTCAGAATGAAGGCATTGTAACCATTGCCAGGATACCGGGCAATGGCCTGCATGATTGTGTGCCATTATCTGGATGCTGAGAAAGTGGAATCCCTTTCAGTTCCAGCATAGGGCATTGCTAACATGCAGTGCCAGCTAAACAATGTTTATTTATTTATTGCTTTACAGAATGTGGGTGCCATTGACTAGGGCAGCATTTATTGCCCATCCCTAATTGCCCTTGAGAAGGTGGTGGTGAGCCGCCTTTTTGAACCGTTGCAGTCCATGAGGTGTAGGTACACCCCCAGTGCTGTTAGAAAGAGAGTTCCAGGATTTTGACCTAGTGACAGTGAAGGAACGGTGAAATATTTCTAAGTCGGGATGTTGAGTGGCTTGGAGGGGAACTTGCAGATGGTGGCGTTCCCATGTGTCTGCTGCTCTTGTCCTTCTAGATGTTAGAGGTCACGGGTTTGAAAGGTGCCGTTGAAGGAGCCCCGGTGAGTTGCAGTAGCATGTCTTATATATGCCACTCTGTGTTGGTGGAAGAGGGATTGAACTTTCAAGGTGGTGGATGGGGTACCACACAAGAGGGCCTCGATTCTGCCAAAGTTGTTGAACTTTGGTGGAGCTGCGCTCACCCAGGCACGTGAAAAATATTCCATCACACCCCTGACTTGAGCCTTGCAGATGGTGGACAATCTTTGGGGAGTCAGGCAGTAAGTTGCTCGCCACAGAATTCCCAGCCTCTGATTTGCTCTGGTAGCCACAGTGTTCATATGGCTGGTCCAGTTGAGTTTCTAGTCAATGGTAACCCCTAGGAATTTGATAGTGGGGATTCAGCAGTGTTAATGCCATTAAAAATCAAGGGAGATGGTTAGATTCTCTCTTGTTGGGGAAGGTCGTTGCCTGGCATTTGGTACGGATGTTATTTGCCAATTATCAGCCCAAGCCTGAATGTTGTCCAGATCTTGGTGTATAAGGGCACAGACTGCTTCAGTACCTGAAGAGTTGCAAATGGTGCTGAACATTGTGCAAAGGTCAGCAAATGTCCCCACGTCTAACCTTATGATAGAGGGAAGGACATTGATGAAGCAGTTGAGGATGGTTGGGTCTCGGACTCAACCCTGAGGAACTCTTGCAGGTGTGAGATGATTAACCTGTTGATTTAGACCTGACCAGCCATATAAATACTGTGGCTAAAAGAGCAAATCAGAGACTGGGAATTCTGCAGTGAGCAACTTACTGCATGACTCCCCAAAGCCTGTCCACTATCTACAAGGCTCAAGTCAGAGGTGTGAAGGAACATTTTTCACTTGCCCAGATGAGTGCAGCTCCATCAATACTCAACAACTTTGACAGAATCCCTTTAGTCGTTTCTTGATAGCACATGGAATGAATCAAATTGGCTGAAGACTGACATCTGTTATGCTGGGGACCTAAGGAGGAAGCCGAGATGGATCATCCACCTGGCAGTTCTGGCTGAATGTGGTTGCTATGTTACCATGGTTACAAGGCACATGTGTTCACTGGCACCCTGCATCATGGGGAAACCTGCAATTTCAGTGAAGCCATATGCTTACTCCATCTGCTGCTTTTTTGCCAAGAGAAAATGAAATATAGTCAGCTCTAAATCAATAGAGAGTGTCAGTGACTTCCCTTATGCAATAATGGGTGGCAAACTGAGAAGGTGAAATGTTGACCTCCAGTAACAGCCTGGAAGGAGCCTGACACACAAATGTTCAGGGCCACAAACACCTTCACAGTCATGAGAAATTTGGCTCTTGCCCGGCACTGAGGTTGCGGTTGGGGCTAGATTTCAATGCTAATATCCTTACTGAAGTGCAGATGTCTCACACATTGGTCCTTAGTGAGATTTAGGTCAGAGAATGTTCTCTGAACACCATGGGTGATATGACTTCCTGCTGAGAGCCTTTCTCCCTCTCTTCCCCCTCCTCCTCCCTCTTCCAAGATCTTGTCCTGCTCTGCATGACCTCTGTTCATTCTGCAAGTCATTCTGCATTCCAAGGGGAATGCCTATTATGTCTTGGAGCAACAGGTTTGTGAAAATGCTTTAAAGTCAGCAAATATTCCATCAGTGCATGTCACGCCACTCCCTGCAGATCTTTGCAACTTTAAACAACTATGTAAAACACCAAATACTTGTAGAAGCAAAGAATGAGCCAGAAGCAATCAACCACAACTAAACAGTAGTGGTTGATGATACCTTGAAATAGCACTGGAGCACTGGTGGGGATTCCTTCCTCAGCATGTGTTCAGCTGTGCGAGGTTAAAAGAGGACATTAGCTGGAGCGTTGAACTCCAAAATGGCACTGCTGGCATCAAATCAATGTGCGCTAATTGACATCATGATCTGGCTGCTCTTCATACTTCTAGTGGCCATTCACTACAAGTCCTAACATCCTCATTTACAGGGAAACATGCACAACTCACCCCAAGAGAGTGTGCGCACATACATGAAAGCCATTTTAGTCCCCCAAACAGCACCTGTAACATCTAAACAACAAGTGCTACCCATCCCAATTTTGGAGCAGGTGAGTGAAATAACTCCTCGGATAGTTGTGTGTTGTGGCTGGTTTACTGCTATGGAGCTCATGCAGGCATATTATGGCGATTTAGTCTTTTAATTAGGATTCAAAAGGAATGGCAAGTAGTGTTTGAGAGTAATGTTGATATATACACAAGATCAGTGAGTGTGAACAGTTCATTGATGACCCCTTGGCTGCTACTTGACTCAGTGGGTACAACCATTAAGGAAGTGTATGAGCATGAAGTATCTATTGGGAAATAGATAGGAAAGAAAGAAAGAATGAGACAGATTACTATTGAAGAGAAGCAGTAAAAGACTTGTAGAATTATTCTGAGATAGAAGTGAACAGATTCAAGGTGCTAGGTAACACTGAAGATGCTGCTGAGGAAGGGAAGAGAAAATTAATGAGTTAACAGTAGAGCCTAGGGAATGAGAGAGAAAACAATGGGATGAGAAGGAGATTCATTGATGTGATGCGTGGACACATTTTTTCTGCTATAAAGACAAATCTAATGAGTCAGTGATTTGCCTGCTAGGGGCAAAGGATGTTGAGGAGTGGGTAGATAATTAAGATTGAATATAAGGAACAGCAGCTAAAGCTGTTGTTGCACACATCAGAATTAACAACAGAGCAAAGCAATCAGCAGTGCTCAGAAGTGGATTGAAACATCTCGCTTGGGTACAGAAAGGGAACATGTGTAAAATTATGTTCCTGGTCATTACTAAGCTTTGATAAACATAATGAGTTTCTGAGCTGAAATTTTTGGGATGGGGAAATGCATAGCTTGGAACATGGTGACATTTTGGAGAATTTATTGATAACTAGAACTGGGTAAACTAGCAATGATGGGCTTCCTGTGAGTCAGGCAGGACCAGGAAACTTGCCACTAATCTAGGAAATTGCCTCACACTTTTTTTGATATTGGTACATGGTAGTCATGGGCTATGGATTGGTGGTGGGTTGGGGGTCCGGGAGTTGGGTGGAGTCTCTATTCAAATTAAGAAATGACAGCAAAAGGACCAGAGGTGAAATGAAGCAATACTTTTTTTTACACAGTGAGTTGTTATAAGCTGGAATGCTCTGCCTGAAGGGTGATGAAAGCAGATTCAATGATAGCTTCCAAAATGTCATTGGGTAAGTTCTTCAAGGGAAAAGGTTACGGGGCTATGGGGAAAGAGCTGAGGAGTGAGACTATTTGGAAAGCTCTTTCAAAGAGCCAGCACATGCATAGTGGGCTGAATGGTTACTTTTTATGTTTTGCCATACTATTATTCTATGGCCCTTGGCAGGGGCGGCTTGGCAGGGGCGGTCAGGAAGCTGACCGCTGCCCACGATTGGCACCGCACCGTGATTTCACACTGGCAGGCCAATTAAGGCCCATGCAGGGGGCGGGGAAGGAGGGTGAGTGGGCCAAGCGCAAACTTCGCGCATGCGCACGAGTGAGCGTTTCATCACGAAGATGAAGAGATATAAAAACAAATAAAGAAAATAAACATATAATAAAACATGTCCCCTCATGTGACTCTGCCGCATGAGCCGGGACATGTGATGAATTCAACTGTAAAACCTGTGTTTCTTTTTTATTTCCTTTTGAAAACTTCATCCCGCCCATGGATGAGATTTACAAAAAAATGTAAAGGCTGATTAGCCTTTTCGCTTGCCCCGCCAACCGTTAGGTTGGACGGGCAGCGAAAAATTGTGCTTAATTGATTATTTAATGGCCTTAACAGGCCTTTTATTTGTCTCGCTCCAGCGCGCACCCACCGACCGAAATATCGTGTGACTGCGCGTTGACGTGGGCACGCTCGGCCAACGTCAGCGCACGTCATCTCACTCTTGAGCGGGTTGGGCGTGTCCCCATCAGCTGAGCGAAAATGTCTGCCCAGTGATTCTAACCATGAACCATGAGCTGAATGTGAATAGAAAAATTTTTATTATATAAAAAAGAATGGGGGAAGTAGTGGGCCATAAATTCTGTGGAGTGGCAAGAACAATCAGATTGCCACTCTGCTCCTATTAACCTACACTGCAATGCAGCCACACGTTCCTCGCCCGGCCTTCCAACTCAGGACGGGTGAGGAAAATGTCCGTGCAGCGGCTTCCCAACGCCTTCCATCAAGTGCTGGAGAGTCGGGGAAAGGAAGCCATGCTCCCTTTTATATGGCACTAGCTGCCCTAAAGCAAGTATAAGTTTAAAGATCCAGCCACTTTGAGAAGCCAGGGAGAAGGATAGTGCACAAGGTAAGTGGGTAAGATGGGAGGAGGGGTGCGTGGTTGGTTGGGGGAGGGTGGTCAATGGGGGAATTGGGGGAGTTGTTAATCAGTGTATGGAGGTCGAGTGCTTTATTGGGGGGGTGATCAGTGGGGGTCTTCAGATGATTAGTGGGGGGGGTCAGGTGGTCAGTGGGGAGGTTTGGAAGATTAGTAGGGGGTCGGGTGGTCAGTGGGGGATCGGGTGGTCAGTGGCAAAGGGATTGGATGGTAAATAAGGGGGGTCAAGTAGTCAGTGAGGGGGTTGGATGGTCAGTGGGGGGTGTTGAGTGGTCGGTGGTGGGGGTCAGGTGGTCAGTGGTGGGAGTCAGATGATTTGTCGGGGAGTGTCAGGTGGTCGGTGGGAGTTTGGGTAGTCAGTTTCGGGGGAGTCCGGTTGTCAGTGGGCGGGATCAAGTGTTTGGTGGGGGCTTCAGGTGGTCTCGGGGGCGTTGTCGGTGCATAGTTGGGGGGTTGAGCCGATAGTCAGCGGGATGGGCAGGTTGTCAGGAGAATTAGGGGTAGTCAGGCGGTTTGGGAGTCCATGGGAGGGGTGGGGTTAGGAGAGTAGTTGGGAGGGTCTAGTGGGGGTGTCAGGGGGATCACTAGTATACTGATATAACTCAGAAGTTAGAAGTGGTTTTAATTCTTTTCATTTTCCCTATTTTGGTAGTCAGAACCATCCGAAGTCTGATTGAAGTTGAAGTGTTCTTCCCAGGCAATTGCTGTGCAATCCTTATGTGGGGACTTCTGGCACATCCTTTGGGGTGCCTCCCGGGTACGATGCTCCAGAAATCAGAAATTATGGCACCTTAAAACTGAGAGAAAAAGTAAAGCTATCTTTTGCTAAGGTACCAGGATTGAGAAATTGGACATGCACAAAATAGATAGCAAATCAGTTGCCTTGTGTGCCAGTCCCTGCCAGTCTGGGGCATGATTAAATTGGTATTGGGCTCATTAAACTCTTTCGAGTTATCAACAGTCACAGATTGCAACTCTTTCGAGTACAATCACAGTTCCTGATTTCCGGGAGTGGGACGTGAACCCACAACCCTCTGATTCAAAGGCGAGGGTGCTATGAACTGAGCCACAGCTGACACCTCTTGGGCTCATTAAATTGAACAGGTCAACTGCAAATACCAATTAGGCGTCCTGATGCATGATGCTACTCAGAGACTAATGAATTCTGGCCGGATCCAATGCTGAGCCAGCCCGTAGGTAGGTACTAGGAGAGGGGAGGAGGAGAAGAGGAGAGGGATAAGCTCGGGTCTGCAGTGGCCCACAGTTTTCTCGCCGAGTCAGGAGGAGCCTATTAAACATTGTTCTATTCTGAGCAATGTTCACGCTCAGCAGCTGCGCAGCAACCTGAAGCTTCTCACACAGGCCATGCACACGTCAGACCCTTTAAGTTACCACAAATGTAGAGCTGTGCAAAATATAAAAAGGGGACACACACTTAAACGTATCCCATATACTTCAAAAGAAAACATTCAGGGGTACATTAATTCTGGGTATGTAAACAACTGACTAGAGCAGCTGACAGAAATGCACACTGATCCTCTAGCACTGTAATAATTGAATGGTAAATCTCCCTCCTGGCTCCGGGCATCAGTCCACACTCCTGCTGCTGATGTAGCCCAAGAAGAAGGAGATTTAGAAACAGCATGGGAAACTGGGACCGAAGTCAAAGTCAAGAGTGACAAGGCAGGAGGAGCAGAATGCAGCAACAATTTGTAGCAATGCATTCTCTCTCTCTCTCCGGAGTTATAATATCTAAATGAAAAGTCTCCCTCCGGTGTTAACGCAGTCAACTCAGAAAGATAAAAACAGGGGTTGGCATTTAACAAGGCAGAATGTAGACCTATCAAATACAAGCCTGAATAAGGCAAAGTAAGAAAAATAAAAGCATATCAACATTCCAGTTGCAGTGCCAATATTTTCTCGGTGGCAAAAATATCAAGAATTGAGTGAATGCTATTGAGTGAATACAATCAAGGCAACTTCTTAATGTCTCAAAATTTGAAAGCACATTTTATGAGAACTATTACTTTCATTCATCAAAAGAAAAAGACCTACATTGATATGGCACTTTCCACAACTTCAGGAAGTTCTATTTTACAGCCAATGAAGTGCTTTTGAAATGAGTCACTGTTGTACTGTGAACAAACATAGAAGCCAGTTTGTACAGTGGAAGGTCACACAAACAGCAATGAGATACCTGCCCAGATAATCTGTTTTTAATGATGTTGGTTGAGGGATAAATATTGACCAGGGAACATTCCTGCCTTTGAAAGGTGCCCTGCAGGGGAGGAGGCAGACGGAGCCTCAGTTTAATGTCTGATGTGAAATGTGGGAACTCCAACAATGCAGCACCATTTCAATACTTCACTGAAATGGTAACCTGCATTATGTGGCCAAGTTCCATGGTCCAAGTTCCTTGAACCATATCTTGTGCATGCGCAAAAGAGCACACTTTGACAGTTGGGGAATCCCTCCCCCCACCCCACACAGGAAGCGTTTCCCGTTGGGTGGCCTTAATTGGCCCACCCACTTAAAATGGTGGCGAGGCTGCCTTTGGCGGCAGGGGTTGGCTGCTCGCCCACCACTGAGCCGGTGGGGCCCACACGCCCAACAAGGGCAAAATTCTGCCCATAGTAATTGCATTTACCCTTTATTTCCCATATCAGAGGCCGAGGACAGAGAGGTCAGAGTGGGAGTGGGGTGAAGAATTAAAAAGACAGGTAACCAGGAGCTCGGGGTCACTTAGTGGACTAAATGGATGTCATGGAAACCACATTATGGGCAGTGAATACAATATATTAAGTTGAAAGTACAGATAAATCAATGTTACAGTTGGAAGGAGTGTTTGGGGTCCTGGCTGATAGGAACATGAGAGTGGAGCTACATTTCCTGCATTTACACAGGATGGTACTGAGGGAAGCAGAGGGGTGATATGATGATTGAGGAGTGGATTATAATGTTGCAGAAGGAACGAACCCTTCAGAATGCTGAAAGAGGAGCTAAGTGCAGGGTGGGGGAAGGCAGTGGTGGGAGAAAGATGTGTTTGGTAATAGCATCAAGCTGAAGGTGATCTGTTGAATGTGCAGTGTTCCTATGAATGTTTAATTTCAAATTAAGTATCTAGATCATGATATACAGATAGAAGAATAAGCACTGTATAACCTCCATATGCTATGCACGCTGTTCAATATGTCAGGGAATCATTTATTATTAATGTAGCTACTGAAATTAGAACTAAGGTATATTACCGACAGAACAACTATTGTATGATATGAATGTGTAACATTGATTGTGTTGAAAAAAAACTAATGTCTGTTTGCATTGTTAATGGATTATGTACAAGTTATGTGCACTGAAAGAAAAAGGCAAATTAAATTATATAGAATTTTGTAGGAATGGGCAAGGTCAATAAATGGCATGTCACTTCGAACAAGCAGTACAAAACATTATCAGGAAAAGAGATTCCTACATGCCACATTGGAATATAAACCATTGAAACAAGGGACAATTATGTTGAACAGAATTAAAATAAAACATGGAGAGGATAAAAGATTTCATAGGTACATTAACAGTAATATTTAATAAAGGGATAGGTAAGGTTAATTTGAATAATACAGCTTTTCATTTAGGAGATCAAGAGCTACCTTTTATCATAATCTATTTTTATAATACTTTCAGTAATATCACAACTGGTATCAAAAGCATATTGCAAAATGGAATCACACTGAATCCACCTCTAGACTTAATAATTCAGGGGCTTGGTGGCACTTCATCTTGTTACAATCTGTGTATTTTGCAATAATTATTGATTACAACAGTGTACTGTGGTAACTGAGTAAATCCTTGTGGCAGCTAAAGAACTACTGTAATTGTTTTAGATGCTGATGTATCCAGACATAAAGACACACACACACATTCTCTCAAAGAGGTATCATTTGTTCTATGTGCAATTTTTAGTAACATATTTATGTTAAATTTTATAGTCTACATTGGACTGAGGAAAATAGAACTGGCTGATGACATTTATCTTAATAGACATCCTTTCAGATGTCCACCTTCATCATTCACATCCCCTCCCTCAAAATATCTCTAACTTCAATAGCTATCTCGCTACCAAATTGATAGGTTCTTCTTGCATATTATTTCTTAAATGGATGTGACTATGGTCTTACTCACCTATTCTGAGAGTAAACAGTCTTGGAATGCTTAAAAGATAAATATCTTTTCTAGTCATGGTCTTATGGGGTGATGAAGTAAAATTAATAATGTTAATTCCAATAATTGTATGTTGTGGAATAATAAGTCTGAAGCTAGCATATACCTTAAAACAGCTTTCTTTCAAAGAGAGTAAAGTCACACACTCTCCCAATTCCTCTCAAAAAAACAGAGTGAACTGGTTTATATATTCTTGCAATGATTCCTTAATCCTTCCCCAACTGGGGACAGCTATGCTTAATTACCAACTTAAAGCATGTATTCTATTGCAGAACAATTTCAACATTAACAAATAACACAACCTTTGTTGAGGTGAAGCACTTCTCTCCTCAAGATGGTTGTTTCTTTTTCCCTGGAAAGATTTTACCAATAAGATGGTCATAGCTTAACATTGACTCCAGACCTTATGAAAGCTCATGACTTCAGGACAAGGAAACCTCCTACCGTGCCCCCTCAGTTGATGAATGAATGATGAATCTTCAAAACCAGATCAGGGGAACACCAAAGGCAGAGAACATAATCTGCGCAATTTGTGCCCATCAAGGTCCCACATACTAACAATGAATTAATGACTAGACAATTTGTCTTATTCTATTAGTTGAGAGGTAAATATTGGCCAGGACTGGGAGAACTCCTCTGATGATCTTAAAAATAGTGCCATGGGACCTATGAACTTGGATTTTCACCGAGTTGGGATGACACGGATGCCCTTTAAAAATGTCAGGTGGCACCCAACTCCAGGATTCCTGTCCCCCTGCCCGTTTCTGGCAATTTTTGCCAACATGGGATAAAGGTGTGGGTAGCCTGGCTGCACGCAGCACCCCTGCTCTTGCCAGCTCCATTGAATGGGTGGGAAGTTTGAAAACCCACCCCCCTCAATTTTAGTGGAGTTGGGCCCCTACAGTAAGTAGACATGCTTCACGCCTTTCAGAGGAGGCATGGACTATAGGAGAACACCACTCCCAAGTGGGGAAATGAAAAAAAGGTCACCTCTAGTGTAATAACCTGAAGTGATTTAAATGTCCAGAGTTCTTCTAAAATGAAAAAAAAGCCTTCAACAACATTAAGTGAAAAAAAAAAGCCCCCACCTGAACTGTTTTGATTGACAGGATATTTGGTATAGCTTCAAAAATAAAAGGAAAAAAAGGATATTCAATTTCAATAGCCTCCATCATTTACATTTCCCAGGATTTGTTATTATAGCTGAGCCTATTATGAATGCTTGGCTGACTTTCAATATAGTCCAGAACCACTTAGCTCAGGAAGGGGATGAGTTCACATTTTCATTGTCAGTTTGAAGATATTATTAAATAATTATCTGCTTTTGATATGGTTAGTGAAATAGATGTTTTTTGTTTTGACAACAGATTGACCACTTGCGGTCAATCAAATATCAGATCAAATGTAATGTTCACCTCATCCAAATGAGTTGATGTTACCTGCAGCCACCAGAAGTAACAATGGAAAATTAGAAAGAAGCAGGCCTGGATCCAAAATAATGGAACTCTTAACCAACGAGTTAACCAATCCAGTCTGTAGGTATCGGCAGTACCAATTGAAAAATGCAGGTTCGAGTATATCTACAATTCTATAACTACCCTCAGGAGTTTCAGCATTGCTCAACAAATGGCATATTATCCAAATCCATTTGCCATCTGACTGCAAGCAAAATGTATTTGCATGGAAAGAATATCCTGTCTACTGGGGCTTATGTAGTGTGAGCTGAATGCCAGTTGCATCAGTAAGAAAAAAATTAGAGTGACTGCCAGTTTCTCACACATCTATTTCACAGAGTAAAAATCAGCATGTATACTGCATCCTTCACTTTGGAGATAAGTTAACATTTCTTGTGTACTTGACCCACTTGGTGTCATGCTTGTTTTTTAAAATTCATTCATGGGATGTGGGCTTCGCTGGGTGGGCCAGCATTTATTGCCCATCCCTAGTTGCCCTTGAGAAGGTGGCCGTGAGCTGCCTTCTTGAACAGCTGCAGTCCATGTGGTTTGGGTACATCTACTGTGCTGTTAAGAAGGGAGCTCCAGGATTTTGACCCAGCGACAGTGAAGGAACGTCGATATATTTCCTAGTCAGGACAGTGAGTGACTTGGAGGGGAACTTCTAGGTGGTGGTGTTCCCATCTATCTTCTGCCTTGTCCTTGTAGATGGTAGTGGTCATGGGTTTGGAAGGTGCTGTCGAAGGAGCCTTGGTGAATTCCTGCAGTGCATCTTGTAGATGGTATACACTGCTGCTACCGTGTATTGGGGGTGGAGGAAGTGAATGTTTGTGGAGGTGGTGCCAATCAAGTGGGCTGCTTTGTCCTGGACGGTGTCAAGCTTCTTGAGTGTTGTGGGAGCTGCACTCATCCAGGCAAGTGGAGAGTATTCCATCACACTACTGACTTGTGCCTTATAGATGGTGGTCAGGCTTTGGGGAGTCAGTAGGTGGATTACTCATCGCACTATTCCTAGCCTCTGACCTGCTCTTGTAGCCGCAGTATTTATATGGCTAGTCCAGTTCAGTTTCTGGTCAATGGTATCCCCTCGGATGTTGATAGTGGGGGATTCAGCGATGGTGATGCCATTGAACATCAAGGGGCGATAGTTGGATTCCCTCTTGTTGGAGATGGTCATTGCCTGACACTTGTGTGGTGCAAATGTTAATTGCCAATGTTAAATGTTAAAAGCCTGGATATTGTCCAGGTCTTGCTGCATTTGGACATGGACTGCTTCAGTATCTAAGGAATCGTGAATGGTGCTGAACATTGTGCAATCATCAGCGAACATCCCCACTTCTGACCTTATGATGGAAGGAAGGTCATTGATGAAGCAGCTGAAGATGGTTGGGCCGAGGACACTTTAATGTTTCTTCAATAGGATTTCCCATTGTTAAGTGAGCAGTTATTGGCTGTCACAGTCCCTGTCTCTGTCCTGACTACCATTAAATGAACTGTTTAGATTCTCTATAGCCCAATAGCATATTCAACTTTGCTGCTTCCCTGTTCAGACAGCAGAGGAAGGATTATATTTTAAAATTATATGGTCACTTACTTTTACTCTAGTATAACTTTTTTAAATTGATCTCTTCTCATATTTTCTTGCACTGAGGCCTTGGGGCCTATTCCGGCTGTCTATCAACCACAACTCTCACCTCCAACAGCTGCCTGTACATTTGTCTCCTGCATCCTTAACTATTAAGAAAAGTTACCTTAGGATTGGTTTTTGTTGGCTTCTTCTTTCATATTAATGTGTAAATTCTCCAAAGACAGAGCTAGAGGCCTGTCCATATTCGTGCCTTGTTTCCCTTTCTGTATCTTGCTGATGCCCAAGTCAGACCTCACCAACATCTGCTCTTACTTAATGATTTTTTTTTTAAATTTGCAAAATGTTGTTTTTTTAAAATTATTAACCCTTTTGATCTTTGCCTCCTTTGAGAATTAGACTTTTGTTTTTGTTTTTAAAATTGCCCTCTTTCTCTTTGTCCCTTTCAACCTGCCCCCTTTGCCATACACTCTTCCCTTCTTTCACTTGCCCTTCCCCTACTGACCTCTCATAGAATTATGGAAATGTTTTACAGCAAAAAAAGAGGCCATTCAGCCTATCATGCCTCTACTGGCTATTTGAAAGAGCTATACAATTATTCCCATTCCGCTGTTCTTTTATCTTTAGCATAGATTCCTTGCTTTTGTTCTCTATGGCCGGAATTTTCCACTCCCGTTGGCAGTGTGAGTGGACAATATGGCAAGAAGGCCAAAAATCGGCTTTACGCTCTCATGAAACCAGTTTCCAATTGTCCGTAATTGCACGCCGACATGTTTCACAACTGTACATAAGCGACGTGCACCTGGCGAGCTGCACTTCACTCAGAACCTCGAGGTTTATTTGCCTACCTTGCTTCAGACAGCACTTGTGGTCATCAGTGCCAAGTTCATAGGCATCACTATCTCACTCTTAGAGGGCTGATAGGCAGGTCTCTACCTACCAGGCCAGCCATAAGGTGGCAGTGGCTTTTCAATGGCTGCAGGGTTAGGGCTTGTTTGAGGAAGGGGGAGAAGTGGCCTCAGGCAGGGGAAGAGGCTGCAGGGCAAGGGCTCTACTGGGGAAGGGGGTATCCCAGGGTGTGGTTGGGGGCACAAGTTGATCTGTGCAAGTGGCTTCAAGATGATGAGGTCTGAGGAGGCAGTCTTCAGAGGAGATGAGGCCAGATGGAGATGTAAATGTGTGTGTGTGTGTGTGAGAGAATGGGTGGTGATGTCCCTTGAGCTGGCAGTGAACGAGATGCCAGTGAATGTGTGATGGGCTTGTGAGTGTGAGTTTAGAGTGATGAGATTGTTGCCTTACCCTGGCGGCACAGATGAGACCATTCATCCTCTTTCTGCAATGGATGGCGAACCTCTTTTGTGCAGGGTTGGCACTGACCACCTCTGCTACCCCCTCCTAAGCCGGAGTGGTGAGATCGCTGGACCTCCTGCAGCCAGAGTGGAGGGGGGAGGACATCACAGTGGGCCTCCAAAAGGCATTCCAGTGACTTGGCTTTTGGGGCCATGTCTTCACTGGAGCAGTCCTGGGCTGCAAGCATTGAGAACTGTGTGCATGGCTGTAATTTAGATATGGCACTCAGAGTGAGGAAACGGTGAGGTGACGGTGTGGTAGGTGATTCAGAAGCCACCCCACAGCGAGAAGACATGTTTCTTATGGCTGCATAATTAATGAGTGGACGATACAGCCTGAAAACCCACCATTGCGGTTGGCAGGTAAAACGTTGTTTTTCATGTCCGAACCACACTTAATGCAATTCTGGGACAATTCTGCCCTAAGTCTCTATTCATAAGACCACGATAACAACATATCTCCAAATCTACATATTAATTTTCTCCCTTTCTTCCTCCCTATCTCCCTCCTCGACCCCTTTTCTTTTTCCCCTGCTTTGGTTAGGTCGACCCTCCAGGTTGCACAGTATACCCACTTCCTCTGTGCTCCAGCACACTGTGATTTTTCTCTACCAACCCCTACTCCACTCCAGCTCCTAGTTGCCCTCTAGTCTCTCAGTATGCTCTTCCTTCCCATGAGCTCTCAACTTGCTGTATCTTTCAAATCTTTGGCTTCTGATCCCTCCCCTCACTATGCATTACTTTACGCCCATCCTGTTCTGCCTTAAACTTTCACATCTTTTTGCTTCCAACTTCACAGTTCTCCAATAACCCTGGCCCAATTATCCCCCACCGCCTAATCCCATTTTGCTTAAGGACTGCACTTGGTCTAGGCTCCCTCTGGGTATGAGTTTGTGCAATAGTGTAAAAATGGAAACACCTCTTACGTCTCTCGATTTTTATTTCCATTGATTTCAATGCATCTGCAATATGGAGAGATGGTGGCATAGTGATAATGTCAGTGGACTAGAATCCCAGAATCCCAGGCTAATGCTCTGGGTTCAAATCCCACCATGGCAGCTAGTGGAATTTAAATTCAATTAATAAATCTGGAATATAGAACTAGATTCAGTTAGAACTATCATTGATTGCTGTAAAAACCCATTTGGTTCACTAATGCCCTTTAGGGAAGGATATCTGCCATCCTTGTCTGGCCCTACATGTGACTTCAGACCCCATAGCAAAGTGTTTGACTGTTAACTGCCCTCTGAAATGGCCTAGCAAGCCACTTGGTCCAAGGGCAAGTAGAGATGGACAACAAATGCTGGCCCTGCCAGTGACACCCACATCCCATGAAAGAATTTAAAAAATGTTTCCACACACCACAATATTAACCATGCAGTTTTTAATTTTGGGCAAGTTCTTTCCACAGGCTCATTAACATTTGGAAGCCTGGGCCCTATGATTCAATTAGTAATTCCCATTGTTTCCAGGCAGGAGCCAGACATCCAACATGGAAATGAGATCAGGGAGTTAAATTGCCATGGTTTTAGAATGTACAGTACAAGTATCAAAGCAGGTAAAATCTTTAATACAAGAAGTGTGGTACAGATAATAACGACACAAAATGGCTGGAATTTGCTAATTTCAGAATTTCAAGGGATTCAAAATTGATACCAACTGGTTGCAGTAAGACTTTTATTGACACCCAGAAACAGCACATTGTCTAAACAGTAAGTTACAGTTTCAAACATATCACCTGCTCAGTTACTGGACAAGAGTAGCATGTGTAGTCTACTTCATCTTGTTCAGCTTCTTTAGTAAGATAGGCGTTAAGACTCCTGCCAGCATTAATGCCTGCCTACACAAACTAAGGTGTCTTCTTTCTGTCTTTGACGCTTATACTACTGTTAAAATCCCTCTCCTTTTATGCCCCAAAGTGTTGGTCAACTGACACAATGAACAGGATTTTCTTTCCAAACCAGAGGTGGGTGTGCCAGCATACTCCCGGCTCTAGCCCATTCTCAGGGAGGCAGTTTCCCTAGGAAGTGGCTACCCATCCATTAGTGGGCAGGGTCCCTGATATAGCTGGTGTCTGTAGACAGAATGGTGACGGGTTTCAGATGGCAGGCCAGGATAGGGAATGGTGGGCCAGAGGCGTGCCCTGCAAAGCAGCCCCTCATGAATCTCTTGGGCTGCAAGGGCCATAGCCGTGACTACAGACCACCCTGTGAATAGGTTCCTTCTCTGCTACGAAGGCCTGGCAACTGTAGCCACAGTATATTTTGTATCATTAACATGTCTTTAGAGGCAGCTATCTCTCCCGGTGGGGCTGCTGGCCTCCCAGAGTATTGGGCAATCCCATTGGCCCTCCATGGTATGGAATCCACCTGCCATTATTAATTGGATGGGGCTCCTGGAGATGGCTGCTTAATTGACCACCTCTTCAAAATTCTTCTCCAGGGTTCTGCCTCAGCCATTTCCATTTTCCCAACCTGGAATTTAGCCTGGCCTCAGGATCGGGGCACTGGAACTAAAATTCAGCCAAATAAGTTCAATCGTTTCTGTCCAAGCCAGCTCAAACTCTAGTTTTTCTGCTTACCCAGAAAATGTAAACATCTTGAGCTCAATTTTACATGGGTATTTCCTGTTCCTATTCAACATTTTATAAGGGCATCCTGTTTATTTATCTGTTCTCCTTGGACAGAGCCAACAGTCACCACTCTTACATTTAGTTCAGCAATCTTTTATAAACAATAGTAATTGCTGATGTGGCTCACAAGTTTCAGTTACTAACCATAGGTTTTCCTTTAAGACCCCACCCAGCTTTGACAACCTGGTCTGCTTAGACATGCTGCCTGCTCACACTGTAGAATTATTCAAACCACTGCATTTCTAAAACTACTTGAGTTACTGCACCTTTAAAATATATGCATTATCAAAGACAGCTTGTTCCACCTTTACAGCATATCAGCAAATGAATCAGTAAGAAATTATTAGTAAATTAATCCATGATAATCTCATGCAATATTTTAAGGAAACGCAACTCTTATCAAATAATGTGCCATTCAATTTGCACGAGTTCAAAACAGGAGACACCTGTATTCCGCAGACATTCGCAGCTTAGTTTATATTTGATGAACCTTCTCACACCTCATGTGACAATTTGCAAAGTACAATTTATTTTTACACACATTATTGCTAAACAATTGTTATTAAAAATAGAGATGAGAGAGCTAATGATAGGCAGAATGTGACTGAGACATATTTATTTTCATTAATTACCTTAAATAATAATTATCTAGAGATTAATCCATTAATTTCTAGAGAGTGATCATTGATAGAAGTAGCTAGTGCTTTGCTAATTCCATTTGGATGATTCTATAAAAAACAGAAGGCAAACTAGTATCTGAACAAAGTTTATAGGAATTTATTCACACCTTCAACTATGTAGATGATGACATAACATAAGAAACAAGACAAAACTAAAAATATGTTCATTTTAATCCATTGAGTTCAAAGTAAAAACACCATTAATGCTTCAAAACACTGTTTTCAGTTATATATTTTACTATTATGCAGTTTGGTTGTAAGTGAATCCTTTGATACATTGGGTTTGTTGGTATAACTTTGCATATGGTAACATTAGGCATATTTCAAAATTAAGCCAACTTGAAGTTGAATTAATTGGCCTCATAAGAAGTAGCCATTTATTGTTATTCAACCAAGACAATCATGTGCGAAAACTACCAGATTCAATCGTGCATTGCACAGATTCACAGATTTAGCGATTTCTATCATGCACAGGGTCGTTAGTCCTTGCTAGATACTCCTCCAAAAGATCATGGATTCATCGTGTTGCAATGTTTGCATTTGCACCTAGCCTAAGGTTTGCTTCAGGTGGGGGTAAAGAGCATTATCTGATATGGCAGGTGGTGCCCTTTCAGCTGGAAGTGTGTGCTCACTTCCTGCCTGCCTATTATAAGGTTTTAGGGGACCATATAGGATCTGAAAAGTGGGCTCTACACAGCCCAATTCAGCCTTCACTAACTTAAAATTAAAGTTAGGCCATTTGGGAACAAGATCAGGAACCACTTTTTCATACAGAGAGTAATAGAAATCTGGAACTCTCCTCCCAAAAGGTTGTTGATGCTGGGTCAATTAGAGGTTTCAGGACTAAGATAGATCTTTGTTAGGTAAGGTATCAAGGGATATGGAGAAAAGGTGGGTAGATGGTACACATCAACCATGACCTAATTGAATGGCAGAACAGGCTTGAAGAGACAAATGGCCTCCTCCTGTTTCTCATGTTCCTCATAAAAAACTTCAATAACGAATATTATTGTGGCAATTTATCATGTGATGCTTGAAACTCTTCTGTTATTGGAACATTGCTATAAATTGAACACAAGGGGGACATTTAAGAGTAACTATGGGCTTGAATATTGAAGAAAACTGGATAAACCTAGGCTTTTCACCTTTGACAGAAGGTGACTAAGAGGCAATTTTGATGAGGTATGCAAGATTGCAAAAAAAAGATCCAAATTAATACTTCACGTAGGTCAGAATGGCACAGGTGTAAGCTAATAAAAAGCAAACTTAAGAGTGTTCTCAGGAAGTTCTTTTTACAAGTGATCAACAAATGGGAGGAACTTGCAGATTGAATAGTAATGGTAGAATTTTTAATTGTTTAAGGACCAGTTGGATTCCATAACTTTTCCTGAATAGATGGGATAAGATGGGCTGAATGGTCTTTCTCATCTGTATCTTTCTTGCGATTGGTTCCTTAAATCACAGTGGTGTTATATTTTGCAGATCATATATTTCAGCTTTATTATTAGGCATTTTTAAGGGAAATTATTTCATATGCTTGATAATGAAGTTATATAATTTACAAAGTATTGTTTACTTATTTTTGTCAGGCAGTCTCTTAGTAATTATTTTAATTATATGCTATTTCACGATGATCTAATAAATGAACTACACAAAATGTGAATTTGCAGTTGTTGCACCAAACTACAGTTAATTTGAAAATAATTGTTTTGCTGTTTGCATCAAATTGATGATCCCATCTTTGTATTTTTTACAACCTACTTCAAACCAGGCAGAAGTTCTGAGTTGATTCTTCTTTTGAATGCGTTTGCTATTGATGCAGAGGTGCAGCTGAGCCATATATTCCCTAAGATGTAATAATGAAGTAAGTAATTGCTTAAAAAAAACTATCATCAACAGTTGTAGAGGAAGAGATGCCCAATACCATACATTTCATTTCAAACTACCGTATATATTTCAAACACGATGTCAGGAATAAAAAGAAATCACCATAACTGGCTGACAGGTGCAATATTCTGATAAGGCGGTGAAAGAAGAAAAATCTTTGTGAGGGCTCTTTGATGTCGTTTCACTCTTCGCAACATCAGCTACACTTGGATTCTTCTCATTTAAGATGATTTTTTTTTTCCTCAATCATTTGTTTCTGCTCTGATTCTTGCCTCAGTGCCTTTCTCCTGCTCCAGTGGCAACATCATTTTGCTGAGGGTTGTGAAGAAACTGCTCCAGACAGCATGCATTACACAGAAGGCTGGTCTTCAGTTTGGTCATAATTTTTATTAACGCTGCACACATGGTTTGTCACTCACACATTTTGAAGGCTGACCCCACACTTAGTTAAAAGGTCAGCTGCAGTTTGTTTTAATACACTCAAGCAGTACGACACGGCTGTCTCTCTCCTGTCAAGATGTGGCGCTGTAACTAGTACCTTAGCAACCATTTTTGCATGCTAATAATGTCCTTGGATTGACACATCACAAAGTACCAATAATGCTTATCATAATGGTTCATTACACTCACTGCCCATATGTTATAGACATCGAGACCTGAGCTAAATTCAATTGAGGAACCTGCAGGCTGACAGCATTTTAATAACATTTATCGTGCTGACATTTCGAGTACAATCCTAATTCAGGTTTATCATTCTTTGTTCCATCCAAACTACAGTAAATCTTAAAGTTACCATAAATAATGATGAAATGCAGTTGCTTAAAGATTTTTACAAATTTTGTAAATAATTATTTGAGTGTATTTCAAATGCACGAGGGTAAATGCTATCAAAAACCATTAAGCATCTGCGTTTTTAGCTAATCAGGTAACATGCAGTTAATAGTCAAATGTTAAAGCCATGGAAAAGTTTCCCAGATGAAACTATCAAAGGAGAGTGATAGGAGCTATAGGAGCAGGGTGGATCGAGGTGAGTGGGGGAATTAAAAGTAAAATATAAAATGGCAAACCTGACTTCAACCAGCCTCCAACATACCTACTTTTGGTTTTAATGGAGGAGGTTTGTGGGTCAGGCATCTAATCTGCTCTCCAGAGGTGGATCAACCCTCATATTTTAATATTATATTTTGTTTTATTTTGATGAGGCTTCTTGCCTCAAATTTAGCCCAGTCTGCATCTGGGGTTTGGGTTTATGGGCATCAGGAAGCCCAGCATCTGAAGAGAGGGAAAAATGGTTGGATGGAACAAGCAAGTTTCTTTACAGCATTGCTTGGCCATGGCAGAACGGGAATGCTTCACCTGTGCTCCCACTCCTCAACCTACGCTTTAAACCATACTGTGATCTGACCCACTCGATCGCCCAACAGCTCCTTCAACCCCGATGTCTGATATTCAACTCTCCTCACCTCATATGTCTGTCAACCCCTCAATGTATTGATGTCCAACTTCCCCTCCTGACCACCGATGTCCAACTCACCCTCCCCCACCTCCCCAAGGTCAGACTTCGACATTGATGCCTGAGGTCCAACCCTCCCCCATGTCCCATATTTGACCCTCAATAACAGGTGTCCAATTCTCCATCTCCTGATGTTCCACTTCCAACCTCATATCTGACTCACTGCTGCTCAACTCCCCAGCTTCCTCCCCCAGACAGGCAGCCAGCATGTCAAAAATAAATATAGAAAATGCTGGAAATACTCAGCAGATTATGACAGCATCTGTGGAGAGAAACAGAGTTAACCTTTCAGGTCTGTGACCGTGCCTGCTGAGTATTTCCAGCGTTTTCTGTTTTTATTTCAGATTTCCAGCATCCGCAGCATTCTGCATTTCAAGCCAGCCTGTCAACTTGGCTGACTGCAGCCGGGAAGCCAATTTGACAAATTCAAACATTAAATTCAACAGCAACTCCAGGAAACCCAGATTTCTGGTATTCCCACCCATTAAATTAGGCCACATCACCTACACCCCCCACCTTCCCTCCCTCCACTTCCATTTCCTGCAACGTCAGGGCTATAATATCAATCTTGCCTCAGTAATACAACTCACAGTTCTGCATCACAGGATATGGTTCAAGGAACTTGGACCATGAAACTTGGCCACATAATGCAGGCTACCATTTCAGTGAAGTATTGAAATGGTGCTGCATTGTTGGAGTTCCCACATTTCACATCAGACATTAAACTGAGGCTCCGTCTGCCTCCTCCCCTGCAGGGCACCTTTCAAAAGCAGGAATGTTCTCCTAGTTCCCTGGTCAATATTTATCCCTCAACCAACATCATTAAAAACAGATTATCTGGGCAGGTATCTCATTGCTGTTTGTGTGACCTTCCACTGTACAAACTGGCTTCTATGTTTGTTCACAGTACAACAGTGACTCATTTCAAAAGCACTTCATTGGCTGTAAAATAGAACTTCCTGAAGTTGTGGAAAGTGCCATATCAATGTAGGTCTTTTTCTTTTGATGAATGAAAGTAATAGTTCTCATAAAATGTGCTTTCAAATTTTGAGACATTAAGAAGTTGCCTTGATTGTATTCACTCAATAGCATTCACTCAATTCTTGACATTTTTGCCACCGAGAAAATATTAGCACTGCAACTGGAATGTTGATATGCTTTTATTTTTCTTACTTTGCCTTATTCAGGCTTGTATTTGATAGGTCTACATTCTGCCTTGTTAAATGCCAACCCCTGTTTTTATCTTTCTGAGTTGACTGCGTTAACACCGGAGGGAGACTTTTCATTTAGATATTATAACTCCGGAGAGAGAGAGAGAATGCATTGCTACAAATTGTTGCCGCATTCTGCTCCTCCTGCCTTGTCGCTCTTGACTTTGACTTCGGTCCCAGTTTCCCATGTTGTTTCTAAATCTCCTTCTTCTTGGGCTAGCCTAGCCAGCGCTGCAAATTTTACATCAGCAGCAAGAGTGTGGACTGATGCCTGGAGCCAGGAGGGAGATTTACCATTCAATTATTACAGTGCTAGAGGATCAGTGTGCATTTCTATCAGCTGCTCTAGTCAGTTGTTTACATACCCAGAATTAATGTACCCCTGAATGTTTTCTTTTGGAGTATATGGGATACGTTTAAGTGCGCGTCCCCTTTTTATATTTTGCACAGCGCTACATTTGTGGTAACTTAAAGGGTCTGACGTGTGCATGGCCTGTGTGAGAAGCTTCAGGTTGCTGCGCAGCTGCTGAGCGTGAACATTGCTCAGAATAGAACAATGTTTAATAGGCTCCTCCTGACTTGGCGAGAAAACTGTGGGCCACTGCAGACCCGAGCTTATCCCTCTCCTCTTCTCCTCCTCCCCTCTCCTAGTACCTACCTACGGGCTGGCTCAGCATTGGATCCGGCCAGAATTCATTAGTCTCTGAGTAGCATCATGCATCAGGACGCCTAATTGGTATTTGCAGTTGACCTGTTCAATTTAATGAGCCCAATACCAATTTAATCATGCCCCAGACTGGCAGGGACTGGCACGATAGGCAACTGCTTCACTAATTTGCTATCTATTTTGTGCATGTCCAATTTCTCAATCCTGGTACCTTAGCAAAAGATAGCTTTACTTTTTCTCTCAGTTTTAAGGTGCCATAATTTCTGATCTCTGGGGCATCGTACCCGGGAGGCACCCCAAAGGATGTGCCAAAAGTCCCCACATAAGGATTGCACAGCAATTGCCTGGGAAGTTCATCCAACACTTCAACTTCAATCAGACTTCGGATGGTTCTGACTACCAAAATAGGGAAAATGAAAAGAATTAAAACCACTTCTAACTCCTGAGTAACTATAACTAGTGATCCCCCTGACACCCCCACTAGACCCTCCCAACTACTCTCCTGACCCCACCCCTCCCATGGACCCCCAAACCCCCTGAATACCCCTCATTCTCCTGACAACCTCCCCATCCCGCCGACTATCGGCTCAACCCCCCAACTATGCACCGACAACGCCCCCGAAGCCACCTGAAGCCCCCACCAAACAATTGACCCCGCCCACTGACAACTGGAATCCCCCCAAAACTGATTACCCAAACCGACCACCTGACACTCCCCGACAAATCATCTGACTCCCACCACTGACCACCTGACCCCCACCACCGACCACTCAACACCCCCCACTGACCATCCAACCCCCTCACTGACTACTTGACTCCCTCATTTACCATCCAATCCCTTTGCCACTGACCACCCGATCCCCCACTGACCACCCGACCCCCTACTAATCTTCCAAACACCCCCACCGACCACCTGACCCCCCCCACTAATCATCTGAACACCCCCACTGATCACTCCCCCAATAAATCACTCGACCTCCATACACTAATTAACAACTCTCCCAATTCCCCCATTGACCACCCTCCCCCAACCAACCACGCAGTCCTCCTCCCATCTTACCCACTTACATTGTGCACTATCCTTCTCCCTGGCTTCTCAAAGTGGCTGGATCTTTAAACTTATACTTGCTTTAGGGCAGCTAGTGCCATATAAAAGGGAGCATGGCTTCCTTTCCCCTGACTCTCCAGCACTTGATGGAAGGCGTTGGGAAGCCGCTGCACGGACATTTTCCTCACCCGTCCTGAGTTGGAAGGCCAGGTGAGGAACGTGTGGCTGCATTGCAGTGTAGGTTAATAGGAGCAGAGTGGCAATCTGACTGTTCTTGCCACTCCACAGAATTTATGGCCCACTACTTCCCCCATTCTTTTTTATATTAAAAAATTTTTTCTATTCACATTCAGCTCATGGTTCATGGTTAGAATCACTGGGCAGACATTTTCGCTCAGCTGATGGGGGCACGCCAAACCCGCTCGAGCCTGAGATGACGTGCGCTGACGTTGGCCGAGCGTGCCCACGTCAACGCGCAGTCGCACGATAGTTCGGTCGGCGGGCGCGCGCTGGAGCGGGCAATGGCCCGCCGACAATTAAAAGGCCTGTTAAGTCCATTAAATAATCAATTAAGCTCAATTTTTCGCTGCCCGTCCAACCTAACGGTTGGCGGGGCAAGCAAAAAGGCTAATCGGCCTTTACATTTTTTTGTAAACCTCATCCATGGGCGGGATGAAGTTTTCAAAAGCAAATAAAAAAGAAACACAGGTTTTACAATTGAATTCATCACATGTCCCGGCTCATGCGGCAGAGTCACATGAGGGGACACGTTTTATTATATTTTTATTTTCTTTATTTGTTTTATATCTCTTCATCTTCGTGATGAAACGCTCACTCGTGCGCATGCGCGAAGTTTGCGCATGACCCGCTCACCCTCCTTCCCCGCCCCCTGCATGGGCCTTAATTGGCCTGCCAGTGTGAAATCACGGTGCGGTGCCAATCGTGGGCAGCGGTCAGCTTCCTGACCGCCCCTGCCGAGCCGCCCCTGCCAAGGGCCATAGAATAATAGTATGGCAAAACATAAAAAGTAACCATTCAGCCCACTATGCATGTGCTGGCTCTTTGAAAGAGCTTTCCAAATAGTCTCACTCCTCAGCTCTTTCCCCATAGCCCCGTAACCTTTTCCCTTGAAGAAGTTACCCAATGGCATTTTGGAAGCTATCATTGAATCTGCTTTCGTCACCCTTCACGTTTACCAATTCTGATGAAAGGTGATTGACCTGAAAAGTTTGCTGAGATTTTCCAGTCCCCCCCACCACAGGAATAATTGGGGGCGGGACCAAAAATTTGACGGGCCAGCAAAAGGTCTGTTGACTTCGGGCAGGAATTTCCGGACCTGTGGCAATTTCTCTCCGCAGTGGCTGCCTGGCCTTCTGAATATTTCCTGCATTTTCTGCTTCCGTTGTGCATAATGACACCTTCCTGGAATAGAATTCACCAATGCAACATCACATCTGATTGTACTCCGATGTCAATAAAACGTTTAGCCTATTACAATTCTTGTTCCTGCCTTAGATATTCTCCCATGCAGGGTTTTGTTTTCATTCTTTCACAGGATGTGGGCATCGCTAAAAAGACCAGCATTTGTTGCCCATCCCTAATTTCCCTTGAAATGAGTGGCTTGGTAGGCCATTGCAGAGGGCAGTAGATTCAAGCAGATTGCTGTGGGTGTGGAGTCACATTTAGGCCAGACCGGGTAAGGATAAAGGGTGGCATTAGTGAATCAGATGGATTTTTTACAACAATCATGGTTTCATGCTTTATATTCCAGAATTATTCATTTAATTGAAATTCCACCAGCTGCCGTGGTGGGATTTGAACCCATGTCCCCAGAACATTAGCTAGGTATCTGGATTACTAGTTCAGTGACATTACCACTACACCACCATGTCACCTGACACCAGATTCCCAATTGGTGTCTGGTTCAAGTGTGTGCCCATGCTGTATCCTCTTATAGGCAATCCCTTGGGATCGAGGATGCCTGGCTTCCACTCTAGTTCAATGGGTTCTGAGATGGCCAATATGCCAATGCGCAATTTGCAGTTTCTACCATGTGTGGAGCAGATGTTACTTGGAGGGTTGGGTAGATGAGTTATTGGGAGGTTTGTGCACTCCATTAACAATGCAACCACACTCATTTGTTTCAACACAATCAATGTTACTCATTCATATCACATGCTAGCTGTCCTGTCAGTAATATGCCTTAGTCCTAATTTCAGTAGCTACATTAATAATAAATGATTCTCTGAAATATTGAACAGTACTTGCAGAGCTTATGGAGGCTACACAGTGCTTATTTTTCTAACTGTATATCATGATCTAAATACTTGATTTGAAATTAAACATTCATAGGAACACTCCACATTCAACAGATCACCTCCAGCTTGATGATATTACCAAGCACATCTTCCCTGTCCCCTCCCCTTTCAGCATTCTGAAGGGGCCGTTCCCTCCACAAAACCCTAATTCACTCTTCAATCAACATAACACCCCTCTGCTTCCCTCAGTATCATCCTGTGCAAATGCAGGAGATATAACATCTCTTCCATGTCCCTATCAGCCTGGACCCCAAACACTCCTTCCAATTGTAAGTGATTTATTTCTACTTTCAACTTGGAATACTGTATTCATTGCACATCATGTGGTCTCCGTGACATCCATTCAGTACTCAACCTCTGTTTCTGCGTGTTCCTGACAAAGTCTGTTGATGTGTTTGGTGCCTTCCCAAAAGAACCTTCTCCAGAAACTCCCATGAGTTAGTGGGACGTTGGACCTCTTCAGGGACTCTTTGATGATATCCCTAAAGCATTTCCACTGTCCTCCTGGGAGTCTCCTGCCATGACTTGGTTCCATGTAGAGCAGTTGCTTTGGAAACCTGGTGTCAGGCATATGAACAACATGTTCTGCCCAGTGGAGCTGGTTTTCATTAGTACCTTGGCACTGGTCATGTTGCCTTGGGAGAGGACACTGCTGTTGGACCGCCTTTCTTGCCACCAGGTTTGAAGGATCTTGCGAAAGCACTGCTGATGGTACTTCTCCATTGTTTTGAGGTGTATCCAGTCATACGATGGCATTCCTGGAGACATAACATTAGTACACCCTTGTGATCTGAACTCAATACTCTGTTTTTCACTCGTGCCTTATGTGTTAACTCTCCAACCTTTCAGTAAGCAAACTGAAAACACTTTAGCAAGGTAACACCAGATATAAGGTGTTAATTTGCTTTATTTTACAGCCAGCAATTGAAGGTACAGAATGACAGGCATGATTAAAACCCATTTACTTCACTTATCTTCAAATTCACCCCTGTGATTAAGGACAAGAATAAAGCATGCCAAGTTGATGGGCTTTTAGTCTGTCTAAACTTGAAATGGTCCAAGATTTACACAGACTCAGTCTTCACTAGCATCAATAATGATAAACTGTCTGGGCTTCGCTTGCCTTTCTCCCAACTGACTGAACTCACACCTGTGTTTCTTTATCTTTGCCCTGACCCCTTCCTTCACATAGTGTTGAGAAAATGAGCCCTTCTGCCTTCTTTCCAAACCAAAGTTTGGGCAGTGGGCCAATTAATTAAACCAATTTACCCTGGCAACTGACTGCTGCTGGGCTCAAATGAAAAGGGGTCACCCTAATAATACTGCTTGTAGTGGTTTGCTGAGAATGCTTGACACAAGATAATGATCTTCAATTGTCCCAGGGTGCAAGGAATGCAGCTTCAGTGATTTTGGTATGTCTGGTTTGACATCACAACTCCTCTTTAACCTTAGCTGCAAGTTGGACTTTAATCCTTTGTTGTCGCTTTAAACTAAATGCAAGCACATCAATAACTCATTCGTAAATCCTTTCTGTGGATTAATAGTAAAAACTACTTAAATATAAACACTTGCACATTATAAAGGTTTACCCAGTTTTTACTTCCACATTAGTTAAACAAATGTTTGATCTACAAGGGAGTCAAACGTTATAGGGGGAAGGCAGGAAAGTGGAGTGAAGGCCACAGCCAGATCAACCATGATGTTATTGAATAGTGAAGCAGACTCAAGGGGCCTACTATACTTCTTCTATTTCTTATAGTCTTATAGTCCTTGGGCTGGAAAAATCTGCAAAAAAATATAGAGATTATTTAGATTTTAAAGAAAACTTACACTTTTATGGTTTCTTATTGAATCTCTCAAACATTTGAAAATACTACAAATACAAGTAAATGTTTTGTAAAGCAGTGGCTATTATGTATGAAAAGTGACAGCTACATTGCACAGCAAGGTTCTACAAACATGATGATGATGATGGCAGGTTCTTTACTCACAAAGATCATGGGAAGGCTTATCTCTATGGTAGTTGGCATGACGTTTGGGGATGAAGAGACCGATTCTTGAGCAGTTAGGACACAGGAACTCTAGGTATGGGAGGGCTATCATATAAGCAGATACCTCCCTTTGTCTGCGATTTCTTTAGCAGCCTTGCATCTGTTTGTTTCAAATTTGTAGCTTGCTTTCCTGGTTATTGTGTGCCTGTTGTCTCTGTTGGCAGTCTCCTATTCCCACACGCATTGGTCAACGTCAGCCAGAGAAAGAGAGCCTTCCAGCTGGTCTTTGAAACATTTGCAAGGTACACCACGGTTTCGCTCATTAGAGCATAGTTCATCATGAGGCACTGCTTTTGGCATTCTGCAATCCTTCTTGCATGACACATGTCCTACCCAGCACAACTGGCATTGTAAGAAAATGCATTCAGTGCTGGGCAGTTTGGCTCTGTTGGGGCCTTCATTTTTTGTGATGTTCTCCTGCCATCTGGAGGGTTAATGAAAGCGTTCCAGCAGGAGCATTTGTTTTTTGTATAGAACTCATGATTCTGACCTATACAAGAGGGTGGTGATGATAACCCCCCCTATATACTTGACTTTTGGTGGAGATGCATAGTGAATGGTTTGACCAGGCCCTTCAAGATGTGGCAAAAGAAGTTATTGGCCTTGGACCATCAGTTGTCTATGTCCTTGTCGACAGTGGCACCATTTGAGCTAATGTGAGATAGGTAAACTGTTCTATTGCATTGGGTTGCTGTTGTCAGTGCTGATCTGTGGGGATTGCGATTTCTTCAGGGTTGTGGTTGGTACAGAACTTATACTTTTTAAGGCTAAATATGAGCAAAGGCATTTGCTGCCTCAGAGGAACCGTTTAAATGAGCTGCAATGCCTCCTCCATGTGTGCCAGAAAGATGCAACCACCAGCAAATAGAAGCTCCCCGATAAGCTCTCCTGTTGTTTTGATATGTATCAGTAGTCACCGCAGGTTGAAGAGACTGTTGCCTGTTTGGAAGTGGATGCACCCTCTGCCAAGCATGTCTTTGCCTCTTGAAGCATCAAACTGAAGAAAATAGAGAAAAGGTTCAGTGCCAAATCACATCCCACCCCTTGCATAACACCACTGGAGATCGAGGAAGCTGTCTAAGAGGGCTCCATTCTGCTTGACCTGAGGAATTAGATGAATGGCCAGATCTATCTTTCCTAAACAATATATTAAAATAAATCTGCTATGCATGTCAGGCTGTAACAGTGTTTGAATGGGTGTAACAAAACTCAATGTCCAGTTTACCCAGTACTAGAAACACGTGGTCATGATAATGGGAATGGGAAAGAAACACAAGCTGGAAACCCTGCTGATTCATCAGTTTTGCTGCTTTCTTCCTGTGTCAGCTGTGGCTCATTTGGTGTACCCTTACCACTGAGTCAGAATGTTCTGGGTTTGGACAGGACTTGAGCAAAATATCTAGAATGATAGACCAATGCAGGGCTGAAGGAATGAAAGAGGTGTCATCTTTTGGCTGAGAGGTTAAACCAAAGTCTATCTGTCCTGTCAGGTGGTAGTAAAAGATCCCAAGGCACTATTATGAAGAGCATGCGAGTTCTCCCTGGTGTCCTGGCTAATATTTAACCCTTGATCAATATCACAAAAATTGCTTGTCTGGCCATGATCACATTGCTGTTTGTGGGAGCTTGCTATGTGCAAATTGGCTGCCATATTTCCTACAGTATGACAGTGACTACATTTCAAAAGTACAGTATTGGCTGTAAAGGACATCCTGAGGTCATGAAAAGTGTTATATAAACCCAGGTCTTTTTTTTCTTTCTGTGTTCAATCCAAACGTCCTTTACATTTGCTTGGGAGGTCTGTGTGATTCCCTCATTGACCAGTGACTTCAGCAGCATACACTGGAGTGCTGCTTTGAGCTGCAGTAGAGTGCTTAAGTTGGACTTTAGGGAGTTCAGTGAGGAGGGAACGAGGTGATCCTTTGAGCACCGTGGTTACAGTTGGGTAAGTATTTACTACTTTTATCGCAAATAGTTTTTAAGGTCTTATTTTGTGGTTCATCGTTTGAAAGGGCTGTATTCTGTAACAATGTGGAGCAGGGAAGAAGGGCCCTAGAGTAATTGATATTATTTGATATTAAGTATCTTCCAAAAGGTTTAATTTAATTTAATTTAATTTAATTTAAAGGGGTAAGCCATGGCAGGAGAGCTCAAAGCCGTGGTGTGCTCCTCCTGCTCTATGTGGGAAGCCGGAAACATTTCCAATGCCTGGGGCCAGCACGTGTGCTGGAAGTGTCTCCAGCTGCTGCTCCTGGAAGCCCGGGTTTTGGAGCTGAAGCGGCGGCTGGGGGCACTGTGGAGCATCCGCGAGGTGGAGAGTATTGTGGATAGCACATATAGAGAGGTGGTCACACCGCAGGCTAAGAGTCCACAGGCAGGGAGGGAATGGATGACCACCAGGCAGAGCAAGAGGACTAAGCAGGCAGTGCAGGAATCTCCTGTGGATATTCCCCTGCAAAACAGATGTACAGCTTTGGATACTGTTGGGGGGAATGGCCTCTCAGGGAAAAGCAGTAACAGCCAAATTTGTTGCAACACGGTTGACTCTGCTGCACAGGGGAGGAGTAAAAAATGTGGGAATTCAATAGGTATAGGGGATTCAGTTGTAGGGGGAGTGGATAGGCATTTCTGTGGCCGCAAACGAGACTCCAGGATGGCATGTTGCCTCCCTGGTGCTAGGATCAAGGATGTCTCTGAGCGGCTACAGGACATTCTGAAGGGGAAGGGTGAACAGCCAGTGGTCGTGGTACACATTGGTTCAAAGAACATAGGTAAAAAAAGGGATGAGGTCCTAAAAGAATATAGGGAGTTAGGAAGTAAGTTGAAAAGTAAGACCTCAAAGGTAGTGATCTCAGGATTACTACCAGTGCCACGTGCCAGTCAGATAGAAATAGCAGGATATATCAGATGAATACGTGGCTGAAAAGATGGTGTGAAGGGGAGGGTTTGAGATTCCTGGGGCATTGGGACCGATTCTGGGGGAGGTGGGGCCAGTACAAACTGGACGGGTTACACCTGGGCAGGACTGGGACTGATGTCCTAGGAGGAATATCTGCTAGAGTGGTTGGGGAGGGTTTAAACTAAAATTGCAGGGGGATAGGAACCTATGCAAGGAGTCAGAGGAGGGGGAATCAAGGACAAGAACAAAAGACAGAAAGGGGAATAAGAAAATTGATAGGCAGAGAAACCATGGGCAAGGATCAAACAGGGCTTCAGTGAAAAATAGTGGGAACAGGACAAGTAATGTTAAAAAGACAAGCCTTCAGGCTTTGTGCCTTAATGCGAGGAGCATTTGCAATAAAGTGGATGAATTAACCACGCAAATAGATGTAAACAGGTATGATATAGTCGAGATTACTGAGCCATGGCTGCAGGGTGACCAGGGATGAGAACTGAACATCCAGGAGTGCTCAGTATTTAGGAAGGACAGACAAAAAGGAAAAGGCTGTGGAGTTGCATTGCTGGTTAAAGAGGAAATTAACGCAATAGTGAAGAAAAATATTAGCTCTGACGATGTGGAATCTGTATGGGTAGAGCTGAGAAACACTAAGGGGCAAAAAACGTTAGTGGGGGTTGTATATAGACCACCAAACTGTAGCGGTGATGTTGGGAATAGCATTAAACAGGAAATTAGAGACGCATGCAATAAAGGAAGATCTGTAATTATGGTTGACTTTAATCTGCATACAGATTGGGCAAATCAAATTAGTAACAATACCATAGAGGAGGAATTCCTGGAGTATATACGGGATGGTTTTCTGGACTAATACATTGAGGAACCAACTAGAGAACAGGTCATCCTAGACTGGGTATTGTGTAATGAGAAAGGAATAATTGGAAATCTAGTTGTGCGAGGCCCCTTGGGGATGAGCGACCATAATATGATAGAATTCTTCATCAAGATGGAGAGTGATGTAATTGATTCTGAGACTAGGGTCCTGAATCTTAATCAAGGAAACTACGATGATATGAGGCTTGAGTTTGCTACGATGGATTGGGAAACGTTACTTAAAGGGATGACAGTGGATAGGCAATGGCAAACCTTCAAAGAGCGCATGGGTGAACTGCAACAATTGTTTATTCCTGTCTGGCGCAAAAGTAAAGCAGGAAAGGTGGCCAAACCATGGCTTACAAGGGAAATTAGAGATAGTATCAGATCCAAGGAAGAGGCATACAAATGGACCAGAAAAAACAACAGACCTGAGGATTGGGAGCAGTTTAGAATTTAGCAAAGGAGGACCAAGGGGTTAATTAAGAAGGGGAAAATAGAGTACGAGAGTAAGCTTGCGGGGAACATAAAAACTGACTGTAAAAGTTTCTATAGGTATGTGAAGGGAAAAAGTTTGGTGAAGACAAATGTAGGTCCCTTACAGTCAGAAACAGGGGAATTTATAAATGGGGAACAAAGAAATGGCTGACCAGCTAAATACATACTTTGGTTCTGTCTTCACAAAGGAGGACATAAATAACATACCAGAAATGTTGGGGAACACAAGGTTTAGTGAGAGGGAGGAACTGAAAGAAATCAGCATTAGTTGGGAAATGGTATTGGGAAAATTGATGGGATTGAAAGCCGATAAATCCCCAGGGCCTGATAATCTACATCCCAGAGTTCTTAAAGAAGTGGCTCTAGAAATAGTGGATGCATTGGTGGTCATCTTCTGAGATTCTGTAGACTCTGGAACAATTCCTACAGATTGGAGGGTAGATAATGTAACCCCACTATTTAAAAAGGGAGGTAGAGAGAAAACAGGGAATTATAGACCAGTGAGCCTGATGTCGGTAGTGGGGAAAATTCTAGAGTCCATTATAAAAGATTTAATAGCTGAGCACTTGGAAAACAATGGCAGAATTGGACAGAGTCAGCATGGATTTACGAAAGGGAAATCATGCTTGACAAATCTACTGGAACTTTTCGAGGATATAACTAATAGAGTTGATGAGGGGGAGCTAGTGGATGTGGTTTATTTGGACTTTCAGAAGGCTTTCGACAAAGTCCCACATAAGAGATTGGCGTGTAAAATTAAAGCACATGGGATTGGGGGTAGTGTATTGAGCTGGATAGAAAACTGATTGGCAGACAGGAAACAAAGAGTAGGAATAAACGGGTCTTTTTCCGAATGGCAGTCAGTGACTAGTAGGGTACCACAGGGATTGGTGCTGGGACCCCAGCTATTCACAATATGTACTAATGATTTAGATGAGGGAACTAAATGTAATATCTCCAAATTTGCAGATGACACAAAGCTGGGTGGGAAGGTGAGTTGTGAGGAGGATGCAGAGATGCTTCAGTGTGATTTAGACAAGCTGAGTGAGTGGGCAAATGAATGGCAGATGCAGTATAATGTGGATAAAATTTGGTAGCAAAAACGGGAAGGCAGATTATTATCTGAATGGCTATACATTGAGAGAGGGGAATGTACAAGACCTGGGTGTCCTCGTACACCAGTCACTGAAGGTAAGCATGCAGGTGCAGCAGGTGGTAAAGAAGGCAAATGGTATGTTAGCCTTCATAGCGAGAGGATTCGAGTTCAGGAGCAAGGATGTCTTGCTACAATTATACAGGGCCTTGGTGAGATCACACCTGGAATATTGTGTGCAGTTTTGATCTCCTTCTCTGAGGAAGGATGTTCTTGTTATAGAGGGAGCGCAGCGAATGTTTACCAGACTGATTCCTGGGATGGCGGGACTGACATATGAGAAGAGATTGAGTCGGTTAGGATTATATTCGCTGGAGTTCAGAAGAATGAGGGGGGATCTCATAGAAACCTATAAAACTCTAACAGGACTAGACAGCGTAAATGCAAGAAGGATGTTCCCGATGGTGGGGGAGTCCAGAACCAGGGGGTCACAGTCTGAGGATACCGGGTAGACCATTTAGGACTGAGATGAGGAGAAATTTCTTCACCCAGAGAGTGGTGAGCCTGTGGAATTCGCTACCACAGAAAGCAGTTGAGACCAAAACATTGTACGTTTTCAAGAAGGAGTTAGATATAGCTCTTGGGGTGAAAGGGATCAAAGGATATGGGGAGAAAGCGGGAGAAGGCTTTGAATTGGATGATCAGCCATGATCATAATGAATGTCAGAGCAGGCTCGAAGGGCCGAATGGCCTAGTCCTGCTTCTATTTTTTATGTTTCTATTTGTAATAAAAATAGTCCTATTTAGATTAATGCAGATTCAGTCTCCAGCTAGGGTGATATGATATCTCTCAAAACCATTCCATTGACACATATAACATTTGTCAATTGTTATTTTCTTAATGATTAATTGTTTCTTTCCAAGCTGAATTGATATTTATTCTGAGTCTAATACAAAATAAAATGTTGTAAACATGAATCTTGAGGTTGCAGTAAATAACTCAGCTTAAAAAGAAAATTGTAAACTGTTTGTTGACTGCATATATATATATATGCTCAGGTTATTTTCTGCCATCACATTTTTTAAGGCATAACTTCTGTATATTATTAAATTACTGGGGGTTCATATGCATAGACCTCCCAAGGACAAGGACGTAGTGACAGAGGAATTGGCAAACCACATGGAATTTTGGGGTTCTTAGAGATATTGAGTACAAAAGCAGGGAAATTGTGCTGGCCATGACACAACCAGAGTATTGTGTTCATTTCTGGTCACCACACTTAAAAAGGCTGCAGAGATGATTTACCAGAATAGTTCTGGGGGGAGGAATTTTAGCTACAAGATTAGGTTGAAGAAACTGGGGTTGTTCTCCTTGGAGCAGAGGTTTTGATAGCAGTATTCAAGATCATGGTTGAGCTAAGATAGATAAACAAAGCTGCTCCCATTAGCTGATCATACAAGGACGTGGGGATACAGGTTTAAGATTTTGCAAGGGCAAGAACTGCAGGCTGGATGTGAGGAAAAACATTTTTATGCAGCAAGTGGTAATGGCCTGAAACTCTCTGCCAGCAAGGATGGTGGGAGCAGAGGTAATTAATGATTTCAAAATGAAATTAGATGGGCACTTGAGGAAAACAAACTTGCAGAGCAATGGGGATAGAGCGGGGAAATGGGAATGATTGGAATGTTTTACAACTGTAGTGTTGCTATGGCTCTATGACTGTGCAAAGTTATAGCACATCTGGTTATGATGAGGATTTTGTTCAGTAATTTTCAAATTATCAAGCTGTTGGTATTGCATTATAAACACCCACTCGATGATTGTTATAAATTCAGGGGCTGAATTTTTCAGAGCACCGCTATCCCGGCCATTCCTTGGCTAAAAAGCCAGGGAGAGCCCGCCCACGACCTGAGGGCTGCCCTACAGCAGTTTAACACAGGGAACAGCATTAATTGATTTAGGTTGAGACTTACACCCCTTTCGCGGGAGAAAGTCATGCCTTAAGAGCTGCCAGCCAAAGGAGCAGCGGGCACTGCTGGAACTACAGGCAGTACCATAATACCGAGGAGTTCAGGTAAGTTGGGGATCTGGGGTCTCAGTGAGAAGGGTGAGGCATGAGCAACGGTTAAAGGGAGGGACTGACCTTGGTGGATGGAAGGAGTTGCGTCCGACGGGCCCAGAGGATCTTCAAAGGAGGTCCCCAGCACCAGCCCATGCAGCTAAAGCTGCCAGGCTTCCCGCAAGGCGTGGGCTTCCCCTCACTGTAGGTAAATTGCCAATGGGGGTGGCATGAGGCCCATAAGTGGCCAGCCTCCTCTGCCCCTAAAAAAGTTCAGACAGTTTGGGGCTGGATAGGTAGATGACAGGAAGGCCACCTGCTGGCTTTTACATGCTCACTTGCCTTCAAACCCACTGATAGGGAGCATAAAATCCAGCCACAGGTGTTACATATTCTTTAGATATGATGGTGTTATCCACTTCAACAGAATTAAAAACTATTGTAGATGTAAAACGAGCTGCCCGTTCCCTTTCATCCATTTTACAATGTGGCACAAAGTCAACATTTCCCCTAGTGAGTGTTAAATTAGCTGAAACTGGTCTTGCAATTCACAGCCATATGTTCAACACAATAAACATATAGCTAAACTGGAATTTTAGAGTTTTCAAATGATTGCATCGTCATTATTTCTCATCAGCTACATGATAGTATCTGACAGCTCCATACCATGGTTTAGGCACTCCACTGATATGATAAATTGGTTTGGCTGGAGTAGGTCCCAGCAGGATATGTCACATTGCTATGCGGCAGCCTCTGTCAGTTGATATGACTTACCTCTGAGTGAAAAGGCTGAGGGTTTGGTCACTACTCCAGGACTGGGGAGACAGCACTACATGCGTTGCAGCATTGACAAAGTGGAAAAAAATGAGACGCAACATGCGCATGCTCTCAAACTGGCAGAGAAAGACTTAGGACAGGACTTTACCACCACGCCGCTGTGGGGGCGGGGCCTTAAAATGCAGCGAATCATTCAACAGTCCACTGACTTCAGCGGGACTGTATAATTTCACCCATAATGACCATGAACTAGGCAAGTCATGATTCAGCACAGAATTCAGCACAAAATTACTATATTAAGCTTAACCATTTTAAGTTTCAGTTTGGCTTTGGAAATGTTTGCAAACTATCATAGATGGGGCAAAGAATTTTGAACAGAAGTTCTCGTATATCTGAAACATTTTTCCCTAGCACACAGTGAGGATCATGATCTAGCGCAATGAGGGATTATTGTTGTTTCAATGAGACAGCAGGAACATATAGGAAGAAATTTGAAATAACACAGGAAGCTCAGCTCCGTAGGCAATAGGAAAGAAAAATGAAGTGCGAGAATCAATATTTTCTGTAAGTGGTTCAAGATAATTTAAGGGTATAGTTGCTTGATCAAGTCCCAGAACCTTAAGTCAGGTAGCCAGGCTAGTCAACCACTTAGAAACCTCACAAGCACAGGGGAGCAAATTTGTAGGTAGGATCATGCTGCACATGAGTCATCCATGCTTCATTTCCTGAAATCAAAGACGAGTGATTCAAAGGCAACCAAATGCTATAGGTGGAATAAGTCAAACAATTACTGATCTAAAAGACTATCCAAGGCATAGGCTGAGTACCATAAGGAGCCTAAGTTGTTGGGAGCTGCATGCTGCCTCTAAATGTGCAAACTTGATGAGATGCTTGCAGCTGATCAAGTGAACAGTATACTTGCAATGTCTGTGGTGTAGTCTAAAGTTGATACAACTAGAATTGGTCAAATTTGAGAGAGCAGGAGTGGACCTGAATTCATGGTACTTAGGGGTGAAAGATGTAGTCAACATAATACGCATCTTTAAAATAGCAAAATGCTGCAAGGTGCTTCACAGGAGCACAACTGAACAAGATTCGAATTCGAGGCACGAAGGAGATATTAGGGCAGATGACTCAAAGCTTGGTTAAAGAGATAAGTTTTAGAGGAGGAGAGAGAGGCAAAGAGAGATGGAGAGGTTTAAGAGGGAACATAGGGTTTGATTGTGATTAAAATTGGGGATGTGCAAGAGGTCAGAATTGCAGGGGAGGATCTCAAAGGGTTGTAAAGCTTGAGGAGATTACAGAGTTAACATAGGGAAAGGAATTGGAGGGCTTTAAAAATGATTCAAATTTTAAAATCCGTGTTGCTTGACCAATGATCGGCAAGAACATGGGGTAACTAAAGTGTCTGTTTTGGATAAGTGAGAAAAATGCAATAGTGCTCCATATGGTACCTTTAGAGAATGATTTAAATGCTGCTGTAGCAGCATCCTGTAACTTAGTGCCAATTGGGATTGGGAAACAGAAATGAAGCATGAATGAAGAATGCTGAAAGCTGGCAATATTGTCAAGGGGCACTATCAAAAACACGCCACAGAGGATTCTGAATCTCTTGTGGAAAGAGATCTAATGCATTAACTCCAAGCACAGCAAAGATGCATTGGTCAGTATACTTCTGTTCTGTAGAGCTTGGGTAAGGTGAATTGAGCAGAACTGGTAGAGGCTTGGTATGCTGATTTACAATGTGGAGGGAAATTCAGTTACCATCACTACTCAGGCAATCTAATTTGTTTAAGATCCTCAAACCAATCTGTATGGCTCTTTTTTTCAATTATTACTCACATGAAAGACCTGAGCCCCACTGCGTGTGCACATGGCCGAATTAAGTGTGCAGATCTCGGCAGTGGCATTGGAAGAAGGTGTCGTTGCTACATGGGCGAAATGCAGCCAGCTGACAACAATCATGCAGCAGCCAACCAATTAACAGCCTGGAGGCATGGGGCCCGTCCAATGGATGAGCATTGAGGCACCAATCAGTGTCACCTGACAAAAAGGCAGGTGCTGGCATCACCTATAAAGGGCTGCCAGCCCTGCAGTGCTCCCTTGTGTATCCAGACCAGTGAAACAACAGCCTTGATGACCCCTTTGCCTCCAGTTTGCACCTTACTTCCCCTATGGCTGCAGTAAAGTTCTCTGAACCCCAGAGGTTCAACTGAGGACCTGAAAAGCTCACTGGGAGCCTACTGTCAATATGATGGCAGGAAATCTATGGTTGATCACATGGTTTCACGATATCTTCCTGCAGGTTGTCCTGCAGGCTACAAGGAAAAGGCAAGAGGTCGTCTGGCCATGGGGCAGCAAGAGACCCTCCCACCCGAGCAAGTGGGCATGGACAGTGATAACAAACAAGGTCAGCAGCAGTGCGGTCATACCCTGACCCTGGGTGCAGTGGCACAAATGGGTCAATAATTTCTTCACTTTGCCAGGGTGAGTCCTCCATACTTCTCTCCCCCTTGGGTCTGACATGTAGCAACGTAAGCGGGTGTGCTAGATGGGGAGGGAGTGCCCGCCCACTTGGCAGGAGCATATCCCTTCTGATGCATGGTAGCATCCCAGTGACAGCCAACCAACTGTCTTTTCTCACCCTCATCACGTTTCTTGATGTTTGACTTAAGGAGGAAGCATTCGAGAGCTCCCATCATGGGCCAAAGGGCTACCACTTGCAAAAATGTTATGCTAGTCTTCTGCTTGCAAATGAAATGAGCACGCGCTAAAGAGGAAAGGGCCACGGAGTCAGCAGAGGGGAAGGCCCTGAAAATGGCTGACTCACAGGGTGACCGTGTGATCGCAGGATGGCGAGACAGAAGTGTCAACCCAAGAGAGTGAAAAGGCATAGTGCTCATTGTGTCCAGCACTCAATATATGGAGCTGCCAATCAGACATAGTTGGGAGGAAGGGATATGAAGTCCCTAACCTGTGAATGTTTGAGTTCTCATGCGTTTCGGTATTCCTAAAGGACGATCAGCTATACAAACCTAGTGCCAGCAGTCCATTACTGGGGAGGAGGAGGGATCTTCAGAGAATGCAGAGTCGCATCACTCCCCTGTCCCACCACCAGCACAAATCCTCTCATCACTGGGCACGTGCTTGCAATTAGAGTCAGCATCACAGCTGGCGAGCATAGCACTGACGCGCCCAAGCATCTGAAAGGGGCTGTGATAGCCAAAGCCAGTCACAGTCAGAAAACTATGGGACCCCAGGTCCATGTTGAGCACTGGGCTGATGATGTGCCCCTGGAGTCAACAACATTGAACATACTTCCACTGCAGTGAGAGGTAGCGGAACATCTGGCAGCACTGCCAGATGTTATGCCAGCCATGCACGGATGTCTCGAGCATTTGCGCACAGGGCTTCCTCCATCGAAAGATTGGCAACCTTCATGGAAAGCCTAATCCAGCAGACCAGGTAGTGAATACAGAGATGTCTGCAGAACTCCAGTACTTTTATGGTACCTTTCAATGTTATTGGTAACTTTCAATTCCAGTTTTTTTCAAGTGAATTGATTGATGATTGAATTCAAATTCCGCCAAATGCCACAGTGGATTCAAACTCATGTCCCCAGAGCTTGGACCTCTGGATTATTAGCCCAGTGATATTACCTCCATGTCACCATCTCCCCTAACTTGGCACATGTTAAGCCTTCATACTGTAGTGCCACTCAATAAAAGTTACACTCATTGTTGTTAGATGTCCATGCATTTCTTGTTGCCCTGTAAGATGTCGAAAACGTACTTGCTCCATCAATGGACTGCGAGTATTGTTGTAGGCCGCACACGGTCAGCTCTTCAGCTCTGTCAGTGTGTGTGGGGAACCTACGTATTGGGCGATGGAGTGAGAGATGAATGAAGTGATAGCAGCTCCTATTAAAGTGAGTCTTTATTGCACTGATGGTGAAAGGGCATCAGGAAATGAATATGTATGAGATTGTCCCAAACCTCCCTTGTGCATCTCCCATTTCTCCATGTCTCTGTTTCAAGGAGTTCCTCATCCTCTGCAGCACTAGATACTCAGCTTAAATTAGCTCCATCTGAAATCGAGACCCTTGCTGGCTCATAGTGCAGGGCTCAACTGAAACTGCTTGATGGTCTGCATGATGGTCACTCAGCTGGACAATGGCAGATATCGTTCCTTTCCTGTGCTGTAGTGCGAGAGTTCCTTGCAGACATGAGCAATCATGTCTTCATTGGCTAGTCCTCGTTCCCAAAAATTTTTCCCTGAAGACGCATGAGCGGACGAGCTGTGATACCTGGGAATGTCAAAGTGTGTAAGTGTCATGACTGCTCCTTGGGAACCATGTATACACCTGAAACATCCACTTTTGATGGTTGCAGATCAGTTGTACATTGATGAAACTGAAGCCCTTCCTGTTGATGAAGGCCACTAGCTAGTCTGTGGGAGTTTTAATGGCCACATATGGGCAATCTTTGACACCTTGCACCTGGAGGAATCAAGCAATGGCCCCAAAGCCAATGGACCTCTCTGCCTGAATGTCAGCGTCAGTTCAGTATTGCACACAGTCACCAGCCCTCTTGAACAGGGCATTAATCACTTCCTTGATGCATAAATGGGCTGCTGCCTGGGAGACCCCAGATATGCCCCTAGGATCCCTGGAAAGATCCGGATGCATGAATATGATGGCCACAGTGATCTTTAGGGCCCCTGGCATTGGGTATCCACTCAACCCCATGGGTCACAGCTCATCCTGCAGCATGGCACATAAGTCGGTGATGGCCTCCCTTGACAGCCAGAGTCTTCGTTGACATTAGCACTCAGACGTCTGTGAATAGTTGAGGTGTATCTGGTACAGGCCCTTCACGTGGCAAGTTGTTGTCAACCCTCATGTACATTTTTCCAATGTGTCCACCCTAAGACTGATCTTTTCACTTCTGTGGAGCCACTGGTGCCTGGTCCTCCCTCCCTCCTCTGCACCATTTATCCTCCTTAGGGAGAGCCACAAAGACTGGTCGGATCACTCCCATGACAGTTGATCTCTCCCCTTCTCCTGTGCTATCCTTGCCATCAACCTTTCCCGGAGCATTTCCTTTGCTACTCGCTTTTGAACACACGCCACTGCCCCCCTGCGTCCCTTTCAGATCGCCCACCTCCAGCAATGCAGCTGCCATCCTTACAGGACCACCACCCAATATAGCTCTCAAACTATATAGTTCCAGGGAGCAGAGTTGGAGGACGGAGTTCCAGAGTGGTGAGTATAAAAACCTTACCTTGGGGATTCACGGCCTAGTTCCAGGGAGCAGAGTCGGAGGGCGGAGTTCTAGAGAGGTGAGTATAAAAACCTTACCTCGGGGATTCACGGCCTAGTTCCAGGGAGCAGAGTCGGAGGGCGGAGTTCCAGAGCGGTGAGTATAAAAATCTTACCTCAGGGATTCGCGGCCTAGTTCCAGGGAGCAGAGTCGGAGGGCGGAGTTCCAGAGCGGTTAGTATAAAAACCTTACCTCGGGGATTCGCGGACCTCGGGTCTTAAAAAAAAATTAAAAGTGGCGTCATGGTAAATCTGTGACCTGATTGGCTGGTAGAGAATCTACACTGAATTTGAAACTAAAGCATTGTTAAACTAATTAAACCAAATAAATTAATCACTTAATTCATAAGTAGAGGGTATCTAGACAAGAATCAGGGGATTACTGTTCTTAGAATTTAGCATTTATAGTAGAAATCTAGCCCTAGGGAAAGTATAGTTAATAAGGAGTCAATAAGCAGTTATTAGATTTAAGTAAATTTATTAAATAGTTCTAGAAATGGCAGTTGCTGGGGTGAAGTGCTTCACCTGTGGGATGTGGGAAATCTGTGACACTTCAAGTGTCCCGGACAACTACATCTGCAGGAAGTGTACCCAATTGCAGCTCCTCACAGACCACATGGATCGGTTGTAGCAGCAGTTGGATGCACTTAGGAGCATTCAGGTGGTGGAAAGCGTCATTGACAGGAGTTTTGGAGACGTGGTCACACCCAAGGTACAGACAGATAGATGGGTGACCGCTAGAAGGGGCAGGCAGTCAGTGCAGAAATCCCCTGTGACTGTCCCCCTCTCTACAGGTATACCATTTTGGATACTGTTGGGGGGATGGCCTATCAGGGGAAATCAACAGGTGTAGCCAGAGCAGTGGCACCACAGCTGTCTCTGTTGTTCAGCAGGGTGGGGTCAAAGCACAGAAGAGCAATTATCATAGGGGACTCTATAGTCAGGGGCTCAGATAGGCACTTCTGTGGTCGTGAAAGAGACACCAGGATGGTATGTTGCCTCCCTGGTGCCAGAGTCCAGGATATCTCTGATCGGGTACGGGACATTCTGAAAGGGGAGGGAGAACAGCCAGAGGTCGTGGTACACATTGGTACTAATGACATACGCAGGAAGAGTGACGAGGTCCTGCAGCGGGAGTTCAGGGAGTTAGGTAGAAAGTTAAAAAACAGGACCTCTAGGGTTGTAATCTCAGGATTACTCCCTGTGCCACATGCCAGTGAGGCTGGAAATAGGAAGATAGTGCAGCTAAACACGTGGCTGAACAGATGGTGTAGGAGGGAGGGTTTCTGACATCTGGATCATTGGGATCTCTTCTGGGGCAGGTGGGACCTGTACAAGAAGGACGGGTTGCATCTAAACTGGAGGGGCACCAATATCCTGGCTGCGAGGTTTGCTAGTGTCACTCGGGAGGGTTTAAACTAGTATGTCAGGGGGGTGGGAACCAGAGCAATAGGTCAGCAGGTGAAATAAATTACTGGGAACCAGTGAATATGGCCAGTAGGACTAAGAGGAAGAGCAGGCAGGGAGAAATTACTGAACACTGTGGGACTGGGGGTCTGAAATGCATTTCTTTCAATGCGAGAAGTATAACAGGCAAGGCAGATGAGCTTAGAGCTTGGATTAGTACTTGGGACTATGATGTTATTGCTATTACAGAGACTTGGTTGAAGGATGGACAGGATTGGCAGATAAACGTTCCAGGATTTAGATGTTTCAGGCAGGATAGAGAGGGATGTAGAAGAGGTGAGGGAGTTGCACTGCTGGTTAAGGGGAATATCACAGCTGTACGATAGGAGGACACCTCGGTGGGCTCATGCAGCGAGGTAATATGGGTAGAGCTCTGGAATAGGAAGGGTGCAGTCACAATATTGGGGGTTTACTATAGGCCTCCCAATTGCCGGCGGGCGATTGAGGAACAGTTATGTCGGCAGATTTTGGAAAGATGTAAGAGCAATAGGGTTGTTGTGGTGGGTGATTTTAACTTTCCCTATATTGACTGGGAATCACTTAGTGCTAGGGGTTTGGATGGTGCAGAATTTGTAAGGCGCATCCAGGAGGGCTTCCTGAGACAATATGTAGATAGTCCAACTAGAGAAGGGGCAATACTGGACCTAGTATTAGGGAATGAACCCGGCCAGGTGGTCGAAGTTTCAGTAGGGGAGTATTTCAGGAAAAGTGACCATAATTCAGTATGTTTCAAGGTACTGGTGGATAAGGATAACAGGAGTCCTCGGGTTAAGGTGCTTAATTGGGGGAAGGCTAATTATAACAATATTAGGCAGGAACTGAGGAATCTAGACTGGAGATGGCTGTTTGAGGGCAAATCAACAACTGACATGTGGGGGGCTTTCAAATGTCAGTTGATAAGAATTCAGGACCAGCATGTTCCTGCTAGGCTGAAGGATAAGCATGGCAAGTTTCAGGAACCTTGAATAATGAAGGATATAGTGAGATTAGTCAAAAAGAAAAGGGAAGTATTCGTAAGGGCTAGAAGGCTGAGAACAGATGAAGCCCGCGGAGAATATAAAGTAGGAAGAAACTTAAGCAAGGAGTCAGGAGGGCTAAAAGGGGTCATGAAAAGTCACTGGCAACAAGGATTATGGAAAATCCCAAGGCCTTTTATACATATGTAAAAAGCAAGAGGGTAGCCAGGGAAAGGGTATGCCCACTCAGGGACAGAGGTGGGAATCTGTGTGTGGAGCCAGAAGAAATGGGAGAGATACTAAATGAATACTTCTCATCAGTATTCACCAAAGAGAAAGACTTAGCGGTCGATTTGTCTAGGGAAGAGTGTGTAGATAGCCTGGATCATGTTGAGATCAAAAAAGAGGCGTTTTGAAGAATATTAAGGTGGATAAGTCCCCAGGGCCAGATGGGATCTACCCCAGAGTACTGAGGGAGGCAAGGGAGGAGATTGCTGGGGCTTTGACAGAAATCTTTGTATCCTCACTGGCTACGGGTGAGGTCCCAGAGGACTGGAGAATGGCCAATGTTGTTCCATTGTTTAAGAAGGGTAGCAGGGATAATCCAGGAAATTACAGGCCAGTGAGCCTTACATCAGGGTAGGGAAATTATTGGAGAAGATTCTTCATGACAGGATTTACTACCATTTGGAAGCAAGTGGGCGTATTAATGAGAGGCAGCATGGTTTTGTGAAGGGAGGTCGTGTCTCACTAACTTGATCGAGTTTTTCGAGGAAATGACAAAAATGATCGACAATGGAAGGGCAGTTGATGTTATATACATGGATTTCAGCAAGGCCTTTGACAAAGTCCCTCATGGCAGACTGGTACAAAAGGTAAAGTCGCACGGGATCAGAGGTGAGCTGACAAGATGGATACAGAATTGGCTTGGTCATAGAAGACAGAGAGTAGCAGTGGAAGGGTGCTTTTCTGAATGGAGAGCTGTGACTAGTGGAGTTCCGTAGGAATCAGTGCTGGTACCTTTGCTGTTTGTAGTATACATAAATGATTTAGAGGAAAATGTAACTGGGCTAATTAGTAAGTTTGCAGACGACACTAAGGTTGGAGGAGTTGCAGATAGTGAAGAGGATTGTCAAAGGATACAACGGGATATAGATCGGTTGGAGACTTGGGCGGAGAAATGGCAGATGGAGTTTAATCCAGACAAATGCGAGGTAATGCATTTTGGAAGGTCTAATACAGGCAGGAATTATACAGTAAATGGCAGAACCCTTAAGTGCATTGACGGGCAGAGGGATCTGAGTGTACAGGTCCACAGGTCACTGAAAGTGGCAACGCAGGTGGATAAGGTAGTCAGGAAGGCATATGGCATGCTTGCCTTCATTGGCAGGGGTATTGAGTATAAAAGCTGGGAAGTCATGCTGCAGCTGTATAGAACCTTGGTTAGGCCACACTTGGAATATTGCATGCAATTCTGGTCGCCACATTACCAGAAGGATATGGAGGCATTGGAGAGGGTGCAGAGGAGGTTTACCAGGATGCTGCCTGGTCTGGAGGTTATTAGCTATGAGGAGAGGTTGGAGAAACTCGGATTGTTCTCACTAGAGTGACGGAGATTGAGGGGCAACTTGATAGAAGTTTACAAAATTATGAGTGGCATGGACAGAGTAGATAGTCAGAAGCTTTTTCCCAGGGTGGAAGAGTCAATTACTAGGGGACATAGATTTAAGGTGAGAGGAGAAAACTATAGAGGAGATGTGCGGGGCAGGTTTTCTTTAGCAGAGGGTAGTGAGTGTCTGGAATTCGCTGCCAGAGGAGGTGGTGGAAGCAGGTACGATAGTGGTGTTTAAGAGGCAGCTTGACAAATACATGAATAGGATGGGAATAGAGGGATACAGACCCCGGAAGTGCAAAATGTTTTAGTTGACGGGTAATATGATCAGCGCAGGCTTGGAGGGCCGAAGGGCCTGTTCCTGTGCTGTACTTTTCTTTGTTCTTTGTTCTTACAGGCTTCCTGCTGGTGGCCGGCAATGGCCTTCACTCTCCACACTTCACCTTTGAGCCAACGAAGGCTTTCAAAATGTCTGGATTTCAGAGGTGACACAAAGACCTTGCCTCGTCGCTGCCACCTTCAACGATAGGGATCTGAAGGCCCATGGACCCCATGAACTGTTCGTTAAACGCAAACATGCCCATAAAATTGAATTCAGTTGCAGGCAAATCCAGCTAAACTCACCTGAGCTAAGTTGTTGCCCGCCCTCCATGTTTTCCGCCACTTATAAAATTTGTAATCAACACCACAATATTGGGGTTCCATGTGAATGGGTCCCTTCCTGATTTTGCCTGCCCCCTGCCTCCTAGCCCACTTTTTCAGGCCCAGTAATTTTTAATTTTATTTATTCATGGGATGTGAGCGTTGCTGGCTGGGCCAACATTTATTGCCCATCCCTATTTGCTCTTGAGAAAGTGGTGATGAGCTGCCTTCTTAAACTGCTGCAGTTCCTGTGGTGTAGGTGCATCCACAGTGCTGTTAGGGAGGGAGTTCCAGGATTTTGTCCCAGCGACAGTAAGGGAATGGCGATCTCTTTCCAAGTCAGGATGGTGAGTGGCTAGGAGGGGAAATTCTAGGTGGTGGTGTTCCCATGTGTTTGCTGCCCTTGTCCTTCTAGATGGCAGCAGGCGTAGGTTTGGAAGGTGCTGTCTGAGGAGCCTTGGTGTGTTCCTACAGTGCATCTTGTAAATGGTACATACTGTTGCCACTGTGCATCGGTGGTGAAGGGAGTGAACGTTTGTGAAAGGAATGCCAATCAAGTGGACTGCTTTGTCCTGGATGGTGTTGAGCTTCTTGAGTGTTGTTGGAGCTGCACTCATCCAGGCAAGTGGAGAGTTTTCCATCACACTCCTGACTTGTGCCTTGTAGATGATGGACAGGCTTTTGGGAGTCAGGAGATGAGTTACTCGATGCAGGATTCCTAGCCTCTGACCTGCTTTTGTAGCCACAGTATTTATTTGGCTAGTCCAGTTCAGTTTATGGTCAATGGTAACCCCCAGGATGTTGATAGTGGGGGTTTCAGTGACGGTAATGCCATTGAATGTCAAGGGAGATGATTAGGTTCTCTCTTATTGGAGATGGTCATTGCCTGGCACTTGTGTGGTGCAAATGGTACTTGTCATTTGTCAGCCCAAGCCTGTCCAGGTCTTGCTGCATTTGGACCTGGACTGCTTCAGTACCTGAGGAATCATGAATGGTGCTGAACATTGTGCAATCATCCCCATTCTGACCTTATAATGGAAGGAATGTCATTGATGAAGCAGCTGAAGATGGTTGGGCCTAGGACAATACCCTGAGGAACTCCTTCAGTGATGTCCTGGAACTGAGATGATTGACCTCCAACAACCACAGCCAGGTATGACTTCAACCAGTGGAGATTTCCCCCCCTGATTTCCATTGACTTGAGTTTTTCTAGGAGCTCCTTGATGCCACCATCAGTCAAATGCTGCCTTGATGTCAAGGGCAGTCACTCTCACCTCACCTCACCTCGGGAGTTCAACTCTTTTGTCCATGTTTGAACCAAGGCTGTAATGAAGTCAGGAGCTGAGTGGCCCTGGTGGAACCCAATCTGAGCATCAGTGAGCAGTTTATTGCTAAGCAAGTGACTCTTGATAGCACTGTTGATGACCCTTCCATCACTTTACTGATGATGGAGAGTAGACTGATGGGGTGGTAATTGGCTGGGTTGGATTTGTCCTGCTTTTTGTGTGCAGAACATTGAGCCATTTTCCAAATTGCCAGATAGATGCCAGTGTTGTAGCTGTACTGGAACAGCTTGGCTAGGGGCATGACAAGTCCTGGAGCACAAGTCTTCAGTACGATTGCTGAAATATTGTCAGGGCCCATAGCATTTGCAGTATCCAGTGCCTTCAGCCATTTCTTCATATCATGTGGAGTGAATTGAATTGGCTGAACACTGGCATTGCAATGCTGGGGATTTCCGGACGAGGCTAAGATGGATCATCCACTTGACATTTCTGGCTGAAGATTGTTGCAAATGCTTCATCCTTATCATTTGTGCTGATATGCTGAGCTCCCCTATCATTGAGGATGGGGATATCCTCCTCCAGTGAGTTGTTTAATTGTCTACCAAAATTCACGACTGGATGTAGCAGGAGTGCAGAGCTTAGATCTGATCCATTGGTTGTAGAATCGTTTTGCTCCATCTATCACTTGCTGCTTATGCTATTTAGCACACAAGTAGTCCTGTGTTGTAGCATTACCAGGTTGACACCTCATTTTTAGATATGTCTGGTGCTGCTCCTGGCATGCCCTCCTGCACTCTTTATTGAACCAGGATTGATCGTGCTTGGTGGTCATGGTAGAGTGGGGACATGCCAGGCCATGAGGTTACAGGTTGTGGTTGAGTACAATTCTGCTGCTGCTGATGGCCCACAGCGCCTCATGGATGCCCAGTCTTGAGTTGCTAGATCTGTTCAACTTCTATCCCATTTAACTTGGTGTAGTGCCACACAACACGATGGAGGGTATACTCAATTTGAAGACAGTACTTTGTCTCCACAAGGACTTTGTGGTGGTCACTCCGACTGATACTGTCATAGACAGAAGCATCTGCGGCACGCAGGTTGGTGAGGATGAGGTCAAGTACGTTTTCCCTCTTGTTGGTTCCCTCACCACTGCAGAAAGAGCCTAGCAGCTATGTCCTTTAGAACTCAGCCAGTTCAGTAAGTAGTGGTGCTACTAAGCCACTCTTGGTGATGGACATTGAAGTCCCCCATACAAAGTACACTCTGCATCCTGGCCACCCTCAGTGCTTCCTCTAAGTTTGTCTTGATGACCTCCTGACCCACTGTGGATAGATCACCTCTCTCCTGCTCTCCACCTCCTGCGTCAAGGCCTCTAAGAACTTGCTATCTGCCATGTATCACCATTGTTTTGTCTCTCCCAGGTCAAACTTAATTTTATAATGACTTCCAGCACCTGCTACAGCCAAAGAGCATCTCCCCTTTTTATGAGGAAACTTGCTTTAAGTAATAAAAGCTAGCTTTTAATCATGCTGGCCTTTCATTTTTTGCGCACATTGGTCAGGTGTATAGGCATTCAGCAATGTGTTTAACACTGGCTACAAACATTTAAATAAGCAGGCAGCACAAAGTTTGCTTGCTGTGTGAATCAGAAGCAACAAGCATGGGTTAATTACATTTTATGATCTCCACACCCAGTTTTGGGCCCTACCAAATTTCACGGCAAATATTTTTTCATGATGTTGATCAGGGATAAACATTGATGAAAATACAAGGGAAAACTTGCTACTCTTCTTTAAAGTAGTAGCTCAGAATTGTTTTTACATCCACTTGAGAAGCCAGAAGTCTTTGCTGAATGGTTGGTCTGAAAGATGGCACCTCTGATTGTGCAGCACTCTTAGTATTACAGTGACGTTTCAGCCTAGATTTTGTGCTCACATCTCTGGAATGGGACTTGAACCCACAACCATCTCAGAGGCAAGTATGCTTCCACTGAGCACAGCTGACAGCAGGACTTACTGCAGGCATTGTATCAATTTACATGCAAGAAGCCTTTCCATATATTCTGCTTTACTCATGGGAAGCATTCTATTTCAACACAGTTACTGAGCCAGGATACTGAGGACTGCACAATGGCCATCCCAATGGGACTCCTGCTTTACATGATCTATATGCTGGAGGAAGAGAAGTATTAGAAGCCTGTAAAGCAAGCTTGATTAATCAGGCAGCATGGGGAGCCAGAGCAACCGAGTACAACCCATCCAGCAGAATGCACAGGCCCAGGGATTCCGTGAATTGTCCCAGTTCCTGTGTCTCGAGAGGCTGCATTTCAGTAATGAAACTTTGGAGGAGCTCCACTGCCAATCACATCATCAACCAACACGCATAGCAGGTGACTACAGTTCTCAACCTTTATACCACAACTTTATCCCAGGGAGCTACAGGAGATTTTTGTTAGACGAGCCAATTTGCTCTGCATTCTTTCATAAAGCAAGTTACTCATGCTGTCTTGGCCAAGGTAGCTTAATTTATACATATCAACACTGTTCTTTCACAGATGACTGAGGGCTGTCATGTTTTACAGATTTTCTGGATTCCCAGTGCTGATTGAACCCATGTGTCATTATATGCCCCAATGTAACCCTACCCACCACCCCCCACCATCTTTGTGAACCATTCTCTACATATGCCACTGATTTGTGCTGGCAGACGCAGTTTCTTGCAAATAAGTTCATGCAGTACCTGCACCAAATATTCCCGATTTACTACACTACTTACAAAATAATTCGATTCTGTCACTGTGCACAACCCCCTGTGAACATGTGAATTTTTCTCTGCCAATTCTAACACTCCTTCATGTGAGGCTCCCACCTTTGTCCTGCCAGCCTTATTTAAATTATGACTCCAGAATTGCTTATGGGGTCATCCTCCTCCAGTTTCAGTAGGCACAAGTTCCACTCCATTACACTTACACTGGCCGAGTAAATCCCCAGCAGTTTCCAAGACTCAGTAAAAACACAAAATCATCCGTGTTAAAAAAGAATCTATCTGAAAGCAGCAAAGCAATGCCCCCTTTCAGTGAAACAAACATATTGAAACAATTGCCCACATCTCCCACTCTACACAGGCTCCCGCTGGAGAGCTCTAAATTAAAATATGTTAAGAAAAACATTGAACCAATAAAAAATAATTGGATACTGCAGAGGGTACATGGATGATAAAGACCACTTTCTTTCTTTCACTTACCAATAGGGCCAGCATCTCCACTGTAACTTGTGCCAATCTCTTTAGAAATCAAAATTATGGAAACCCACATTGCTGGCTGAACTGGGTGACAAAATTATCACCTTACTGTTTAGCCTGAGCATCTGTCATTGAGGAGTCCTTATTATCTTTCAGAATTTGTGCAGAGAAGGGTTGGAATGCCAATAATATTATTACTCATACTAAGAGACATTTGTCACAGATGAATAATCATTTAAGCTTAAAGGTTTGAATTCTATAAATATGAGGATCAACAGCTTTGGAAAAAATTAATAGCTCCACTCCCACTTGCTTATTTGTCCATTGCCCATTTAAAAAATGGTCAGTATTTCTCAGCATCTGACCTATGATCCAAATCTCCTCATCACCTGTTGCTCATGTACCCTCATCACTTTCCTTCATAGATAACTTCTGCCATTTCCTGGCTGCTTCATGCAGTTTTTCTTCTTTTATCATAATGATAATGTAAAGTCCACATTATTGAAATTATGAAAAATCATCAGCAACTGGTGTGAAGTAATTAATGATCTCTCCACAATATTACACCAGAAAGCGATAATTAATTTATCATTTATCGCTGATCCATTCATTGTAAAAGTTTAGAGTTGAAATAGTATATACTTGCTCATATTTATACCATTTGTCCAAACATGTTAAGAGAAAAAGGTAGTGATTTAAATTCTTTAGGAGTTTTCGTATTTTCCATTATTTTACTTTTTTCTGTGTTACTAGGATCAGAATTTGATATATATGATCACCAAATTTCTGTATTGATGCACATAAAAATGCCTCATCCCAAACTTCAGCCCTTTGTACAGAAACAAAAAATAACTCAATATAAGTCACATGTTTAACTTTTTATTCCTTTAATGCAAGTTACAACTGGAACATCACTCCTGGTTGAAACAAATTTATATTGTTTTTAATTCAATGAATTTTAGCATTTTCTAATGTCTAGTGTATGTGACAATAGTATCCAAAAGAGGACATCTAACATTGTTGCTGTAGAAGATTTCAGTATCTGTTGCAAAAATACGATCTATATCTATCAGCTTTCAAAAGGTATAAAGAATACTATTCGCAGATTAGTACTTATTAAGAACTACAAAGAACATTCCATATGTAAAGAGTTAAAATGTTTCCTAAAAGTTCCCTCAGCTGATGGGCATTCCATGTTCACCTGGCTCAGTAACTTTATTGCTTCTACAGGAATAATCAAATGTTCTATCACCTCTGTGAGGAAATAACCATTCAAATCAAAGGTGTTATTTCATGGTTGATGTCTTCATTCATGAAATAGCACAAGAGTGAAGGGAGCAATATAACTCTTAACAATACCATCAGAATCCCTACATAACATTTAAAAGAGAACAAGGTAAGTTAGGATGAAATGATTAAGTGATGTCATGAATTCCAACTGAAAATTCCACCTTCACGTCTGCCCTTAAAAAAAAACGTCGTTTAGGTGCAGTCAAGGTACTTTCCTACAAGGGGAAAGGTAGGTCAAGCAAAGCCAAGGCTCCCTGGATGATGAAAGAGATAAAGAGTAAGATGAAGCAGAAAAAAGGTGCATATGACAGGTGTCAGGTTGATCACACTAGTGAGAACCAGGCTGATTACAGAAAGTTCAGGGGGGAAATTAAAAAGGATATAAAAGCGGTAAGGAGAGAGTATGACAAGAGTCTGGCAGCTAACATAAAAGGGAATCCAATAGTCTTCTATAAGCATATAAATAGTAAAAGGGTAGTAAGAGGAAGAGTGGGGCTGATGAGAGACTAAAAAATGGGAGGCAACAATACATGACAGATGTACTAAGTGAGTAATTTGCATCTGTCTTTACCAAGGAAGAAGATACTGCTGGTCATAGTGAAAGAAGAGGTAGTTGATGGATGGGCTAAAAACTGATAAAGAGAAAGAATTAGAATTAGAAAGGCTAGTTGTACTCAATATGGATAAGTTATCAGGTCTAGATGGTTTGTATCCAGGGATACTGCAAGGGTGGAAATTGGAGAGACATTAGCCGTAATTTTCCAGTCCTCCTTAGTTACAGGGGTGGTGACAGAAGACTGGAGAATTAAAAATGTTTCACCCTTGTTCAAAAAAATGTGTGAGGATAACCACAGCAACTAAAGGCCAGCCAGCTTAACCTCAGTGGTGGGAAAGCTTTTAGGAATGATAAACCAGGACAAACTGACAGGCACTTGAACAAGTATGGATTAATTAAGGAAGGTCAGTGAAGATATGTTAAAGGCAAATTATGTTTAACTAACTTGTTTTGATGAGTAACAGGGTTGATGAGGGTAATGTGGTTGATGTGTAGATGGACATCCAAAAGGCATTTGATAAAGTGACGTATAATAGGCTTACTATCAAGGTTGAAGCCCACAAAATGAAAGGGACGGTGGCAGCATGGATTCCATGGAAGTTAGCTGAGTGACCAGTTACAGACAGTAGCAGTGAACGGTTGTTTTTCAGACTAGAGAAAGCTATATAGTGTGCTTCCTCAGGGGTCGATACTAGGACCACTGCTTTTTTTCATCTATATTAACGATTTCAACTTTGGTGTAGAGGGCACAATTTCAAAATTTGCAGATGACACAAACTCAGCAGTATTGTGAACTGTAAGGAGGATAAGAGAACATAGGCAGGCTGATGGAATGGGCAGACATCTAGCAGATAAAATTTAATGAATGCAGAGAAGAATGAAGTGATACATTTTGGTAGGAGACAAAATATAAAATAAAGGGTGCAATTCTAAACGAAGCACAGAAATAGAGAGATTTGGGAGTATATTTGCACAAATTGTTGAAGGTGAAAGGCAAGTTGAGAAAGAGGGTAGAAAAGGCAAACAAGAGGCTAGGTTTTATAAATAGAGGCATAGAGTACAAAAGCAAGAAAGTTATGATGAACTTATATAAATTTCTGGGTCAGCCTCAACTGGAGTATCATGTTCGATTCTAGGCACCACACTTTAGAAAGGATGGGAAGGCATTAGAAAGGATGCAGAAAACATTTGAGTGGTTCTAGGGATGAGGGACTTCAGTTATGTGGATAGATTGGAGAAACTGGGGCCATCTTCCTTAGAGATGGTTGACAGAAGATTTGATGCAATTGTTCAAAATTATGAGCGGTCTAGATAGAGTAGATAGAAAGAAACTGTTCCCATCGGCAGAAGGTTCCAGAATCAAAGGACACTGTCTTTAGTTCTTTTGCTATTCACCTTTAAATCAATGTGAGGAAAAGCATTGTTCTGCAGCAAGTGGTTAAGATCTAGAACGCACTGCCCGAGAATGTGGTGGAAGCAGATTCAATCATGGCTTTCAAAAGGATACTGGATAAGCAACTAAAAAGAGGAAAAATTGCAGGCCTATAGGAAAAGGTCAGATGAGTGGGATGAGCTGAGTTGCTCTTGCAGGGTGCAACAAGGGGAAGACGGGCTGAACAACCTGCTATACCGTAACCATTCTATGATTTTATGTTTTGAATCCACCCTAAATGGTCAGTGGCTTAAAACATTGGGCAGAATTTTAACTGCCAAGGAGAGGTGGGTTCTGGTGTGGGAATTGGGGGATGGTGGGCAGGGGGGTAAAGCTCTAAAAAGTGGCATTGAGTGAGGAACCCGACATGATTCTACCCACAGCTGAGTTTAACCCGATTGGGTTTGCAGGCAAGCAGGAAACTCGTGTGCAGTTATCGGTTAAGGAATGAAAATATTCAAAGCAGTAACTAACTCCGGATTTAACCCAGATTCTGGCTTTAAAAGTCAGTGCATGGGTTTCCTAAGCTGTGTGGAACTCACCATGATCAATAAGGCAAAGCATAGCGGGGACTGCTTCTTCATTGAAACTGGCAAGCTGGGATGCCTTGAAACAGTGAAATCGAATAACTGCAGCCATACCTAGAGTATGCTGCTCACTGAACTCCTAGAGCATTTTCACTGTTTGACAGGCGATTTCCAACTTCTTAGAAGTCAGTTCACCTGTTTCGGACTTCACTCACCTTAACTGCCCTTCTCTGCTTTCAGTCTTCACTGCCGCATGGGAGCAGCATATGCAGCTCTACCTTGCACTTCTGATGGACAAGAGTAGCAGCAACACCAATACCAACAGCACTACAAGAAGCAGCAGCAGCTGCCTTATTCTCAGCTACATGTCACTCTTCATGACAGAGGAATTGGACACAGTGACCTCCAACTTAGCGTCTATGGGCAGAGGAGGAGCTCCATGTCTGAGCTCCAGTGCCTTAGGATACTCAGACTCTCATGGAAAGTTGCTGCTGACATCTGCAGCGTTTTAGAACAAGACTTCCTTCACTGTGGGCCAGGTGGGCACACATTGCCAGTCTTCATCAAGGTACCTGTCACTGGTTCTTCTTGAAGCTCTGAACTCTCTTCTCCTGCAAGGAGAGAAAGCAGAGAGTTGTCAGTGTGACAAATGGATTGTGTAGAGTGGTGGGGGGGGAGGTGAGGACATTTTTGGAGGGTCACTGTGAGGAATGGGTGTGAGGTGGCACAAAGATGGGGGCGAGTCTCATTGCTTACTGCTCAAATGGAGATGTGAGGAAGTGCCTGGAGAGAGAGGCATGAATGAAGCTGCAAAGTGTGTTGGTCTGAGGCGTGTTGTGTAGGAGAATTCTGAAAACGTCAGGCTGGCCTCTTCCTCCTGCCTTTAGTAAACATCACCTGACTTCAATAACTCAGATCCCACAACCGGACCTCCAGGTAAGATTCCAAGACCTGGGGAGCAGCCTTCCCATTGTCTCCATTCCTGTGGTTGCTGAAGCCACAAGGAGCAATGCACAGTTCAGCCATGCTAACCCCTGGTAGGGTCCCTTGAACTAGAAATCCTTCCTTTGACAGATATTGTGTATCACCCACCCACCATATCTAATTGGTCAGGAAACCCAGAAGCAGCTTATTAATGATGTGACTGAGTTAAAGAGTGATAGCAAAGCCCACTGACAGAACAAATGGGTTCCAATCCCTCTACCGGCTTCCCCACTGTCTGGCAGATGCTGCCAGAGCTGCTGAGTGTTTCTAGCATTTTTTGTTTTTATTTCACAGAATTAAAATGTTCTTTCCATTAATACCATGGTACATGATGTCATTGTCCATTTGTCACATACAATAGTTCAGTAATTGAGTCATCAATTTAATAGAATTAAAGAATATAAATTTAACCTAATTTTTATTTTTCAAATGTTTCACTTGAAATTAAATAGATTATGGGATATCAAACAATGAAATGCATATGATTAGTGTGCCTAAATAACATAGAAGGGAGTTTATAGTTTAATGTTCTGTATCTCTTTATTTATGGATATGTCTGCTAATTTTTATTTCACATGGAGCAAAGTAGGTTCAAAATAGCAGATAAAAGCAAAATACTGCGGATGCTGGAAATCTGAAACAAAAACAGAAAATTCTGGAAAAACTCAGCAGGTCCTTCGGCGTGTGTGGAGAGAGAAACAGAGTTGAAGTTTCGAGGCCGTATGACTCTTCTTCTGTTTCTCTCTCCACAGATGCTGCCAGACCTGCTGAGTTTTTCCAGCATTTTCTGTTTATGCTTCAAAATAGCAGATACCAACTAATGATTCCATGACAAACAAAAAACTCAGTCTACATTTTCATGGTTATGATCAGAGTACAGACACTGAGAGTGCAAACTGAGCACATCATAATCACTTAACCCTGAAATTAGATCATAGGCTTCAAAAAAGTTCCCTGATATCTACTAGTATTTACTGGTTCAGATTTATGGAGATGTTTTACTCTGTTTTTTATTCTGGTCTCGTGGATGTAGCGATTATCAATGTGGAAATCAGCTGCCCATACACTCCATGTACTTGAAGAGAGGTGATGTGGTTTTCAGGTCATCCACTATTTCTACAATACCAAGTGAAGATCCATAGTTAAATATATATTGAATGAGTGCAGCTTCCCTTTTTGTGCTGAACACTTTCTTTCCACTTGATAACTCTCAACTCTATATGAAGCCCATGCTCAATCAGTACTTGATAACTGTGCCCATATCCAGGAGATGTTCTTCTGGTACCTCACTGCTGGGCAGGAACAGAAAGTTGTCCCTTCTTTGACAGGTATAAACCTCTCTATTGCAATATTTTATTCTTTGAAGTGACAGTTTAGCTGATCTGGTATATTATCCTTCATCCTCCTGACATCCAGAATCAAGATTCATCATACAGACTCACTAACTGTAACACTTTATCAGGGCCTAAAAATTGAAACTCTTCACTCACTCAGTGTTGCATTTCTCCTAGAATCTTTGGGGTTTTAAGTCTTGAACTTGAAATCAGGTAATCACGTGATCCTGATTTACCTTGTCTTCTCTCTTACTCTTTTCAAGTTGGTCCTGTCCCATTCCAAGGGTTGGGCACCATCATCTTAATTTTAAGAAATACTGTCTGCATGTGACTATCCTGAAATCCATTGACTAATTAACATAATAAAACTAATTCATAGAAGTAAAACTATTTTTTTTTTCTCTCTTGCTCAGAAAGAGTGAGGCTAACTGTGTTCACTGTTATTTTGGATTAAATGCGATAACACCATGCAGCATCCTTATATTCATGGTTAATCAATGAAGTCAGAATGATGTGGTCCGATTTGCACAAGCTCCATCACACAAGTATCTCAGTGAGAAACTTAGTATTAAAACATATGAAGGGCATGAGGTTGGGATATTTACTTACAAGACACCCACTAATGTGCCAGAAAAAGTTGGGGCTTGTTTAGTCAAGTGTAGGTGAACTTTTAATGGCATGATCAGTCTTATTTTTCTTTTTTCATTCGAGGGATATGGGCATCTCTGGCATTGCTGTAAGTAGCTGTAAGCATAATAAAAGGTGAACACTGCTCATTCGCTGCTAACAGCAAAATCTGGGCCAGTCTGGCGTACACTTTTGCATTGCCAGGAAATTGACAAGAAAATGTAACTGGCGCTGAAATCATAGAAAATTTGATGCATAAAATATATGGAATATGATCTGTTTAGTTGGAGAAGACACCAATTTCTCCTCTTTCTGATTCAGAGCTTAGAATGAATTCAGTTCTTAGTGATTTAGTAGAGGAAAGGGAATATATTTATATTCCTAATGCTACATGAACTTCATAAGCTAACCAGTAAAACTGGGATTGGATTTTCACACACACTGCAAATGTTCAAATGTTAGCCCTATAGAGCTGAAGCTCAAGAATTGGATTCTCACTCCTAACAATAAAACGCACCAGTACAAATACAATACTGCATGTCTAATCAAAAATACCTTATAAAATGAAACTACTCACCATAGATCATTGACTTTGATCAATAGCTTATTCAAGCACATAAAAGGCCTACATATACAATGAAAACCAACTATAGGTATGTTGCACTCGCAAAAAATCTCGTGTTGATGTACCTGGGTGAGTTATCTGCTATGAAGAATAATAACAAACCTAAAACATTAACATACTATCCCTCAAATGAGTTTGAGTTTCAGAACAAACTCCACAAAGTATTTTATTTTCCACATATAAGATCCATAATTAAAATTTTTAAATTGTTTGTGACATTTAGCTAGGACCTTATCTCTGCCCTAGCTATAATATACACTATTTACGGAGAAATACAATACTCTCTAATCTTATTTATCAAGGGAGTTAAATGTTTTACTGTGATGTGGACAGTGTGATCGTCATTCCTACTTAGTGTCTTTGTTATCTGAATCACACAAGACAAGTCAGCTGGTGCAGGAATAATATTATTTAAAGTGAATCTCCATTGTGCATTGTAGCTATCCATCATGACTGGCGAACTATTGGCCAAATTAATGGGTCCCCGTATGCATTTTCAGATTGTCTACTTTCATCTTGTTCATCCTTGCTTGGTCACCTGAAACTAATTTTAAATTCCACAGTAATGCACATTACATGTAACTTGTAGCAACTATTAATTTCTTTTTATTTACTTTCACTAGCAATACCTGGATTGAAGAAACTATTTGCCTTAATAAGAAACATTATTTCTTGCTGCTGTTTAAGTGCTCTGTCTGAGTTTTCATTTTCAATATATTACTTAGTATTTGTTAAATATATTATATGGTTTTAATATATCAGGCTATCAAACGTAATTTTCTTAATGTGATAAAATACTAGCGGAACTAATTACACATTAAAGTTGGTAATACTGTCAGCAGTAATATTTTATTGCACAAAACATAAATGTAAACTTCTCCAAAAGTAATAAGCAAAGTATAATTAACTAAGTGAGAATGGACCAGAGATGCTGTGTTATCCTCAATGGGCTAGCAGGTGAACACTGGCAATAGTCCAAGAGGAGTTGTGGGGTAAAAGATCCTACTCTTGAGAGAAATATTACTGTTATATACTTAATACAAACAGGTTCTACTCAAATTATGAGAAATGTTGGTGTTTCTAAAGCACACATTTAACAGTAATGTATTCTTAAGTGCAACACACTTCTAATGGTACAAAATGTTGAAGCATTTCATGATTTTAAACTTACTCAACATGCTTTGTTCAATTTTTACTATAATGTTGTTTCCTCAGTTCTTCTAGATTTAAATTCTATACATGCTTGTGTATATCAAAGTTCATACTTGGGTAATGAAGAGGCTCAACTGTCTTATTGTTATTCCAATTCATCTCAACACAATTCAAATGTCACCAAGTATCTGCCGTCTTCCTCACTTACAAGATTATGCTTTCATTTTTGTTTCATCAGCTTCCATTGAGTTTTAATTCTTACATTTTTGTCTCAAAGTAAGATGTTAGGAATGAAGTTATAAAATTTCACAACATACAGTCAGAATTATGAATGAGTAGATAAAGGTTTCTTAAAGTACATATACTTATTTATTATGGAAAGATGCGTCACAAAAATTTGGCTCGGTAGCACCTGATTTTTCATGCTGTGCTTGTAGTTTTCCCTGAAATGACATCTGGAGCATGCACATACCCTTCAAGTACTGGCTGTACCAGATGCCATTTCATTGAATGCATTAGCACAGGCACAGGGAGTGTCTTTGGAAGATGTCAAGCATCGTGTAACAACGATTTGATGCCAACGTTGTCATTTTCGAACCCAATGTCCCAGCTAATGCTGTCTCTTAAACATACACAGTTGAACATGCTTTTGGCTGCAGGAAAGAATCCCCACCAGCACTATGTAATGGGATTGCCAACTACTTTCAGGTTAATTATTGATTTCTATTGGCTCTTACTGAGATTGTAGAAGTGCTCACTGGTTCCCAGGACTATCTAAAGTTGCTGCCATCCACAGGGTGTTGTTTGATAAGTGTAGAATGACCTTGTCTTATCTTCAAAGAATTTGCACAAGCCACATGTTCCCAGATATGGGTGCAGTAATTTGCATTCCACTTGACCTGCAGTATTACAGGGAGAATGAGTAAAGGCGACACATAGCACGGCAATTTGCTTGAAGGGGAAGGAGGATAAAGACCATGAAGGGCTCCCAGCAGGAGGCCTAGGTGACCAGGATATTCCATGAGCAATTCTCCTGAACCTCAGGGAGGGACAGTGTGTACAATGTCTCCACTTCACAAAGGAGGACCTCATGGAAATCTGCCACCTGATGCAGCCACAGAGCAGGGCGGGAGTGACATTGGCATTGGCAAAGGCTATTGAAATGACTGGGGCCATGAACATTTATACACCTGCTTCCTTCCTAGAGCAGGTGACATTTGCAACGTTTATCCCATGAGAGTTGAATACATTTCATTCTCTCTTGCCAGCTGTCTGTTTGGCAAATATTCATACGCTTTACTCCCAAGGAGAATGGTGTGGCATGTGAGGATGTTGCAGGCTGATTAACAAACTGCTTTGAGTGTCATGGACACCCTTTTCATGGCCAACAAGTTCAGGATTCAGACTTGAACCTAGGGCCTTCCTGTTCAGAGGCAGAAGTGCTACCACTGAGCTACTCGGGCTCCTCTCTTGACAGAGAATCTGGTTCGCTATGTCCATGCAAATATGGGCTGTTAAAGACACACAGAAGTGTGTCCATCATCAGTCCTGCTCAGCGTGGATTGGCCATATAGTTGAGTGAATCCCTAAAGCTAGTTCTTAGTGAGTTTTCCATGTACACAGTGAAGGATTCCTTCACCTTTGTGAAGACTAGATGCATACAAACATATGAAATAGGAGCAGAAATAGGCCATTCGGCCCCTCAAGCCTGCTCTGCCATTCAATAAGATCATGGCTGATCTGCTTGTGTTACAAATTCCACATTCCCATCTATCTCCGATAACCTTTAATTCCCTTACCTAACAAGAATCTATCTAGCTCCACCTTAAAAATACTTAATGACCCGGCCTCCACCACTTTCTGAGGCAGAGAATTTCAAAGGCACACAAACCTCTGAGAGAAATTTTTTTTTCATGTCTCTGTCCTAAAAGGACAACACCTAATTTTAAAATGGTGCTCCCTAGTTTGGGACTCACTCACAAGGGGAAACATCCTTTCCACATCCAACTTGTCAATACCATTCAGGATCTTGTATACTTCAATCAAGTCACCCCTCACTCTTCTAAACTCAGTGAAAATAAGCCCAGTCTGTCCAACCTTTCTTCATAAGACAACCCACTCATTCCAGGTATCAATCTAGTAAACCTCCTCTGAAACGCCTCCAACATATTTACATCCTTCCTTAAATAAGGAGCCCAAACTTTACACAATATTCAAGGTGCGGTCTCCCCAGTGCCCTGTATAATTGAAGCATAACATCTTTACTTTTATGTTCAATTCCTCTTGTAATAAAGGATAGCATTCCATTAGCCTTCTTAATTACTTGCTATACCTGCATATTAACTTTGTGTGACTCATGCACTATAACACCTAGATCCCTCTGCATCATGGAATTCTGCAGCCATTCTCCGTTTAAGTAATACTCTGCTTTTTTATTCTTCCTGCCAAAATGAACAACTTCACATTTTCCCACAATAAATTACACCTGCCAGATTTTTGCCCATTCACTCAATATCCATTTCCAACCTCCTTATGTACGCTTCACAACATACTTTCCTACTTATCTTTGTGTCATCTTCAAATTTAGCTACCATGCCTTCACTCCCCTCATCTAATTAATTGATATAAGTTGTAAAAGGTTGAACCCCCAGCACAGACCCCTGCAGGACTCCACTCGTCACAAACTGCCAATCAGAAAAAAGACCCACTTATGCATAGTCTCTGTTTTCTGCCAGCCAGCCAATCTTCTATCCATGCGAATATGTTACTGCCTACACTATGGGATTTGATTTTCCGCAATAACCTTTGATGTGGCACCTTATCAAATGCCATCTGGAAATCCAAGTACACCACATCTACAGGCTTCCCTTTATCCACAGTGCATGTTACACCTTCAAAAAACTCCATTAAATTGATTAAACATAATTTTCCTTTCACAGAACCATTCTGACTCTTCCCAATTACCTCAAGTTTCTCTAAGTGCCCAGCTATAATCTCCTTAATGATCAATTCTAGCACCTTCCCCATGATAGACGTCAAGTTAAGTGGCCTATAGTTTCCTGATTTCTGCCTCCTCCCCAACTTCTTGAATAGTGGGGTTATATTTGCTACTTTCTAGTTCGAAGGAACGCATCTACTACCTCATTAGCCACATCTTTTAAGACCCTAGGATGAAATCCATCAGGACTCGGAGACTGCAGCTCCATCAGTTTACTCAGTACCGCTTCCCTAGTGATTGTATTTTCACCAAGTTCCTCTCTCCCTTCCACCACCTGATTTATAGCTATTACTGGAATGTTTTTTGTATCCCCTATAGTGAAGGCAGAAACAAAATATTTGTTAATTTCATCTGCCATTTCCTTATTATCTAGCATTAACTCCCCATTGTCACTCTCTAGCGGACCAACACTCACTTTACTTACTATTTTCCTTTTTAAATATCTGTAGAAACTCTTGCTATCTATTTTTACATTTCTAGCTAGCTTCCTCTCATACACCAATTTCTTTCTCCTGATTAACCGTTTAGCCATTCTCTGCCATTCTTTATATTCTAACCAATCATCTGACCTGCCACTCATCTTTGCGTAGTTATATGCTTTTTCCTTTGAAGTTTTCCTTAACTTCTTTAGTTTACCACAGATGGTGGGTCCTCCCCTTAGAATTTTTCTTTATAGTAGGAATATATTTATTCTGAAATATCCCCTTAAATGTCTGCCACTGCTTCCCTATTGATCCATCTCCTAGCCTAGTATCCCAGCTCACTTCCGCTAGTTCAGCTTTTATGCCCAGATAGTTACCCTATTTAAGTTTAAAATACTGGTCTTAGAACCACTCTTCTCCCTTTCAAACTGGATATAAAATTCAATCATATTTTGATTGTGGTCACTACTTTCTTTGAGGTCACTAATCAATCTTGTCACATTACACAATACCAAGTCTAATGTAACCTGCTCTCTGGTTGGATCCAGAACATGCTGCTCTAAAAGAAACTACCTCAAAAGCATTCTATGAACTCCTCATCCAGGCTACTCTGCCAATCTGATTTTTCTAGTAATATGTGGATTGAACTCATGCATGATTACTGCTGTCCCTTTATCACAAGCATCCAATATTTCTTCTTGTATATTTTGTCCTACATCGTGGTTACTGTTAGGGGACCTGTAGAGCACTCCCACTAGTGGCTCCTTTCCCCCACTATTCCTCATCTCCACCCAAACTGATTCTACACCTTAATCTCCTGAACCAAGGTCATCTCTAGCTATTGCACCAATGCCATCCTTGATCAACAGTGCTGCCCCTCCACCTTTACCTACCTTCCTATTCTTCTTGAATGTCATATACCCCTCAATATTCATGGCTCAATACTTGTCATCCTGCAGCCATGTCTCCATAATGGCTATCAGATCATATTTATTTATGTGATCTACGTATTGATGGCAATACCTTGTCTACGTGTTCATTCAACATTGAGAGTTAATTTACAAATGTGCCACTAAAGGAAGCCATCAACATTTGTGCCGCGTCAATATCATTCAATAAAAATGTGCTGCCATTTTCTGAATCTGTATTCACTGAACTTATGAACTTATCAACTCATGCAGTGGAATTCAGTTTTAATGACACAATTTATGCCCAAAAAGATGGTGTCACCAAGGGATTCCCTCTAGGTCCAGCGCTCGCTAACACTTTCATCAGTTTCCACAAAAAACATGTTCTTGATGGAATGAATCCTAACCTCTGACACCATACATAATTCCAAAAAGTAGATGCTCCATTCACAATCTTTGCAGCCACATGTAAGGATTTTGTTACACTCCTTAATACGCTCCATCCTGTGTTCAAATTCACTTTTGAGATGGAGCAGTCTAACGTGCTCCCTTTCCTTGATGTGCCAGTTGAGAAATCCAAAAATGGGCTCTCCGCTATTGTCTACCACAAACCTACCTTCACTGGTCAATATACATGTTGGGATTCGTATAGCACCATGAAATATAAGTTTGGCCTTATCAGCAATCTTGTAATAGGGCCCTGGCCATTCGCTCACCTTTCAAGCTTGATACAGAAATAGAACACATCAAAGTTATCCTGTGCGATACTGGCTATCCTGATCAGATCATTGTTCGCTGTGTCTCACGCAAACTCACTAATGGGCCAAAGGCTGCCACTTTCTGATCTGAAAAGTGCCTGCCTACCTCACTTTGCCTTTCCAGGGTAATTTATCTCCAAAATTTGAACAGGTTAAGGGAAGCCTTTCCACTGCTACTATGATGTGACTAAGTGAATGGTATTCTCCACTAATAGAACGATGCTGTCAATCCAAAAAGACATTCTGCTCATCACACGATTGAGCAATGTGGTGTATGAATTTCAGTGTGTGTGATGCGAGGTATGTAAACCGCACATCCCAAAGATTGGCTGAATGAATCAAACAGCATATTCCTTCAGATGTTTGTGATAGGCAGAGTACAGACTGTACTCAACCAGCCTGTGCTTGCAAAACCCAAAACAAACATCTACAGTTGGATATGATTCCCCAATTGGGCAGCACTTGCTGAACAATCCTGAGTGCACTAATAGCCACACTAACAACCAATTTAAGATAATCAGTCAAGCTTGTAATGTGGCTCATTTATGCCTGCTAGAAGTGACAAACATTGATATGCAGGGACCCAATCTCTGCAAACACAAGGACTATGTTCAAACCTTGCACCTTTTGAATTACCAGGAAGTTTGGGGAGCCAATGGTTTCTGTTGCTTTCTCCTTGGCAAAGCCTCAGCCAATCAGTTGGTTTGCCAATCAATCAGCACCCTTTCTCCTGTGGTATAAATTATGATTGTTTGAAACTTGGTATTCTTGAATTTGTCCTGATGAGTGCAAAACGGAAAGCTACAGCGACCTGTCTCCCTTTCCAGCAATATGTTTGTTTTTTTTATTTCTTTAAAATAACACATTTTACTTAATATGTGTGGTTCCAGTGGAATAAAGAGTCACTGAACTGGAAACTCGTGTTCAGTATGCTTTTTCCTGCTTCACAGTTATATTCTGCAGATTGCAGTAAGCTACAATGATTCTTGAGATGCACTGCGATATATTGTCAGTGTCTATCAGATTTATCCAGGCATTTAGATGGGACTTGAAAATTCCTATAGACTGCTGTATGTCATTTCTTGTAGTGGCATTATATCTAGCTTATCAGCCTAACTGTAGTCATCCTCTGTGGTGGGGGTGGAGGAGGAATAGGCCTGATTGCCAGTCAAACTTCTGGATATATGGCTGAATAATGAGAGCTAACATGGTGAATTGCTGCAAGATGCAAGGATCATGGCAGCTTCTTGAATCCCTGACATTGACATGCAGAATAAAGTGACTGACATTGTACACCACCTGGAATTAATAGAATAAAAGCCTTTCCTATTCATAAAATTGTGTGTGTCCATATCTAGGGAATTGAGTGTCCATTGGTTCATTTATTTATTTTTTCTAAGACCTTCAGGTATTCTCAATAGCACCTAAGACATATTATTTGAATTTATAGATAATTATCATTTGTGGGATCTTGCTGTGCACAGATTGTTGCTGCATTATCTGCATTATCACAGGGATTACACTTCAAAGATACTTAATTGATCATAAAGTGCTTTGGGACACTCTGAGGTCATAAAAGGTGCTACATAGATGTAAATTATTTCCCTCTTTTTATTGCTTCTTTAAGTGATGGACTGATCTGAAATATTACTTTTGGACCATAAATATGCTTGGATTCATAGTCCTATGTTAAATTTCTAATTAGATCATTTCATACTTGTCTGTTCAAAATCATAGAATTTGGATTAAAGAGCACAACTGATTTGTAGTTAATCTGATAAATGAATAACATATTTCATATTAAGTGCATACTTATATATTCTGACTCCTATGAAAAGCAATCATTGACTTTCAAGTTCCTATCCTATAAAATCAATACATCAAAACAAGTATTTCAATAATATGAATAACTAAATACCTCATCCATATTAATTTTTCTCTATATAATTAATGCAGGTTGAACTGCTATCTCAAAAGAAATATTTAGGTAGTTTCAATCTACTTTACAGACTGAAACCATAAAACCTTACTGGGAGTCGTAGCAGAGCAGATCTGCGGGAGATAGCTGGGAGCTCAGGAGCACCTATAAATACAGACTGGGGATTGCAGAGCGGCCTACCTAGCTGGGGGTTGGAGCAGAGCCGAGGAGCGGACCTGCGGGAGACACTCAGGAGCTCAGGAGAACCTATAAATACAGACTGGGGATTGCAGAGCGGCCTACCTAGCTGGGAGTTGGAGCAGAGCCGACGATGGACCTGCGGGAGACACTTGGGAGCTCAGGAGCATCTACAAATACAGACTGGGGATTGCACAGCAGCCTATCTAGTTGGGATTGGAGCAGAGCTGAGAAACGGAGCTGTGGGAGACAGTGGGGAGCTGAGGAACGGACCTGCGGGAGACAGTGGGGAGCTGAGGAATGGACCTGCGGGAGACTGTGGGGAGCTGAGGAACAGACCTGCAGGAAACAATGGGGAGCAGAGGATCGGACCTGCGGGAGACAATGGGGAGTTGAGGAATGTACCTGTGGGAGACAGTGTGGAGCTGAGGAACGGACCTGCAGGAGATAGTCGGGAGCTGAGGAACGGACCTGCGGGAGACAGTCGGGAGCTCAGGAGCACCTATAAATACAGACTGGGGATTGCAGAGCAGCCTATCTAGCTGAGATTGGAGCAGAGCTGAGGAACAGACCTGCAGGAAACAATGGGGAGCAGAGGATCGGACCTGCGGGAGACAATGGGGAGTTGAGGAATGTACCTGTGGGAGACAGTGTGGAGCTGAGGAACGGACCTGCAGGAGATAGTCGGGAGCTGAGGAACGGACCTGCGGGAGACAGTCGGGAGCTCAGGAGCACCTATAAATACAGACTGGGGATTGCAGAGCAGCCTATCTAGCTGAGATTGGAGCAGAGCTGAGGAACAGACCTGCAGGAGACAGTGGGGAGCTGAGGAACGGACCTGCAGGAGACGGTGGGGAGACAGTGGGGAGCTGAGGCATGGACCTGCGGGAGGTAGTCGGGAGCTGAGGAACGGACCTGCGGGAGACAGTGGGGACCTGAGGAACGGACCTGCGGGAGACAGTGGGGACCTGAGGAACGGACCTGCGGGAGACATTGGGGACCTGAGGAACGGGCCTGCGGGAGACATTGGGGACCTGAGGAAAATACTGTTTCGCTGTTTCAGCTGCTGTGACGCTGCATTCAGAAGAAAGAGAAAAAAAAGCAACTGTGATGTCACAGGAAGCTAGTAAGTTGATTGGCCGGTAAGTGCTCCGTGTAAGGTACAGTGTGTGAGAAGCCAGCCTAGACAGGAGAGTTCAGGTGGAGCCATAAACTAAATGAACTAAAACTTTGAAAGAATAAACCAAAATTTGAAAACTTTAACATTAAAATAAAACAATAAAGATAAAGTAATTTAAACAAACGTCTAACACACATACCTTTGTCGTTAAGAAACATATAACCTTTAGTCATTAGTGGTAACGGCATTCAATAAATACAGTAAGTTGTTGCATACATCGGAATAAAGTATTAAAGTAAATTAAATAAATAACATAAGTTAGAATGGTGGGAAGGTGTTATGTTGCAGCTGTGGGATGTGGGGAATTCCGACACCAACGCAATCCATGACAAACAGGTCCACAGGAAATGTAAGCAACTTGAATTCTGGATCAGGATTTTTGATCTGGAAGCTGAAATGCGACACTGCGCAACATAAGGGAGGAGGAGAAATACCTGGATACTTTGTTCCAGAAGACAGTCAGACCTCTTAGAATAGGGTCATCTGTTTTGGTCAGCAGTGAGGGACAGGAGGATGTGTCTGTCATTGAGGCAGTTAATGAGGCTGAGCAGACAGTATTGGAGGAGCCTCAGCCTTTGCAATTGTCAAACAGGTTTAAAGTGCTCACAACCTGTGTGGATGAAAGCGAAGTCTGCAGGGTGGATGAGCTGGCTGGCCTTGGCACTGTGGTACAGGAAAAGTTCAAGCAGGGGAAGCAAAATGGAATGTAGTAGTGGTAGGGGATAGAATAGTGAGGGGGATTGACACTGTTCTCTGCAGCAAAGAGCAAGAGACCAGATAGCTATGTTGCCTGCCCGGTGCCAGGGTTTGGGACATCTACTCAGGGCTGGAGAGGAACTTGCAGTGGGAGGGGGAGAATTCAGTGTCATGGTCCATGTAGGTACCAATGACATAGGCAGAACTAAGAAAGAGCTTCTGCCAAGTCAGTATGAGGAGCTGGGTACCAAATTAAGAAGCAGAACCTCAGAAGGTAATAATCTCTGGATTATTATCTGAGCCACACGCAAATTGGCATAGAGCAAATAAGATTAGAGAGGCGAATGCATGACTCAAAGACTGGTGTGGGAGAAGTGGTTTCCGGTTCAGGGGGCACTGGCATCAGTCCTGGGGAAGGTGGGGGCTGTACCGTTAGGATGGTTTATGCCTGAAACTTGCTGGGACAAGTGTCCTTGCAAATCGCATAACTAGGGAAGTAGAGAGGGCTTTAAACTAAGCAAGAGGGGTGAGGGATCAAGCTTGGGTAGAGGTAGTAATCCAAGGGATAGAATCAAGACAGAAGAGCAAAATAGTAATATGGGAAATGAGGGTCAGAGAATGGCAGGAAGGGACAGAGAGAAAAAACCCAAGGATACATCAACAGTCAAGACTAGATGTTACAAAGGTAACAAAAAGACTAAACTGAAGGCTTTCTATCTGAATGCATGTAACATTCATAACAAAGTAAATGAATTGATGGCCCACACTGAAGTAAATAAATATGATCTGATAGTAATTATAGAGACATGGCTGCAGGATGACAAATATTAGGTCCTTAATACTGAGGGGTACATGATATTCAAGGAGAATAGGAAACTAGATAAAGGTGGAGGGGTAGGACTGTTAATCAAATAGGGCATTTGTGCAATGGTTAGAGATGACCTTGATTCAGGGGATCAGGATGTAGATTCGGTTTGGGTGGAGATGAGGAATAGTAGAGGAAAAAAGTCATTCGCGGGAGTGGTTTACAGGCCCCCTAACAATAGCCATAGTGTAGGACAAAGTATTCAAGAGAAAATGTTGTGCGTTTGTGATAAAGGGACGGCAATAATCATGGGTGATTTTAATCTACACACAAACTGGAAAAATCAGATTGGCAGTAGTAGCCTGGATGAGGAGTTCTTGGAATGCTTTTGAGATAGTTTCTTAGAGCAGCATGTTCTGGAACCAACCAGAGAGCAGGTTATATTAGACTTGGCATTGTATAATGTGACAGGATTAATTAATGACCCCAGAGTAAAGGCACCCCTAGGTAGCAAAAACCACAATATGATTGAATTTTATATCCAGTTTGGAAGGGAGCAGAGTGGGTCTAAAACTAGTGTTTTAAACTTAAATAAAGGCAACAATGTGGGGATGAAGATGGAGCTAGCTGAAGCGAACTGGGAAATTAGGCTAGAGGATAGATCAACAGAGAAGCATGGCAAGCATTTAAGGGGATATTTCAGAGTATTCAGAATAAGTATATTCTTATTATAAAGAAAAATCCTAAGTGGAGGACCCACCATCCGTGGTTAACTAAAGAAGTTAAGGAAAGCATCAAACTTAAGGAAAAAGCATACAACTCAGCAAAGATGAGTAGCAGGACAGATGATTGGACAGAATATAAAAAAAGGCAGAGAATGACTAAAAGGTTAATCAGGAGAAAGAAATTAGAGTATGAGAGGAAGCTAGCTAGAAATGTAAAAATAGATAGCAAGAGTTTCTACAGGTATTTGAAAAGGAAAAGAGTAAGTAAAGTGAGTGTCAGTCATCTAGAGAACAACAGTGGAGAGTTAATGGTAGATAATAAGGAAATGGTGGAAGAAATGAGTAAATATTTTGCTTCTTGTGTTCACTATAGAGGATACAAATAACATTCCAGTAATAGCTGCAAATCAGGAGGTGAAAGGGAGAGAGGAACTTGGTGAAATTGAAATCACTAGGGAAACGGTACTGAGCAAATTGATGGAGCTGCGGGCTGGCAAGTCCCTGGGTCCCAATGGATTACATCCTAGGGTCTTAAAAAAGAGGTAGCTAATGAGGTAGTATATGTACTGGTGTTAATTTTCCCAAATTCTCTAGATTCTGGGAAGGTTCAATCAGACTGTAAAGTAGCAAATATAACCCCTCTATTCAAGAAGGGAGGGAGGCAGAAAACAGGAAACTATAGGCCAGTTAGTTTGACGTCTGTCATGGGGAAGTTGTTAGAATCAATCATTAGAGGGATTAAAGCTGGACACTTGGAAGAGCTCAAGTCAATCGGAAAGGGTCAGCATGGTTTTGAGAAAGGAAAATCATGTTTAAGCAATTTATTGGAGTTTTTTGAAGCAATAACATGCGCAGTGGATAAAGGGGAGCCTGTAGACGTACTGTACTTGGATTTCCAGGAGGCATTTGATAAGGTACAACATCAAAGGTCATTATGGAAAACTAAAGTGCATGGCGTAGGAGGTAACATATTAGCACGGATAGAAGATTGGCTGGCTGGCAGAAAGACAGTATTCATAAATGGGTCTTTTTCGGATTGGCAGGATGTGGGGAGTGGAGTCCCACAGGGGTCGGTGCTGAGGCCTTAAATTTTTTCGATTTACATCAATGAATAAGATGAGGGGAGTGAAGGCATGGCTGCTAAATTTGCAGATGACACAAAGACAGATAGGAAAGTATGTTGTGAAGAGGACGTGAGGTTGCAGATGGATATAGATAGGTTGAGTGAGTGGGCAAAAATCTGGCAAATGGTGTTTAATGTGGGAAAATGTGATGTTGTTCACTTTGGCTTGAAGAACAACAAAGCAGATTATTACTTAAATGGAGAACAGCTGCATAATTCTGAGGTACAGAGGGATCTAGGTGTTCTAGTACATGAGTCACAAAAAGTTAGTATGCAGGTACAGCAAGTAATTAAGAATGCAAATGGAATGCTATCCTTTATTACAAGAAGGATTGAACATAAAAGAATGGATGTTATGCTTCAGTTATATAGGGCATTGTTGAAACCACACCTCAAATACTGTGTGCAGTTTTGGTCTCCTTATTTAAGGAAGGTAGTAAATGTATTGGAGGCAGTTCAAAGGAGATTTTCTAGATTGATATCTGGAATAAGTGGGCTGTCTTATGAGGAAAGGTTGGACAGACTGGGCTTGTTTTCACTGGAGTTTGGAAGAGTGAGGGGTGATTTGATTGAAGTATACAAGATCCTGAACGGCCTTGACAAAGGTAGACGTCGCAAGGATGTTTCCTCTTGTGCGTGAGTCCAGAACTAGGTGGCACTGTTCTAAAATTAGAGGTCGCCCTTTTAGGACAGAAATGATGAAAAAAAATTTCTGAGGGTTGTGCGACTTTGGAACTCTTAGCCTCAGAAGGTGGTGGAAGCGGGGTCATTGGATATTTTTAAGGCGGAGATAGATTCTTGTCAGGCAAGGGAATCAAAGGTTATCGGGGTTAGATGGGAATGTGGAATTTGAAACACGAGCAGATCAGCCATGATCTTATTGAATGGCAGAGCACACTCGAGCAGCTGAATGGTCTACTCCTGTTCCTATTTCTTATGTTCTTATGTTTTATAAGACTGACTCCTGATTTCATACCAATGTTCGATTTTACTCGCAATAGCCATAAGATTCCTGTTGCAACAAAGTAAAACACCTGTTGGATCGGGAATGTTTTTTTGAAATTCAACATAAGAAATGTCATTGGGCACAGCCTACATTAAAAGGCTGTTTTTTAATAACCCAGAACCTTTTGAGCGTACCGAAGAGCCTGCCAACAGGTTTATGCATCATCAAGAGAACAGTGGGGTCAGCCAGCAAGGCATTGAGAGCATGCAGTCAACCATGAAGCAAGTGTAGAGCTTGGAGCCTCATCCAAGTGGCATTGGTTTCATGCGAGAGGCTCATGCCATCCTCTCAGGATGGCAGGATGACTGCAGTCCTGCCAGTCTCTGACCCAGTGCTTTTGTTGGTTCCACCCTGGTTGTATCCTGGAGTTTGCTCTGATTCCTGCCCCTACTGGTGGCATTGGTCAATAACTGCCTGCTGAAATGCAGCTTTCATGTACACTGTTCCTCTAGCATGTTGAGGTAAAACATCCCACTGCAATGCATCAACATCCTGTAGGTCCTCCTTTGCCATGTCATTTTGGTTCTCTGGTGATATGGGCTGGCATGTTGCTGCTGCTCAATCTGGTGTGGCAGACTCAATGGCAATCCCAGCTATATTCTCATCTTTTCAAGTATTTCTGCAACTAAAGTGACAGAGTACAGATGTAGCCAAAGGTTTGCGTACCAACAACTATTTAGTATTAAAGGCTTTCCAAACTCAGCCAGAGCAGCTAAAATGTCTCCAAAAGTCCCAGGCAGCCAAAAACAACTATCCAGAGAATTAACTTAGTGGAAGTGGGGATCCCTTCAAATTTAATTCCTTCAGCCTGTTTCCTAAGATTTCACACCATGCTTTTCTGGGCATGAATGATCCAGTCAAAACACTCCCAGGCACCAAATTCCCATAAAGGTCCTAATTCAAGCTTTGAACTCCTATTTGCATATTTTTTTTTAAAAACCTGGTGCTCATTTCAGGTAGCCAATGGGGGCAAATGCCTAAGGCGCATTTTAATCAATACAGTGGCTGCTTCATATTGTGTACACTCCCAATACTAGACACTTCTCTGTGATTTTGGTATATGGAATATTGATGTAGCATGCAAAAACTGGGTGAAAAGTAATCAGAATTTAGTCTAAGCTATTTGATTTATACCACAGTACCATTTTGAAGGCGCCAAAGTCTTTTGACGTACAAAAGTGTCTTCATTTGTTTTTTCTTTCATGGTATGTGGGCATTGCTGGCAAGGGCAGCAATTGTTGCCCATCCCTAACTGCTTTTGAACTGAATGGCTTGCTAGGCCATTTCAGACGGCAGTTAAGAGTCAACCACATTGCTATCGATCTGAAGTCACATGCAGGCCAGACCAGGTAAGGACAGTAGATTTCCTGCCCTAAAGGGCATTAGTAAACTAGATGGGTTTTTACAACAATTGATGATAGTTGTCATACTCACCATTACTGTGTTATGACCACAGCTGACGTTATTCACTGACCAAGCTAAATCCCAGAGGGAAACTTGTCTTACTGATCATAACCTTTTTTTCTGTGTTTTGAAAATGTGGGAAAGAACTACTGATCCCAGAAGCATAGAATCCCAGGAACACTTTTAGGATTTTAAAATTAAACGATTTATTAACAAGAAGAACAAAAACTTAAGCACTCAAGTTACACAATCAAAACATTTTTACAAAACACCCCTCAAAAAACCCACTTGGTCAGAACACACACAAGTGAACTATGTGGCAACGTTTCCCTTATAGATTTTTAATCTTAAAGTCCAGCGATATTACCCCAGGCAAAAACTGCAGTCACTTTCGTAAAAGGTATACCGCACGACTTCCCACTCTCTTCCACTCTGCTGTGGCAATCTGATAAAGTTCAGAAACAACCTGCTTTCTGAAACAAAGATAAAAGCAAAATACTGCAGATGCTGGAAATCTGAAACAAAAAACAAAAATTGCTGGAAAAACTCAGCAGGTCTGACCGCATCTGTGGAGAGAAAGACAGAGTTAATATTGAGTATGTATGACTCTTCTTCAAAACTAAAGAGAAGTAGAAATGTGGTGAAATATATACTGTTTAAAGGGGTGGGACAGGTGAAGTTGGATAGAAGGCCAGTGATAGGTGGAGGCAAAGGAGAGATTGCACAAGATGTCATAAACAAAAGGTCAAAGGGGTGCTGATGATGGTGATATTGGCTAAAGGAGGTGCTAATGGTGACATTAAGAGTAGAAAGCAAAATGAGCAAGTGACAGATGGCCCTAGTGGGATTGGGGTTGGGGGAGAGGTGGTGTCGGAGAAAATATCAAAATAGGCTAAAAGGTGGGGATAAAACAATGACTGGAAATAAATTTTAAAAATAATAATAATAGAAATAGGTGGGGGGAAATATATATATATACATATATATAAAAATTTAAAAATAAATATTGACAAAGGGGATCAACAAGGGGTGAGGATGGAGGAGAGAGCTCATGATCTGAAGTTGTTGAACTCAATGTTAAGTCCACAGCCTTGCAGACTTAACATTGAGTTCAACAGCTTCAGATTGTGAACTCTTTCCTCCATCCTCACCCCTTTTTGATCTGCTTTTTTCAATATTTATTTTTTAATTTTTAGATATATATATTTTTTCCCACCTATTTCTATTATTATTTTTAAAATGCATTTCCATTCATTGTTTTGTCCCCACCTTTTAGCCTATTTCGACCTTTTTTCCCACACCAACCCCTCCCCCCACCCCACCCCCACTAGGTCCATCTGTCACTTGCTCATTCTGCTTTCTACTCTTAATGTCACCACCAGCACCTCCTTTAGCCAATATCACCACCATCAACACGCCTTCAGCCTTTTGCTTATGACATCTTTTGCAATCTCTCCTTTGTCTTCACCAATCACTAGTCTTCTATCTAGCTTCACCTGTCCCACCCCCCTTAAACAGTGTATATTTCACCACATTTCTACTTTTCTTTAGTTCTGAAGAAGAGTCATACGGACTCGAAATGTTAACTCTGTCTTTCTCTCCACAGATACTGTCAGACCTGCTGAGTTTTTCCAGCAATTTTTGTTTTTGTTTCCAAAACAAAGACTTTTCTGGCTTGAAACTCGACGGCTGCTTCAGACTTCATTACCTTGCATCAACACAGAACATCTCCCCCACACAGCCAACACATTTCAGCTAAATATCTTTCCTTAAATGTCTTTGTCCCCTTTTATCTTACATTCCATTGTTCTCAAACACCTCTTTTAACTCAAATTTTCCAAATAAAAAATCTTTCATGTTTTCCTATTGCTCCCACTTTCAAGTCAAATAAAATTTAGTAACCTTCCCTCGTTTACTTTTGAAACCTTTGTAAGTTGTAAAAGTCCCTTGTCACTTCTAAACTCCCCTTTGAAATTTAACAGCTGAAAAGTCAAGTCCCTACCTGTCATCCAATGCAAATTTCAAACCCAACCTATTTAATTGAAATTCAACTTCACCAGAGCCTCTCATTACAAATGCATGCATCTAGCTCTTTACCTTTCATCTCTCAGTTCCTACAGATAAGCTGTCTTTACTAACCTTCCCCCAGTTTAATTAATGATGGACACACACATACACAGCCTTCTTTATAGAACACCACCATATTCCCAAAAATATTTTTTAAAAATAACATCTATCTTCACAACTGAGACTAGCTTTATAGTCCAGATTTATTAATCGAATTTAAATTTCACTAGCTGCCATGACAGGATTTGAACCTGTGATCCCAGAGCATTAGCCTGGGTCTCTGTATTACCACTCCACCATCATCTCCCCTTAGTTATAAAATTGTTAATAAATGTTAGACGAAAAGAAAAAGGCCCATAATCCGATTTGCTGCAGGAAATGTATTTATACTTTTATATTTTAAAAGACATCAAGACATTCAATTGTTGGATATTTTTAACCCTAACAGTTTTGCAACGCCTGTCAGCCTTTTGGTTATATGGTGTCAAACCGAGCCCAGGAGCACGGGGTGCAGATGGTGCCAAACACCAGGGCCCAGGTTGGGAGGGGCAGGGGTGGGGCCTGGGCTCAGTTTTAAATGGAGTCTTTTGTCATCCACACTGAGCAGCCAGAGCTTCGGACCTGACAGACCAATTAAGGAAAACAGATCTGTCAGGCTGAGAATTCTCATTTTTAAAATTCCGGTCTATCAGTGTCAATATCACCGAGTTGCTGCACTGCTTCTGACCTTTGGGCAGCTTCGTAGCTCCAATTTTTGTTTTGAAAAGCCCGCCAGAAAACCAGGAAGCTGTCCGAAGGTCAGCAGCAGCAGCGCAGCAACTGTAAGGAGGAGATGCCCTCAATTAAATAATGGTAAGTCAAATCCCCGTAATTTTAGAAACAATTGGATGCTTTGTGTGTTGGTGGGTGGGGGGAGATTGGAGGAGGGGATTGGAGGAAGTTAGGGGGTTTGGAAGGAGACTGGAGGAAAGTTTGGGAGAGGCAATGGGGGGCGGAAGGTTGGAGGGGAAGGTTGGAGGGGAAGGTTGGAGGGGTGCTTGGGGGTATGGAGGGGGAGTTGGGGGGAGGTTGGAGGGGTAGGTTAGAGGCGGGAAGTTGGAGGGAAGTTTTGGAGTGGGTTGGAGGGAGGTTGGAAGAGATTGGAGGAGGTTTGAGGGGGGAGATAGGAATATGCTGGGGGAATTTTGGAGGGGGTTGGGGGAGGTTAGTGGGGCGATTGGAGGGGATTGAGGCTGTTTGGGGAGCCTGGAGGGAGTTTGCAGGGGTAGTTGGAATGGGGGTTAGGCGATGGTTAGAGGTGGTGTTAGAGCACGGTGGAGGGGGCCTTGGAAGAAGTTGCAGGGGTAGGTTAGAGACAAGAAGTTGGAGGGGAGTTTGGGCTGGGTTGGAGGGGTGGGTTGGAAGGGTGTTGGGAGGAAGAGGTTGGAGGGGGTTTGAGGGAGATTGGAGGGGGGAGATTGGAACAGGGTTGGGGGAATGTTGGAAGAGATTAGTGGGGTAGATTGGAGGGGATTGGGGAGGTTGGAGGGAGGTTGCAGGGGTAGTTGGAATGGGGGTTGGGAGATGGTTAGAGGTGGTGTTTGGAGGGGGCATGGGAGAGGCTGGACGGGGTTTGGGTGAGTTTGGAGAGGGGAGTTGGGGTGAGGTTATATGGGGTGTGTTGGAGGGAGGTTGGCGGTGAGGTTAGAGGGGCAGTTGGGAGATAGATTGGAGGGGGGTGTTCGGGGAGGTTAGCTATACTTACCCATTCTATCTTGTTGCTTTTTGAGATTTTTGAGATAATGAAATACCATGATAAAGTTGTGTTGCCTAGTAGATCTGGAAATTATATTATAGTGTAGTGAAAAGCAGCAATCAGTCGACTTCAGACTTGCTGATCAAGAAAACACCGAGATCCCTCTGTTCTGCTCTGCAGTCTCTCCATTTAAATAATATTCTGCTTTTCTATTCTTCCTACCAAAGTAGACAATCTCATATTTTCTCACATTATACTCCAACTGCCAATTCCTTGCCCACTCACTTACCCTATCCACATCCCTTTGCAGACTCTTTGCAACCTCCTCACAACTTGCTTTCCGACTTATCTTTGTATCATCAGTCAATTTGGCTGCAGTACAGCTGGTCCCTTCATCCAAGTCATTAATATAAATCGTAAGTAGTTGAGGCCCCAGCACTGATCCCTGCGGCACTCCAGTTTGCCAACCTGAAATTGATCCATTTATCCTGACTCTGTTTCCTGTTTGTTAGCCAATCCTCTGTCCATCCTAATATATTGCCCCCAACAATAGGAGCTCTCATCTCGTGCAGTAATTCTACATGGCACCTTATCAAATGCCGTTTGGAAATCCAAATACTCTACATCTGCTGGTTCCCCTTTATCCACCCTGCTTGCTACACCCTCACAAAAACCTTTAATAAATTTGTCAAACACAAAAGCTGGAGAATTTGCCTGGCTTTCACAATCCCTATGAATTGCCATTGTGTTCTTAGCTTAGTTTCAATGGTGAGTTTCAGGAAGCGTGGGAAGCCCAGGGACGCGCCATTAAGTTTGAAACTGTGTTGAAAGGTTACTGCACTTGAGGTATTAGCGTACTTAGCTCACTAACACTATAGGGGGTGTGTTAGCTTCACCTTTGACTTCTGAGCAGTCCGAATTGCTCCCACTCCCTGGGTTCGAGATCTTGGACTTATTTGGGGGTTGTGACAAAGTGCAGCAGACAACTGGTTTTGGTGCAAAAATAAAAAAAACTGGGTTTATTGAAGTCACAAATGAACTTATAACATTAGGATTACACTGAGATTATGTAGGCCTACAAAGTACACTTAGTTAAGAATGGGGAACACACGGCATAACAAGGATAAATCACGCTACTAATCCCCTTACCCTTGTCCCACCCCCAAAAACTAACTAAATTGAATTAGGAGAGGTCAGGGATCATGCTCACCAAACAGGGTTCCTTAACAGTTCGGAATCCAGCCAGGTAAGCCGGTTGCAGTTTTGGGGTACACTCTTTGTGTCCTCTGGGGCCTGCCGTCCCTACATGGTCCTGGTCTGTGGAATCTGCGAAGGTTCTTCAGTTGGGTGGAGGACGCGGTTGTGGGTGGTCGATCTTTGTGGAGGGCTGCGGTTGCGGCCTTGTTGTCTTCGGTTGAGCCTGCCACCCTGTGCCCCTCACCATGATGTTGCCTACGGGCCTGAAAATCTCTAGATCTCCTCCCTCCACTTAAACTCTGCTTAAACTCCGCTTCAGCCGCTCCAAAACTGCTCACCCTCCTCCTTCGTAACTGGTGGCCCAGTTATACTGTTTTTTCGAATTTCTTATCTGAAATCAAATCAAGGTTAGTTCTTTGTCTGATTTGGGCTTCTTCAGGTGATTGTTGTCTCATTGTTTTTAATGGGCTCGCATAATGTTTATCGTTGTCTTCCTGCCCCCCCTAACTAGCCTTGAACAGAAAGCCATTGTATATGTGGAGTATTGACAGGTTCGCATAATTGCATTGATTGCTGCCTTCCTGCCTTAGTAGTTAGTATCGATTATTTATGCAAGATTTTGATGGGCTTTAGTTTCGTGTAAGATGAAGTCTTTCTCTGGGTTGATTGTTTTAAAGGGAAGAATGCATATTCTGTCTCCTCTCGTTGTCTGGCTTCAGGCAACAATCCACACTGTGCTCAACAAGCCTGGGCATGTCCAGTCCCAGGCCTTCATGGGCCTAGCCCCCTTTCTGCAGGGTTCTACACTTAACTCAGCAGTTGGGTCCTCTGCCATAAAAAGTCATATCCTTGTTGATGATATGAAAAATGTGGGAATTTTGAGAACCCTTCAATGCTGCCTATCTCAAGGGGGTTGCACATAACCAGCCCAAAACATGTGAGTCTAATTTTACTTAATGACTCTCCTGTGAAGCACCTTGAGATTTTTTTAATTCATTCACGTGATGTGGGCATCGCTGGCTAGGCCAGTATTTATTGCCCATCCCTAATTGCCCTTGAGAAGGCGGTGATGAGCTGACTTCTTGAACCACTGCAGTCCATGTGATGTAGGTACACCCATAGTGCTGTTAGGAAGGTATTTTATTACATTAGAGGCCCTGTATAAATATAAATTGTTGTTGCTGAGTTAAATCTGGAAGTTGACACACTGCTCCCCAATGGGCTTACGTTTTCAGCGAACTTAATCCCCACCTGCGCTTAAAGCTAAATGTTCCTCAATGTTAAAATTCTTACAACTGATTCTAAGGCAGAATTTAAAAGGTAGACATTGTTTAAAGCTTCTAATGAGGCAAATCTGTATGCAATATGGTCAGTAATCTGAATCACAATTCATCAGAAATGTATAATAAATATATATTGTTTTAAATTTTGGAGGGAAATGCGCAAACCTATTTCGTACAACTGATAATGGAGAGTTCAGATGATTGACAACAGCCTATAGCAAATTAAAGCCAACCATTAATTTGTGAAGTCTTCTGAAAGGAACACTGGGACTGCAGGAGGCCATTCAGGCACTCCAGGCTCACCATTCTATCAGGTCATGCCATCACCATCACTGAATCCCCCACTATCAACATCCTGGGGGTTACCATTGACAAGAAACTGAACTGGACTAGCCAAATAAATACTGTGGCTACAAGAGCAGGTCAGAGGCTAGGAATCCTATGGCGACTCACCTCCTGACTCCACAAAGCCTGTCCACCATCTATACAAGGACAACAGGAGTGTGATGGAATACTCTCCATTTGTGTGGGTGAGTGGACCTCCAACAACACTCAAGCTTGACATCATCCAGGACAAAGCAGCCCACTTGAATGCACCCCATCCACAAATATTCACTCCCTCCACCACCGATGCGCAGTGGCAGCAGTGTGTATCATCTACAAGATGCACTGCAGGAACTCACCAAGGCTCCTTAGACACACCTTCTAAACCCACGACCACTGCCATCCAGAAGGACAAGGGCAGTGGACACATGGGAACACCACCACTTGGAAGTTCCTTTCTAAACCACTCCCCATTCTGACTTGGAACTATATTGCCGTTCCTTCACTATCGCTAGGTCAGAATCCTGGAACTCCCTCCCGAACAGCACTGTGGGTGTACCTACAACACAGGGACTGCAGTGGTTCAAGAAGGCAGCTCACCACCACCTTGTCAAGGGTAATTAGAGGATGGGCAATAAATGCTGGCCTAGCCAGCGATGCCCACATCCCATGAACAAATATATATATATTAAAAAAACCTTCAGTCCATTTGATATATTTCAGTGATACCTTTACCTAAGAACAGTTGATTGATCCTGCACCCACTGCTTTTTGCAGGAAAGATAGAAAAAGAAAGCCTTGCATTTATCTAACGCCCTTTACAACCTCAGGACAACCCAAAGCACTTTACAGTTAATGAGAAACTTTCAAAGTGCAGTCACCGTTGCAGTGTAGGACAGTAGTTCTCAAGCTTTTTTGGTTGGAGATCCCTTTTCAAATGGATTAGTAATCATAAACCCACTCCATTTAAATTATATCATTATATAATACTCATAATTTGAAAGCAATACATATATAGAGTGTTTTAAGGAAACACATATTTACTTGAAAATGTCAGTGAGATGGGTGATCCCAGGGAGAGCAGAGCATGGAGAAAGCACCAGGGGAGCAAAGAGAGAGCAGGGGCACAGGGAAGCGCAGCACAGAGAGAACAGGAGAAAGGGGAAAACAGAGCAGAGAGAAAGCAGAGGCCCAGAGAAAACAGGTGCACGGGGAGAGCAGGAGCATGGACAGAGCTCTTGAGGAGAAGCACTAGAGGAGCCAGGAGAGTGTTGAAACAGAGCCCACTTCCAGCCACTGCTCAATTGCATACTCTTCACCATGGGCCCCTGGGAGATCACCTACATTCCCCATCCTAAGGCCGGCCCTGTGTACAGACCCCCAAGGGTAGTCCTTGCAGACCCCCAAGGGTCCATTTGAGAAGCACTGATATAGGAGAGAATTCCACATTTCCACTACCCTTGATGTGAAAAAGTGCTTCCTGATTACACTCCTAAATGACCTAGCTTTGATTTTCAAATTGTGTCAGAGAAAATGGCTTCTATCTACTCCAATGGATCATTTTATCACTTTAAGCATCTCATTCACCTGAACTCAAAGAATAATTTAACCCTTTAAGCCTATGGCAGCCACAGATGACTGGTCTCAATATATAGAATGTCTTGCATTCTTCTTTCAAGCAAACAAATTCACGGGGTAGGAAAAGAGGAGAGTGATTCTCCTGAGTATTTGTGGGAGCAGGACCTACAGTTTAATTCGAATATTGACGGCCCCCCCTCTGTGTCCCAGGTTTGAAGACCTTCAGTGAATTAGTAGAGCTCGTTAAGGGACATTTTCAACCCAAACCCTCAGTCACAATGCAAAGATTCAGGTACAATTCACGGAATAGAGCCCCAGAGAGACCATTGCTACCTACATGGCAAAATTAAAACAACTAATGGAACATTATGATTTCAACCCTGAGTAACTTGCTCAGAGATCGTTTAGTATGTGGCGTGCAGGAAGATACTATTCAGAGAAGATTGCTGGCTGAAGTGAATCTTGATTTTGAGAAAGCATTAGGAATAGCGCTTGCAATGGAAAGCACTGACGAATTCACAAGTGATTCAAGGGGTGCAAAATGGCGCCATCCTCTTAGTTGGGCAGGAACAGTCAGCCAAAAGCGGTGCGAAAAGCTGAGACTCCACCGCCAAGCGGGAAACAGCTCCCGCTAACCGAAAATTGAGAAGAAACAGCTTAGCAGCAAAGTTGAAAACTAATTTTCATCGACATGGAAACAATCATACTCCTAACATTTGGCAATTTGAAAAGTTAGGGTGTTATTTTTGTCACAGGTGTGGATACATATTGCAACATTGCAAAGCGAGATTTAAACAGGCTTCCAGGCAGCAATCGAAGTCCAATGAAGTATATAGTGTGGAAGAGCCAGAAACAACCAATTCTGGCATTTATTCATTATTTAACATGAAAGTTGGGAAGACAGAGCCAATTATTGTCACAGTGCAAGCGAATGGTAAACCATTAAAAATGGAAGTAGGCACTGGTGCTTCTACCACTGTAATAGGAGAACACACTTTCAGATATTTAAATAAAGATGATCAATAATTAAATTTGGAATAAACATCTGCTAAGCTGAAAACATACACAGGCGAAGCAATCCAGGTAAAAGGTATCACCAGAGTAACTGTTCATTATAGACACCGATTGGCACAGCTACCAGTGATGGTGGTAGAAGGTGAAGGACCAAGCCTTCTAGGTTGTGATTGGTTGAAAGAGATTAAACTAGTCCGAAACCTTCCAATTGCAAGCAGGGGGACTGCCAAAGCTACTAAAAAAAAGTATGACACTGTCTTCAAGGATGAACTAGGAAACATCCAAGGCCAACAGGCCAAGATTTAGGTGGACCCAGAAGCAACCCCTCACTTCTTGAAAGCAAGACTGGTGCCATACACTTAAGAGAGAAAGTTGACGCTAAGCTGAACCAACTAAAGAGGCTGGGTGCCATAAAAGCAGTTCAGTTCTCAGAGTGGGCAGCACCCATTGTCCCTGTCGTTAAACCAAACCAGACCATCCGGATCTGTGGGGACTATAAACTAACGGTCAACAAAGCAGCCAAACTGGACAGGTAACCTATTCCCAAGATTGAAGACCTCTATGCCAAACTAGCAGGAAGGACAACGTATACAAAGTTTGACATGCGTCATGCACATCAGCAACTGGAGCTGGATAATGTCTCCCGAGAATTTGTGACCATAAATATCCACAAAGGGTTAAATCAGCGTGCCTGCCCTTCGGTGTTTTGATCAGCCTATGCCATTTTTCAGAGGAAGATGGAGAGCTTGCTACAAGTTGTTGCCTACCTGGACGATGTACTAATAACTGGATTCACAGAAAATGAACACTTGGCTAACCTACAGGGAGTCCTGAAACTATCTTTAGAAGCAGGAATGCGCCTAAAGGAAGAAAAATGCACTTTTCAGGCAAATGAAGTCATTTATTTGGGCCAACAGGTACGTGCCCAAGGGTTACACCCTGTTGAAGAGAAGGTTAAAGCTATCAGAAAGGCACCTACACCTAAGAATGTCTCTGAACTTAAATCATTTTTAGGGATAGTAAATGATTATGGCTGATTTCTACCAAAGTTTTCAACAATTCTAGCCCTGCTTTCTTCACTGCTAAAGAAAAACCAGCATTGGGTTTGGGTGAAGGGTTGTCAAAATTCCCACATTTTTCATATCATCAACAAGGATATGACTTTTGGACTTTTAATCTGCTGAGTTAAGTGTAGAACCCTGCAGACAGGAGGCTGGGCCCATGAAGGCCTGGGGCTGCACATGCCCGGGTTTATTGAGTACAGTGTGGATTGTTTTGCCTGAAACCAGACAACGAGAGGAGACAGAATACACATTCTTCCCTTTAATACAATCAACCCAGAAAAAGACATCACCTCACACGAAACTGAAGCCCATCAAAATCTTGCATAAATAATCGCTACTAACTACTAAGGCAGGAAGGCACAATCAATTCAATTATGCGAACCCATCAATACTCCACACTTACAATGGCTTTCAGTTCAAAACTAGTTACTAGGACAGGAAGACAACGATAAACATCATGCGAGCCCATTAATAACAATGAGACTACAATCACCTAAGGAAGCCCACCAAAGTCAGACAAAGAACTAACCTTGATTTGGATTCCGATAAGAAATTGGAAAGACAGCATAACTGGCCCGGTCAGTTGCGAAGGAGAGAGAGAGGGAGAAACCAACTAGCAGAAGGGTAAGCAGTTTTGAAAGCTGACGCAGGGCAGTGAGCAGCTGGGAGCAGTTGAAACAGAGTTTAAGCAAGAAGATCTGGAGGTTTGCAGGCCCGCAGGCAACATCACGGCGAGGGGCACGGGGTGGCAGGCTCAACCGAAGACAACAAGTCCGCAACCGCAGCCCTCCACGAAGATCGACCACCCACAACCGCTTCAACTGAAGAACCTTCGCAGATTCCACAAACCAGGACCGCGTGGGGACAGCAGGCCCCAGAGGACACAAAGAGCGTACCCTAAAACTGCAACCGGCTTACCTGGCTGCATTTCAAACTGTCAAGGAACCCTGAGTTGGTGAGCATGATCCCTGACCTCTCCTAGTTCAATTTAGTTAGGCTTTGGAGGTGGGACAAGGGTAAGGGGATTAGTAGGATTTTTCCCTAGTTATGCCGTGTGTTCCCCATTCTTAACTAAGTGTACTTTGTAAGTCTGTATAATCTCAGTGTAATCCTAATGTTATAAGTTCATTTGTGACTTCAATCAACTCGGTTTTTCTTGCACCAAATCCAGTTGTCTGCTGCACTTTGTCACAACCCCCAAGGTCTAGAACCCAGGGAGTGGGAGCGATTCGAACCGCTCAGAAGTCAGAGGTGAAGCTGACACACACCACCACCCCCTACATGGGAGTCGCACCAAGAAGCTCTCATGAAAGTAAAACAGCTCTTGTACTCTTCAAATTTGTTAGTGCATTATGATCCAACAAAGGAATTGGTACTAACCTGCGATGCGTCCCCCTATGGAGTGGAGGCGGTACTATCTCACAGGGTGGACAACAGTACAGAGAGGCCGATAGGCTATGTATCCAGGGCAATGAATCACAGCTGAAAAAGGACATTGTCAGATCGAAAAGGAAGGTCTGTCGATTTATTTTTGGTGTAAAAAAAAATTCCACCAATACATGCATGGGTGATATTTCACAATAGTATCTGTTTAGAGAGGAAAATGCTATCCCTCCCATAGTTTCTGCATGAATACAAAGATGGGCTCTAATTTTGGCGGCGTATGAATACACCTTTGTACATAGACCAGGGATTCATATAGCAAATGTTGATGTCCTAAGTCACTTTCCTTTGCAAGAAATTAATGACCATGTCCCAATTCCCCAAGAGCTCACATTAGTGATAATTTCCTGGATTCCTCACCAGTCTGTGCCAGGCAGATAAGAAACTGGATGAATCGTGATACAGTCCTGTCTCAAGTGAGAGGCCAAGTGTTACATGGTTGGTCCCAGGAACCAGTCTCTGATGAATTCAAGCCATTTTTCAACCAAAGACACAAGATGAACAGTCAAGATGGTATTTTATTATGGGGTGCATGAGTAGTAGCTCCTTCACAAGGAAGGGAACTACTCTTAGTGGAGGTACACAGTCCCATTCCAGGAATCTCACGAATGAAGATGATAGTGCGGGTCATCTTTGGTGGCTGGGGATGGATGGTGATATTGAAAATGTGGTAAAACACTGTGTGCAATGTCAACAGCTACAAAAGTCGTCGGCAGCAGCCCCATTATAACATTGGGAGTGGCCTGGTAGACCCTGGGTGAGATTGCACATAGATTATGTTGGTCCTTTCCTTGGAACCATGTTTCTACTGATTATAGATGCTCATTCCAAGTGGTTGGACGTTTGAGGTAAAGTTATCAACGTCAGGCGCTACTATACAAAAACTACGCCAAAGCTTTGCCATCCATGGATTGCCAGAAGTAATCGTCTCAGATAATGGTGCTGCGTTTACGAGCGCTAAGATTCAACAATTTGTCAGCATCAATGGTATCAACCACATGAAGACTGCACCGTACCATCCATCATCTAATGGACTGGCGGAAAGAGCAGTACAAACTTTTAAGGTGGAAATGAAAAAGTTAACAAGTGAATTGTTGGAAATTAAACTTGCTCATTTTCTATTTCACTACAGAACAACCCCCAACACTATGACAGGAGCAACACCCGAAGAATTACTGATGAGGCGCCGTCTTCGAAAAAGACTAAGCCTGATACTTCTCAATTTGGAAGGGAAGCTGGAGAAAAGTCAAGGGAACCAAAAAGCAACTCATGATTTGCATAGTCATGAGTGACAATTTACTGTTGGAGAAGCAGTATATGTAAGGAATTTCTTTAGAGGATCGAAGTGGTTACCTGGTAAAGTAAGCTCTGTGACTGGACTCCCCCCCCCCATTGTCGTACCATGTGGAAGTGGAGGGACGGATCACCCTTAAGTATGTGGATCATTTAAGAAAAAGGGAGATACCCCAACAAAATGATGTCCCATCTGTAACCATTGCTGAATCTGTGGCTCCTGTTGAAGTTGCTCAACTAAAGACAGACATGCTCAATGTCTCTATTGGAATGGAAGGCACTGAACTGCATGTGCCTTATGAGGTACCTGATGTTAATGTGGTCCCAGAGAATGTGTTTCCTGCGAAAGAGTCAGGAGTCGTGGAGCTACAACATTCCGCACTGATCAGGAAACCACCTGAAAGACTGAACTTGTAATTTCATAACCTGTGTAAATATTGTAATGCTGTGAGGTAAATATCCTTGTAAATACAAAATATACAGAAAAGTTAAAGGGGTAGGAATGTAGTAATTATAGTTTGGATAAACGTAGGACTGTAGCTTTAAAAATAATCCTGTGTTGTAAGATCACATCGTCTGTGTAAACCAATGAGTTAGCAGCACGTGGAACCTCTATAACTAAAGAACTCCCTCCTAGAGTTTGATGCACACATTTAGTTGCTGCTGCTGTCTTGAAAATAAAGTTAAATGTGTCCACCAAGAGAAGTTGCCTGGAAAATCATCTCTATAACAGTTACCCTCATCAATCCTCTCTGTTACCTCTTCAAAAAACTCCAGAAAGTTAGTTAAACATGATTTTACCTTAAGAAATCCATGCTGTCATGTCCTAATTAACCCACATTTTTCCATGTGACTATTAATTCTATCCAGAATAATTGTTTCTAGAAGCCTCCCCACCACCCAAGTTAAACTGACTGGTCTGTAATTGCTGGGCTTATCCTTACACCCATTTTTTGAGCTAACGTTTGCAATTCTCTAGTCCTCTGGCACCTCCCCTTAGTCTAGGGAAGACGGAAAGATTATGGCCAGTGCCCCTGCAATTCAATATCCTTGGATGCATCTCATCCTGTCCCAGTGCCTTGTCAACTTTAAGTACCGACAGTTTCGCCAACACCTTTTTATAAATTTTGAGCCCTTCTAGTGACAGAGTTTCCTCCTTTGTCACCATGGCCAGGGTAGTATCTGCTTCCTTGTTAAAGACAGATGCAAAGTATTCATTGAACACCTCAGCCATGCTCCCTGCCTCCATGTGTAAATCCCCTTTTTGTCACTAATTATCCCTACTCCTTTTCCCACCCTTTTACTATTTATGTGCCTATAGAAGGCTTTGGGATTCGCCTTTATGTTAGCTGCTAGTCTTTTCTCATAATCCTTCTTCGCTTCTCTTATTTGCTTTGTCACCTCTCCTCTGAACCTTTTGTATTCAGCTTGGTTCTCAATTGTATTTTCTACCTGACACCTATCGTAAGCGTATTTTTTCTTCTTTATCTTAATTTCTATCTCCTTTTTCATCCAGGGAGCTCTGGATTTGTTTGCCCTACCTTTCCCTTTTGAAGGGATATACCTCGACTGAGCTGGAGCCATTTCTTCTTTGAAGGTAGCCCATTTTTCGACTACAGTTTTTCCCGCCAACCTTTGGTTGCCATCTATCCAGCCCAGTTCCATTCTTGCCCCATTGAAGTCACTCTCCCCCAGTTAATTATTCTTACTCTGGATTGCCCATTGTCCTTTTCTACCATCATCCTAAACCTTATGTTACAAAGATCACTGTCTCCTAAATGTTCCCCCACTGGCATTTGATCTACTTGGCCCATCTCATTTCCAAGAACCAGATCTAGCAGTGCCTCATTTCTTGTTGGACTGGACACATACTGCTGTAGAAAATTCTCCTGAACACACTCTAGGAACTCTTTCCCCTCCCTGCCCTTTACACTAACACTATCTCAGTCTATATTTGGGTAATTAAAGTCCCCAATTAAAACTACTCTATAATGTCCACATCACTCTGTAATTTCCGTGTAGATGTGTTCCTCCACACCTTTCCCATTAGTTGGTGGCCTATAGACTACAACGAGCAATGTAATTGCACCCTTTTTGTTCCTTAGCTCTAGCCAAATCGATTATGTCCTTGAACCCTCTGGGACATCCTCTTTCTCCAGCACTACAATGCTCTCCTTGACAACACAGCCAGCCCTCCTCCTGCTTGTCCTATCTTTCCTGAACACCTTGTACCCAGGAATATTTAACACCCAGCCCTGTCCTTCCTTGAGCCAGGTCTCTGTTATCATCACAACTTCATAATTCTGCATGGCAATCTGCGTCTGTAACTCAATCTTATTTACTATACTCTGTGCATTCACATATAATGCAATATAACCCTGATTTAGACTTCATTATTTTCTCCCTTACTCCGCCTCCACACTTACTATTCTCTATTCTAGAGCTACTGTCCCTCCCAGTATTTTGTGCACCTTGGTATTACTCTCTAGTATTCCCTCCTTGTTCCCACACCCCTGCCGAGTTAGTTTAAAGCCCCCCCCCCCACAACCGCATCAGCAAAATGTCTTGCAAGGAACTCAGTCCCAACTCTCTTCAGGTGCACCCTGTCCAGCTTGGACAGCTGCCATCTCCCCCAGAGCCAGTCACAATGTCCCAGGAATCTAAAGCCTTCCCTCCTGCACCATCTTTCCAGCCACACATTCATCTGCCTTATCCTCCTTATCTCTGTACTCGCTTGAACGTAACATTGAGAGTAATTCAGAGGTTACTATTTTTGAAGTTCTACTTGCTAATTTTCTACCTAGCTCCCTAAATTCTGCCTGCAGGACCACATCCCCCTTCCCACCCAAGTCATTGGTACCAAAGTGGACCATGAACTCTGGCTGTTCACCCTCCCCCAGAAGAATGTCCTGCAGCCACTCGGTGACATCCTTGACCCTGACACCAGGGAAGCAAAATACCATCCTGGTGTCATGTCTACAGCCACAGAAATGTGTGTTTGTTCCCCTATCACTATTGCTATTCCTTTCTTCTTTGTCCCCTCCTGTATAGCTAAGCCACTCGTGGTGCAACAAACTTGCTCAAACTTCACTCCACTGAGGAAACAACGCCCCCACCAGTATCCAAAACAGGAAACCGATTAGCGAACTCCTGCATTACCTGCCTGGTTCTCTTGGACTGCCTGAAGGGACAATCACCCATTCTATTTTGTCTCCATGCTCCTAACCTACGGTGTGACCACCTCTCTGAACATGCTATCCATGTAGCTCTCAACCTCGTGGATATGCCACAGTGACCCCAGCTGCCGCTCAAGGTTCAAAACCTGGAGCTCAAGTTTCTGCAGCTGGCAGCACTTCCTGTGCAAATAGTTGACTAGGTCACCAGTAGTGTCCACGACTTCCCACATATTACAGGACACGCATTCCACATGACTGAGCTGCCCTGCGTGTTAACTTTATTTCACTTTGGTTTACTTATATTACTCTACATTACTGATCCTGACTTCCCCTTATTCCTAGTGTTTCTTACTCAAATTCAAAGTAGCTACTACTTTAAAAATAATATACTTTTCTAATTTACAACTATTTAAAGACACTCACTAACAGCAATTTCTTTCCAACCAGTGAACTTGCGGTTTTCCTGTGACGTCACTGTTCATTTTTTTTCAAACTCAGCTCCAAACGTGAGGTTTACACCCAGGGTTATTTCTGCTCAGCTGTTCCTGTTCCTGACTTAGAATAATTCCTATGTATACCACACTTATTTCTCCTGTGCACCAGCCTAATTCACTACTCATTCGGTCTCTGACTCACTCGGCATAGCTGCCTGGCTCCTCGTGCGCCCCTTACTGACCATGCTGTTTGAAAGGCCTGTCTCTTTTATAGACCCTTTGATGAGTCACTAGTGAGTTTAGCTTCCTGCTACAGTGATCACCACCACTTGAAACACCACTGCTTTCAGGCGATTGACAGATAATTGCAACTCCAGGCCGTTCTCTACTTAACAAGCTAACCTAACTTACTTATGTCAGATCTTGATTCTTAATCTATCATTAAACCTGAAAAGGACTTACCAAAACTTAGCACATCAGCCTAATTTTCTACTCACTCAGTCTCCATATCAAAAATAGCTTTGTTTCATTATTTGACTGGAACCACCGGTTGAGTTTTAAAAGATGTGTGTGCGTGCATGCGTGCCCTTGAATGCATGTGTGAGAGTCGGAGCATTTTTATTATTTTTACTTGGACCAGAAGTACAATAAATACTGTTCTCTTTTCTTTTTAAAAGCTTATAAGGAAACCTATATGTATCTTTTACAATTACAGCATGTCAACAGTTAAACACTCACTGAATTAACAAGTATATCCTTTTAAAAAAAAGCCTTGTTGCGGTCAAACGAGGAATGGGAAAAGATGGGAGCCAGTCTACCCTTCCTCACCTGATCGTAACAGAATCAGTACCAAAGCAGGATGCAGTACTCCTGATGGAATCTGACCAAGTGTACAACACAAGCATCACTTCCTCATTTTTGTATTCCGACCCTCAGAAGATAAAGGCCGACATTTCATTCATCTTTTTGATTAAGTTTTGTTCCTGTGCCCAATCATTGATAATATATGCTGAAAAGCTGAAGCCCCTGGAACTCAGATTCCTAAGGAAAGAAAACTTTGCATTTATATGTCACCTATATTGATCACAGGATGTCTAAAAGTGATTTACAGATTTGAAGTATAGACTCTGTTGTAATGTCGCTGGGGGACAACACTTGCCAAATCCTGCCAATCAGAGAATGTTCCATTTATCCCTAATCTCTGTTCTTTACCTCTCAACTCATGTGACAAGGTTACCTTCAACTCTGTGCACCTTTCACTTTTGCTAATAATCCCTTGTGCAGTACCTTAGGAAATGCCATCTGGACATTCATATAGAGAACATCCATTGACACAAGGGTAGTGACATCCTCAAAAAAATCCAACTAGATTAATCAACATGTCCTACCCATCACAAGTGCAGGTATCATTACAAATAGACATCACGGAAAAAAGTAAACTTATGAAAAGAAGAATCAGTTGGCTGAGAGACCAGGCAACAGTGAGAAAGTGGTAAAAGTGGTTGTGGGTGATGAGGGGCAGGCGGTAGAAGAAATAGGTCCAGCATGCTTCCAGAGATATATGAGGAATTCAGATATTCATGGAGACGCTCTCAAACACTGATATAAGGTTTCCACTATCTCTTTAATGGAGCAGCTCATGGCAAAAAAGTTGGCAATACAGATGTCTCCTGTGGACTGCTGGAACATATCTTTGACATGAATACTGAGATTAATGCACTAATGGTGGAATGTGAATGGCTACCTTTCCCTCTAGACTTTCTTAGACCATATTGGACATCTCAGTCTCAGCCTGCCTGCTGAGACTAGAATTCCTTATGCCCTGTTCCTTAGTCATACCCAGACAACTGTCAATGGAGAGGTATCTGCTGAGCATTGCGAATGGCCTGTGCCTTCTCTTCCTTCACTGTTAGATAACTGCCCAATGCTGCTGCATCTGTGCACTAACATAAAAGCCTCCTCTATACTCGTATTTGCAGTCGCTGTTGTGGTCACACTTCGAGGTCGTCTCTTCGCTGAGCTTTGTAATATTGTATCTGACCCGAGTTAATTTCTCTGCAGTTATGCATCTCTGCATCAGTTCTTATGATTCACCTTCTACCATCTCTTCGTGATTTCAGATGGAAGCACAAAATACAGATAATTTTCTACTAATTTTGAACGCTTTTTACTTGTACCTACATTTTTGTTAAAGTATAGTTAACTAGAAATTAATGCCAGAAATTGCAGGGGTTCTCCCAATTGGTTACCATAACTTTAGTAGAAGATCAGTGGAAACCCCAGTTTTAGCATAAAAATCAGAGCTTCTGCCAAAGATCATCTGCCAAAGTTAAGGCGGCTGATTGGGAAAACCTCAAAGGAAATCCCTAGTGTCAGATTTAATCAGTCATTATTTAATAATCACAGGATCTTTTGCAATTATATCTCCCCAATGAAATAGTTCCCTATGTGCCTCAAATGAGACATTACTGCTGTTTTTCACTTTTGTGATTCACACAAGTGGGTAGCCAGCTCATTTTGTGATATAAAAACGCCCATTTTTCCTCCACCTCCTCCTCCACTGTTGCCAAATGCTCCAGCACCTATGCACTCAAGCAAAAGACACCTCTGCATTAATCCTTTCAGGAAAAGGATATTACATACATTACAGTCAGTGAATTAATTAGACAAGTATAAAAAAAAAAGACCTTTTATCTTTATGAACAGATTTTTACAGTCCCTCGCCAGCGGGTTTGCAGGTGGTGGCAAGGCCTGTAAAATTCTGCAGGTGTCCTTCCCACCAGCTACCTGCCTTCCCCTGACCTGGCAGCGGTTTTTCTGCACTAGGGCGGCCTGCCCACCCTCGCCCCAATTGAGGTCCTTAAGTGGCCAGTTAACGGCCGCCTTTTTTTAATCATTCATGGCATGTGGGCATTGCTAGCTAGGCCCGCACTTATTGCCCATCACATCCCGTCCAGCCACAATTTTTAGGCAGACCAGACGAGGCCAGGAACGGAGGGGGAAACCTGGCAGGTTAGCCTGCTCGGGCTTCGGGCAGGGAGGGGAAGGAATGCCTCCCTCACCTTTGCCAATCACCACCCCCCTACCCACAAGTTCTGCCCCGCTGTGTGTCCCCTCACACCTCAGCCATTGCAACCTGGCACCCGCCCTTCCTGGGCCTCCTCTACTGGCCCCGCCAAGAGACCCCCAGACTACCTGTATCCTTAGCACCCGGCAATCGCTGTGTCTCCTGCCAATGCAAAATGGCCGCCGATACCCATCTGCACATGTGCAGAAATCCAGTGACGTCACTGCTGGAGCCTGCAGCCTGGAGCTGAGTGGCAGAAGGGAAAAGAATGAGGAGAGACAATATAGTCTAATACTCACAGCAACCTACAATCCACTTATACTATTGGGATAGTGAGACAGAGTTTAGAAACACTGACCAACATGACTGTAGTAAAATATCCCACAAAGCTTGTACCTTCCAGTCTACAAATCTGTCCCTTCTAACCCCCTGTAAAAAGTTTCCAAAATCCATCACTGTCAGTCCAGGACAGAAGTTCACAACATTCTCACCTCCTGCTGCCAGGGGCAGTGATGACCACGAATGAGCCCTGCTGCACATTGCCCCCTATAAAGTTGGCAGCCACTAACCTGGGTCTACCATCAGCATGGTCTTGGTAGCAAACAAAGCCCCCAACAATTTGTTCGATAGGATTTGGTTTAGTCCCAGCAGTGGCCACCTTCCCTGGTGTTGCTGCTGGGACTAGAGAGCTGCCTGCCAATCAGATGACCAGTAGCTCTCTGAGGTGGAACTTCTTACCCAGTTAATTTTTACCCAATTAACCACAGAGCATTAATTGGCTGCAGGGCAGCCATCAGGAGCAAGGTTGCGTTCCCTGCTGACTTTTTGGTAACAAGACAGGAAGCCCTGCCATCCAAAAAAATTCTGTCCCGAGGTTAGCAGTATTCCATATCTAACCTAAAATTATATATATGTCTGTAAAATGTCCTTTTCCATCAATTACCCCACATACAAGAAAGTGAATATCATGCAGCATGTTTTAAATATTGTTTTGTGGCAATAGGTGCAAATCTCCAAAGACTATTCATAGTGTGTCATAGGAACATAGGACTAAGGAGCAAGAGTAGGCCATTCAGCCCTTCGAGCCTGCTCTGTCATTCAATAAAATCATGACTGATCTGGTTGTGTCTCAACTCCACTTAGCTGTCTGCCACCCCACCACGTCCCCTCCACACCCCCCCCCGCTCCCCCACCTCACCGCCCCCCCCCCCCCCCCCCCCCCCCATAACCTTTGATTCCCTTGTCTATCAAAAATCTAACTCTGCCTGAACAAAGGAGCTATAACTGAATATTTTCCCTAGCGAGGGCTTTTTGTTATAACCTCAATGATTTTTTTTTTCTGCTATAAGTTAAATTGTTTTTGTTATTTCAGCACCAGTACAAACTATCCTAGATTTCTCATTAATTTTTACTGTTTGCCAATCTTCGGCTCCCTTACTAAGCTGTATCTTTGAGAACTTCTGATCATTCCATTTCTCCATATAACTTTGAATCGTTCACTTGTAACATTTTATGCAGTTCTCTGGGGATTCCATCAGTCACATCTGCCCAATTAGAACTGTTACCGTTGATATCTATCCTTGGTTTTCCATTGTCTAAACAATTAATAATTCACTGCTGCACTTCATATTAAATGCGACAAGCTTTCACTTTCATCATAAATCTCCTGTTAAGTACCTTTTCAAATATTGTGCGAGTGCCAAGAAACAATGCCACCACCTTGCTTTGATTCACCAACTATAACATCCTCAAAGAATTTCAATAAATCCACTTTGGTTTTGATAAACTAACATTGATATGGATTTTTTGCTGTTACTCTCAATATGCATTCAAGAATTGTTTCCTTTCTATTTGTCATGAATTGTAGTATTATTTGCATAGCATAGAAGCATTTCTTTTGTATTTTATGAAAGCTTCAATGGGATTTATGGCTTTTATAGATTGCAGGCCTTCTCTTAAGTTTATATTCTTGTATAAATCAATACACCCCTCCTCTCTATGAAAGTGTATTCTGTTTACTATCCTTCCCTGTAATTAACAGGAACGATTTAATTTAGGTGTATGTTTAGGCGATGCAAACGTTTCAGCAGCGGATTAATATGGTAATTTTGAGCAGCAGGAAACCAGTGGAGTGCAAGAACTAGTAGAATGGATAGGCCTGAGCTGTATCTAACATTTGGTTTGGACCTCAATATCATCCATCTAGTGAGCTGGAGACAAGTTCATGGGCAGCTACAGGCAGCTAGCTAGGGAAGGTGCTTTGAAGATTGAGCTGCTGCATCACCAGAAAAGTGCCTAAAGCCTATTTCAGATGCAAGCTCCAGATAGCGATTTTATTTTGCCTCTATATGGTACTATGCAAATCCCTTGCCCATAATGAGCTTGTACTTCCTGGCTGCCATCTTTGAGGTTTAGGCGCCTGTTTAGTGCCCAAACCAAAGGGTGTGGTGGTATAAGATTTCTAGGCCATAGCTTCGCCACATCATCACCCACAATGAGGTGCCATGCAAGTACACTTCAGAAAATCGCAGTTTACTGCCCGCAATTTCATTGTCCATTAACTTCGATGGGTGAAAACCAGAGAGCTGAAGGATGCAATTTTTCAATGAGTGCTCATGGCAATGCAAGGTAAATTCCTCCAGATAAAGATTGGAAAAATATATGCTAAAGTATCAAAGTAATGCAATTAACAACCATTTTCTTTTCTAAATATCTTATGCCTCCATACAACTTATAAAACTCTCACAAGGATGTATCTGTATAGGTGACGTAATGCATTTGAACAGCCCCTCAAACATTCATGTCTATTTATGTAAATTATTTACTTAATATGACAGATTTGCCCCAACCTATAATCACTTTCCCTGACATTTGGAGAGCAAATACTATTTGGAACTAATCCAAAAGTAACTCATTACTGAGTAACGTGTCTGTGACCTTAATGGGAAAAGATAAATCAAGATGAGAACCAAGACAACATTGATTAGCTGAAGCTTCTAAATAAAGTTTGGATAGTTAAATAAATACCTTTAAAATGTAAATAATTTAAATATAAAGGCAAGAAGGTTAATGTTAAAACCAAGTTCAACTAGCAAAGGGCACACTCAATGCTAATTTAAACATTTAAATAGATTAATGGAAGCAGTTCCAAAATATTTTGCTTGCAGGATTGACTATACTAACACAACCAATGCTAAATATTCTATGTTCGTACTATCATTGAAACTCCTGATTATTAACATTGGTGCGCAGTATTTCATCACTCTCTTCCTGTTCCATTCATTGATATGTGGCTCTTCAAACAGCCATAAAGCTGCACATATGACAGACTCAGCTTTTTTCTTTACAATGTGACTATTTTTCTGTCATCTGTGCATTGTGATTAATCCTAATTCCACTATGTGTAATCAAAATTAGTGTCATTATTACAGATGTTCACAGTAAACACCTCTGGCATTTTGCAGCAGATATGAAAATTAGCTAAGAACTTATGAAAATTATTACCATCATGCAGCAGAAGGTTAACAAAGATTTTGGAGTAAAACAGAAGCATTTAAGACAGTAACTTGTAGATTTTCTTTAATTATCAGAAAATGGCATCAAATCATGGCAATCTTCGTGAAGTTTGTGGACTTGACTATGCCACCTGACTTAATTGATTTGAATGTCCTGTCAGCCTCGACTGTCTTAACTGTGGTGGCTGTCCTGATTGAACATTAACTTTAATTGCCTTGATGCATTTGCTGTCTTAACTTTTTTGGCTGCCTTAGCTGCCCTGACAACACTGACTGTCCAATCTGTTTTTCCTGTCATGGATGCATTCATTATTTTGACTGTTTTTCTTTTGTCCATACTGTCCTGCTTGTTTCAATTTGTATACCGATTGGCTCTATTTTGTTCATAGCCTTGACTTTCCTGACTACGTTGGCTGCCTCAGATGATCTGACTTGATTTACTATCATGATGCCTAACTGTCTTAATTGTGTTGACGATCTCTGACTTTATTCACTGCTGCGATATAGATTGGACTGTTTTGACTGCCTTCATGAATCTAACCTCTCTTATTTACTTTGACAGTCCCAATTGTCTCACAACCTTAACTACATTGATTATCTTATTTGTGCGGGCTATCCTGACTGTCTTGTCTGTGTTGATTCTGATTGGCCTGACTATCCTAGCTATCTTGACAATTGCCTTCCTTGACTACATTAATTGTGTTGGTGGCCTCACCATTTTGACTGTTTTAACTATCTCAACTGTCTTGCTTTCCCAGAGACTCTATAGAGCAGAGTAGTATGTTACAAATAAGTGACACCATCTAGAGCAAATGCAAAAAAAAAATCAAAAACAGTAGGAAGCTGCATGAAACAGCCATATTATCCCAATCTAAATTGTGTTTGCCAATTCTTATTTAAAATCATCTTTGCTATTTATTTTCTATTACATCTTTTATTCATTCACAAGATGTGGGCATTACTGGCAAGCATGTATTGCCTAACCCCAATTGTCCTTGAGAAGGTTGTGATGAGTTACCTGCTTAAGCTGCTGCAGACCGTGTGGTGCAAATACCCCCATACTGCTGTTAGGGACTGAGTTACAAGATTTTGACCCAGTGATGATGAAGGAACAGCAACATATTTTCTAGTCAGGATGGTATGTAACTTGGAGGGGAAATTGCAGGTGGTGGTGTTCCTATGTGCATACTCCCCTTGTCCTTCTAGGTGGTAGAGGTCACAGGTTTGGGAGGTACAGTTGAAGGAATGTAGTTGTTGCATTGCATATTGTATATGCACCATACAGCAGCCACATTGCAACAATGGCGGAAGGAATGAATGTTTAAGTAGTAGTGTGCAGATCAAGCAGGGTGCTTTGACGGGGAAGGTGTCGAGTTTCTCGAGTGTTGTTGGAACTGTGCTCATAGAATCATAAAATGATTGCATCACGGGAGGAGGTCATTCAGCTGATTGAGTCCATGCTGGCTCCCTGCAAGAGCAATTTAGTTCCACTCCCCAAACCTCTTCCCATAGTCCTGTAAATCTTTTCCCTTCAGGTGCATATCCAATTTCCTTTAGAAAGTCAATATTGAATCTGCCCCCTAACCCTTTTCAGGCAATACATTCCAGATCATAATTACTCACTGCATAAAAAAGATTTTCCTTATGCCACTTTTAGATCTTCTGCCAATTACTTTAAATTAGCGTCCTCTGGTACTAGACTCTTCTGCTAACGGGGACAGTTTCTCTCTCTATCTACTCTGTCTAGGCCCCTCACGATTTTGAACACTTCTATCAAATCTCCTATCGACCTTCCCTTCTCTAGGGAAAACAACCCCAGCTTCTTCATTTTATCCACATAACTGAAGTCCCTTATCTCTGAAAACATTCTCGTAAACCTTCTCTGCAACCTCCCGAATGCCTTCACATCTTTCTGAAAGTGTGATGCCCTGTGTTGGTTACAGAGAGTATATGTTAAAGAAGTCTTCATAGCCTTCTGTATTTCAATAGCAAGTCATAGAGTTATACAGCACAGAAACAGGCCCTTTGGCCCATCCTATCCATGCTGGCCATCAAGCACCTATCTATTCTAATCCCGTTTTCCAGCTCTTGGCCCATAGCTCTTTTTTAAACTACTTGTAACTATAAACAAATATACAAAGGGTACAGGCATAGAGCTATCTCCATGTTAGATCTTAACAGGCCTCTGGCCCCCACCACACTGATCGTAGGTTTAGGTCATGTGTCTTGTACATCACTTTGTTGGTGGTGCTATACTCAGTCCCACATTAACCCTGTAGGTGCCAGACTCCCCTACTACACCCAGAATAGGACACAATACTCCAGCTGAGATTGAACAAGTGTTTTGCGAATCTCAACATAACTTCCTTGCTTCTATACTCCCATGCCTCTATTTATAAAGCTCAGGATCACATATGCCTTTATAACAACTTTCTCAACCCATCCTGCCCCCTTCAGAAATGTGCTCTTTAGCTTACATTGCCTCTCCTCATTCTATCAAAATTTACACTTCTCTGCATTAAATTGCATCTGCCATCTGTCCACCCATTCCAACAGCCTGTCTGTGTCCTATTGAAGTCTATCACTATACTTCCAAGCTTTGTGCTATATTCAAATTTTGAAATTGTGCCCTGCACACACAAGTTTAGGTCATTAATATAGATCAAGAGAAGCAGTGGTCCTATTATTGACCCCTAGAAATTGTATCCCTTTCTTCTGTTCGAAAGCCAACCATTCACCACTTTTCTTTATCACCTGGCCCACTTCGTATCCATGCTGCCACTATCTCTTTTATCCCATGGGCTAACTATCCTCCTTTGTGCTAGGTATGATTCCAGTCAGTGGAAAGTTTTCCCCCTGATTCCCATTGACTTCAATTTTGCTAGAGTTCCTGGATGCCACACTCGGTCAAATGCTGTATTGATGCCAAAGGAGGTCACTTTCATCTCACCTCTGGAATTCATCTCTTTTGTCCATGCTTGAATCATGGCTGTAATGAGCTCTGCAGCTGAGTGATCCTTGCAGAACCCTAACTGAACATCAGTGAGCAGGTTATTGGTGAGTAAGTGCTGCTTGATAGCACTGTCAACAGCCCCTTCCATCATTTTGCTGATGACTTAAAGTAGGTTGATGGGGTGGTAATTGATTGGATTGTATTTGTCCTGCTGTTTGTGGACAAGACATAGTTGGGCATTTTTTTTCACTTTGTCAGATACAGCCAGTGTTGTAGCTCTATTGGAACAGCTTGGCTGGAGGCATAGCTAGTATTGGCCTTCAGCACGACAGCGAGAATGTTGTCGGATTTTCTAGCCTTTGCTGTATCCTGTGCACTCAGCCAATTTTTGATATTAAATGGAGTGAATCAAATGGGCTGAACACTGACATCTGTGATGGTGGTGGCCTCAGGAGGCCAGGATGGATCGTTCACTCAGCAATTATTGCTGAAGATGTTGCAAATGTTTAAACCTTGTCTCTTGCACTAACAGGCTGAAATCTGCCATCACTGAGGATGGGAATGTTCCCCTCCCATTTGTTGTTTAATTGCCCACCAACATTCATAACTGGATATGACAGGACTGGAGAACTTTGATCTGATCTGTTCATTGTGGGATCACTTAGCTCTGCCTTTAGCATGTTGCTTCTGCTATTTAGAATGCATGTAGTCCTGTGTTATAGCTTCACCAGATTGGTATCTCATTTTTAGGTACGCTCAGCACTACTCCTGGCATGCTTTACTACACTCCCAATTGAATTAGGGTTGAACGCTAGACTTGATAATAATGGCAGAGCGAGAGATATGTTGGGATGTGAGGATACAGATTCTGGTTGAATACAATTCTGCTGCTGCTGATGGCCAACTGTGCCTCATTGATGCCCAGTTTTGAGCTGCTAGATCTGTTCTGAATCGATCCCATTTAGCATGGTAGTATTGTCACACAACGTGATAGAAAGTGTCCCCACAGTTAGAAGATGGGACTTCGTCTCCACAGGGGCTGTGCATTGGTCATTCTTTCCCTACTATGGATATATGCGTCTGTGATAGACTGATGAGGACAATTGCAAGTAGGTTTTCCTTCATGCTCATTCTCTCACCACCCGTCTGGCAGCTATGTCCTTCAGGACTTGGACAGTTTGGTCAGTAGTGGCGCTACCAAGCAACTGTTGGCAAGAACATTGAAGTTTCCAACCCAGAGTACATTCTGTGCCCTTGCCACCTTCCATACTTCTTCCAAGTGGTGTTCAAAGTAGAGGAGCACGGTTTCATCAGTTGAGGAACTTTGGATTACTATGTCGTAAATTCTTTTGGTGGTGTCCTGTACATGTTCTTTTTAAACTGCTTTTGAGCTTGACAGAGGCAGTGTGCCTCAAATATTCACCTATGGGATTTATATGACAATGATAAGTGGTCTTGTCAACAAATATAAACCATGTACATTGCTGTTCAATCATTCCTACTAATTAAAATATCTAATCGGAAACAATAACTGTTTCTCTCTCCAGGGACACTGCCAGGCCTGTTGAATATTTCCAGTATTTGTTGTTTTTATTTCAGATGGCCTAATAGCTCTACATGATGGGGATGACACAGCTCTAAGGTGGCTGCAATTATATGTCAACTCTACATTTACTGATTTCATAAATAAAACTACAGGCAAAATTGATCAAAAGATATTTACAGCAATCCTTTAAGCAACATGAAAAATGAACAGTGGCCTGAACTTTCTGAGGAGCGGCAATCACCTTCAGGTTGCTACTCCACTCCTACTTTTCTGCACCATGCCAGAGCACCGCAATTCTGGCCGGGACATTCGATCCCGGCTTCTCCAGAAATGCGGAGTGCACCTGAAAGGGAACTGCTTCTTCGTAGTGCTAGATCATCGAGGGAAGAGAGCCATGCCCCTTCTTATGGCTCCATTTGCTGCATTCTGGTAAGAAAAGAGTTTGAATATCCCAAAGCTTCTTTTGAGAAGCTACGGACAGAAAGTGTAGTAATTACGGTTTTATTCAGTATGCAATGTACCTTTAAGAATAGTACTTGTTAGACAAGGTCACATGATCTGTAGTAATCACTAGGAGAGCAGCTTGGGCTACCTCAGGAGTCAGTGCAGAGATAGAGTTGGAGTTGAAAGCACACGTGTATTTGCTGCTGAGTGTATTGTAAATAAACTTAATGTTTCCACCCAAGAAGTGTCTGCAGATCAACTATCATTAATAGCACAACTGAGCCACCCAACAACAAAGTGGCGATGAGGATAAAACAGGATTGAAAGAAATCGGCACTGCACCTCGCCCAGTGATTGTAAGTAGCAAGCTCATTAGAATTGAAGAAGTTATCCCCTCTCAAAATGCCACAAATTGGGAGAATTGATCCATTTGAACCTGCCACAGACATTTGGTCTCAATACATACAACGCCTCACCTTTTTTCAAGCGAACGAGGTTAAGGGGGAAGAGAAGAGGCGAACAATCCTCTTGAGTACTTGTGGGAGTAAAACCTACAGCTTGATTCGAAGTTTGACGGCACCCAATGCCCCAGATTTAAAGAATTTCGATGAGTTGGTGGACCTCCTGAAGGGTCATTTCCAAACCAAGCCCTCAGTCACGATGCAGAGGTTCAGGTTTAATTCATGAAATAGAGCCCCAAGTGAGACAATTGCATGTTATGTGGCAAATTTGAAGCAGCTAACAGAACATTGAGAGTTCAGTACAACTCTGAATGATATGCTCAGAGGTCATTTAGTATGTGGTGTGAAAGAGGACACTATTCAGAAAAGATTATTATCCAAAGTGAATCTGGATTTCAAGAAGGCGCTAGAGATAGCGCTGGCCATGGAAAGCACTGTAAGAAATTCAAAAAGCGATACCGGGTACACAAAATGGTGCCGTCCTCCACATCGGGTGGGAAACCTCAATCAAAAGTGATGCAAAAAAGCGAGACTCCGGCGAGAAGTGGGAAACAGTCTCCACTAGCCGAAGCCAAATAAAGAAAAATAACTTAGCAGCAAAATCGAAGAATAATTTTAATAGAGGTGGAAACAATCAGTCTTTTAGCGATTGGCAGTTTTTAAAAAATCAAATGCTACTATTGTCATAGAAACGGGCATATGATAAGGCAACGCAAGGAAAGATTCAAGCAGGCTTGTAAACAAAAGAAGAAGCCCAATAAAACCTACAATGTAGAAGAGCCTGAAACAACAAATTGAGACGGTTATTCGTTGTTTAATCTGAAAGTTGGAAAGACAGGACCAATATTTCTCACAGTGAAAATAAACGGCAAAGCTGTTAGAATGGAAGTGGACACGGGAGCTTCCACTACAGTAATTCGGAAACATTCCTTTGGATACTTGAATAATGGTGAACATCAATTAAGTTTAGAAGAAACAGATGCCAAGCTAAAAACATATACCGGTGAAGCCATTCAAGTAAAAGGCATAAGCAGAGTAACCAATCAGCAAAGCTACCCTAGATGGTGGTAGCAGGTGAAGGGTCAAGCCTCCTGGGGTGGAATTGGTTAAAGGAAATTAAGTTAGAATGGGCTGAAATTTTTCAGTTGAGAGCAAGTGGGCTACCAGAGCTACTTAGAAAGTACACCACCATCTTTAAGAACAAACTGGGGAAAATCCAGGGCCTGCAGGACAAGATTCATGTGGATTCGAAAGCAGCCCCTCGCTTCATGAAGGCAAGACCGGTGCCATATGCCCTGCAAGAAAATGTTGACATTGAACTGAACAGACTCGAGAAATTGGGCATTATACAAGCTGCTCAGTTCTCAGAATGGGCAGCACCCATAGTCCCCGTCCTTAAATCCAACCAAAGCGTCCGAATTTGTGGAGATTACAAACTGACAGTTAATAAAGTAGCTAAGCTATTCCAAAAATCGAAGACCTGTATGCCAAGCTGGCAGGAAGGACAACGTACGCATGACATGAGTCATGCTTATCAATAACTAGAGTTGGATAATGCCTCCCAGTAATTTGTCACAATGAATATCCACAAAAGGTTGTACCAATATACAAAATTGCCTTTCCATGTCTCCACTGCTTATGCCATCTTTCAAAGAACAATGGAAAGCTTACTGCAGGGACTGCCCCAGATTGTAGTCTATTTAGGCGATGTATTGGTGACAGGGTTCACTGAAAAAGAGCATTTGACAAACTTAGAAGAAGTCTTAAATGTTTCTTGCAAGCTAGAGTGTGTTTACAAAAAGAAAAGTGCACATTCCAGGCGAGGGAGGTAATCTATCTGGGTCACTGGGTAGATTCACAGGGTCTCCTGATGGAGGAGAAAGTGAGAGCCATAAGACAGGCACCTATGCCAAAGAATGCCTCAGAGCTCAAATCATTCCTAGGAATGATCAACTATTATGGGCAGTTCTTACCCAATTTGTCTATAGTGCTGGCCCCCCTGCATTCCCTACCCTTGGGAAGTGCCCCAGAAAGAAACTTTCATAAAGGTGCACTCGTCCAATCTATTAGTACATTATGACCAGACGAAAGAATTGGTGCTGACATGTGACACATCTCCCTACAGAGCGGGAGCAGTGTTCTCTCATCGAATAGACCACAGCACCGAACGGCCAATAGGTTACATATCAAGAATGCTCACCACAGCGGAAAAGGGATACTCGCAGATAAAAAAAGACCTGTCCATCATCTTTGGTGTCAAGAAATTTCACCAGTATGTACACAGCCATCATTGTACAATCGTTTCAGACCACAAACCATTGCTAGGATTGTTTAATGAAGACAAGGCTATACCACCCACAGCCTCAGCAAGAATACAATGATGGGCTTTAATTCTGGCTTCATACAAACACACTTTCATACATAGGCCTGGCAAGCAAATCGCAAACGCTGATGCCCTTAGCCGTTTGCCTTTACAAGAAAATGATGAGCACGTCCCAGTTCCACAGGAACTTGTTTTACTGTTAAATTTCTTAGATTTCTCGCCAGTGTGTGCTCGACCAATGAGAGACTGGACAAGTTGGGACCCAGTCCTATCTCAAGAGAACAAGTGCTACATGGTTGGTCACAGGAGCCCGTATCTGACAAAATGAAACCGTACTTCAACAGAAGACATGAAAGTTCAGTAAAGCACTGTGTGCAATGTCAGCAACTGCAAAAGTTGCCAGTGACAGTTCCGTTACACCCATGGGAGTGGCCAGGTAGACCATGGGTGCGGTTACACATTGTTCCAAGGGATGGTCCAACTTAGGCAATGTTTCTGCTCATTGTCGATGCCCATTCAAAATGGTTGGACATATATGAGGTGAAGTCACCAACGTCAGCTGCAACAAGTAAGAAACTATGTCAGAGTTTTGCCATTCACAGACTACCAGAAGTAGTAATTTCCGATAATGGCACAGCATTTACGAGTACTGAGTGTCAACGGTTTATCAGCCCCAACAGTCTCACTCATGTGAAAATTGCACCATACCACCCTTAACTGTAATGGACTGGCCGAAAAGACGGTTCAAACGTTCAAGGCAGGCATGAGAAAGCTAATTGGCGATTTCATGGCAACCAAGCTAGCACACTTCCTTTTTCATTACAGCACTGCCCCTCATACAACAACAGGTGTCACCCCTGCGGAGTTATTGTTGAAACGCCATCTCAGGACGAGATTGAGCTTAATAATACCAAATTTTGAGGGGAAGGTGGAAAGGACTCAGGGAAGCCAGAAAACTAGACGCGACTGGCATAGTCGCAAGAGGAAATTTACTGCGGGAGAGCCAGTATACGTGAAGAACTTCGGGGAAGGGCCAAAGTGGTTACCAGGTACAATAAGTGAGGTGATTGGACATCTATCTTACCACATGGAGGTGGAAGGCCGGATCATCCATAAACATGTGGATCATTTAAGGAAGAGAGAGACAAATCACCAAGATTTGGTTCAGCCAGTGATAGTGACTGGATCCGCATTTCCTGTTAAGGATGCTCCACCCAGGACTGACATGTCAGATGTTCCTGTAAGAGTTGAGGGTACAGAACTGAAAGTGCCCACCGAAGCACCTGATGTTCAAGCAACTGCGGAAAAGGAGGTTCCTGACAAAGAACCTGAAGTTGTGGAGCTGCGACGTTCCACACATACTAGGAAACCACCTGAAAGACTGAACTTATAAATTCCTTACCCAGTGTAAATATTATGTTGTCTTGAAAAATGTGTATAGCCGAGTTAAAGGGGGAAGAATGTAGTAATTATGGTTTTATTTAGTGTGTAATGTACCTTTAAGAATAATACTTGTTAGGCAAAGGTCACATGATCTTTAGAAACCAATAGGAGTATAGCTCGGGCTACCTCAGGGGTCAGTGCAGAGATAGATTTGGAGTTGAAAGCACACGTGTAGTTGCTGCTGAGTATATTGTAAATTAATTTAATGTTTCCACCCAAGAAATGTCTGCAGATCAACTCTATCATTAATAGCACAACTCAGCTGCCCTACAACAGAAGTGGATAAGAGGGTAGGGTGGATAAGGGGGTAATGTGAATGAGGTAAGTGGGGAAAGGGGTAGGGTGGCAGGTGAGTGAATGGGTAAGTAGATCGGGTTGGGAGGGGTTGTCAGGTCAAAGGCTAGTGAGCTCGAGTTGAGGTCTGGTTGGGTCAGGTCGGATGGAGTCCAGGGATCAAAGGGGGAGTTAGGTGGTGGGGTCTAGTCAGGTCGGGTTGAGGGGAGGGAATTTTGGGTGTCAGTGTGAGTGATTGGGGGTGTTAGTTGTATAATTACCCAAGAGTTAGACTCAGATTTTTCTACCTAACATTTCCTGGGTGACTATTCAGGGAAATTAACTTGGAATGATCTGAAGTCTCCAATTCTAGCTCAGAGTTGAAGACTTTTTCGGAGAGTCCTGGGAAGCAGGGGTATTGCGCACTGGAAGTTCAAGCTTCACAGGCAATTCCTATGGAGTCAGTGCTTTGGAACTTCCAAAGGGTGCAATAGCGCATCTTGGGGATTATGTCCAGTCACCGACCATCCAGAACAATGGTCAGTTTTATTTTCATAAAATAAATTTTAATCAGAAGCTAAAAGAACTGGATATTGCAGTTTTAAGGCATAATGTGTTCAAGGCTGAGATTGATAGATTCCTACATTTTAAAAACATCAAGGGATACGGGGATAGTGCAGGAAAATGGTGTTGAAGTAGAAGATCAGCCATGATCTCGTTGAATGGTGGAATGGGCTTGAAGGGCTGAATGGCCTACTCCTGCTCCTACTTCTTATATTCTTAGGTAGTGAATTGGATACTGCAGCTTTAAGACATGGTGAATCAGATTCTGCGTCTTTAAAACATGGTGAATTGATAAGGCTATAGGAGTGAAATCGAAGTTAATGGGAAAGAAAATCAGGCATGGCATGAAATTGGCTGCCGAATTTGTGCTACTGGCAAGATCTAATTTCATTCCCAAGATGAAGAAGCCTTTATCAGGTTCATTAATCTCCATAAGGAAATTACATATTTTAATCGTTTTTTCATTTAGCAGCAGTTGGTAGATTCTTTGAATTTTCTATATTTTTGTTCACCAGAATGAACACAGTGCATTGATAAAAATTTCTTTCAAAGCCCATAAATAATTAAAAATGAATTGAACATCCCAAAAAGAGTAAGAGTTGCTAATGTTACTTCAGAAGTTTGCTTTTGAGCTGAGGGAATAACTTTTTTCTTAACTTAGCACTTCTTCGTAATGAGACAGGAAAAGTCTGTTCCTGTTAGTCCTTTGCATTCAACTAGTTATTTCTTAAAAATGCAACCAGTTACATGAATTTTAAAATGATTTTCTAGGGAGACAAGTAAAATTGATGCAGAGATAAAAATATTCATTTCAATGGGCTTTCCATTCATCTGTCTGTTCACTTGTTGCTAAGAATAAACGCTATTTATTAGTTTTACATTGAGGCCAATCTCAAATTTATAGTTTCAATATGCACTGTCCTTGTATTAAAATTTAAATATAATAAAACAGGCGGTTTGAAGGATTTCCACCAATTCATTTGAATTACAATGAAATTATGTAGGTTCATCTTTGGCCCTACCTGCCTAGTGGAAACCAGACAGATAAGCAACTAAAAATAAGCAGATTGTTTACACATTCAGATCCTAACCATTTGTGATACTAACCTGCAGGGTCACACAGGTGGACGAGACTCCTACCCAGAGCAGGTAGATTCCTCATAAATTCTTGCAAACAAGGTCTTGTTATGTCAGTAAGATCCCATTGCAGTTCTAACTGGGGAAGCCTGCAGACAGAAGGTACTTTCCCCTGAGACCAGGAGAAACACGAGTGCTCCATTGGGTCCACAAGGAAAGTCACAGCTTGCCCTAGACACACCTTCCCTTACCGAAATCTCTGCTCTGCCACTGACCTGAAAGCCGGCAGGTGGCCAGATCCCACCCAATCTTCAGTCACAGAAGGCCCACTTCATGTCCTTGCTGGTAGGAAGCGAAGGCTTTGTCTGAAGCCCATCAGTTAAAATCACCATCGCCCTCGTACTGCAGCTGCAAGGCAGGAGTTAACTCTCCCAAGCAAGCTTCTGCCGAAAATCCGTTTCTAATTGTGGTCTTTCTTAATTTAATTGCGAGTTTGTAATTCTGAGTGAAATTAAAAATTAACTTTTGAAATGTTATTTTTAAAAGATAATGGCCATGAAATTGGACTCCAAAGTGGTTCCGGCACTGTGGCAGCCGTAAACACAGAAATTAGCTGCCAGAATGCTTGCAGCC